>NC_056762.1:41439519-41759519 GCF_018687715.1 Carya illinoinensis | reverse complement strand
GATAGTGTTCACTGATCATGCAGCACTTCGCTATTTGTTTGGCAAGAAGGATGCTAAGCCTAGGCTAATTCGTTGGATCCTCCTTCTTCAAGAATTTGATTTGGAGATTCGCGACAAGAAGGGAAGTGAAAATTTAGTGGCTGACCATCTCTCTCGGTTAGAGCAAGAGGAAGAAAGACTAAATTCAGTGGTCCAAGAGGCATTCCCTGATGAGCAGTTGTTTGCATGTGAGATCAAGCTTCCGTGGTATGCTGATATTGTTAATTATCTAGCTTGTAAGGTTTTACCACCTGATCTTACTTACCATCAACGTAAGAAATTTTTGCATGATGTGAATCACTATCTTTGGGATGAGCCTTTGTTGTTCAAAAGATGCCCTGATCAAATCATTAGAAGATGTGTGCCGGAAGAAGAGATGCAAGACATCCTTCATCATTGCCATTCCTCATCATATGGAGGACACTTTGGAGCCACCCGTACAGCAGCTAAGGTACTTCAAAGTGGGTTCTTTTGGCCTTCCATTTTTCGTGATAGTTACACTTTGGTGAAAACTTGTGACCGGTGCCAACGTATGGGAAATATTTCAAGGCGTCATGAGTTACCATTGAAAGGTATCTTAGAAGTTGAGTTGTTTGATGTTTGGGGAATAGATTTTATGGGGCCTTTTCCGCCTTCTTTTGGTTTTGCATATATCTTGCTAGCAGTTGACTATGTGTCAAAATGGGTGGAAGCAATTGCTACAACAACAAATGATGCAAAGGTAGTGCTCAAATTTCTGCACAAGAACATATTCACAAGATTTGGCACTCCACGAGCTATTATTAGTGATGAAGGGACTCACTTTTGCAACAAGTTATTTGAGAATCTTCTGTCTAAATATGGTGTGAAGCACAAGATAGCACTTGCTTACCATCCTCAAACTAATGGTCAAGCTGAAATTTCAAATAGAGAGATCAAGAACATCCTTGAGAAGACGGTCAAAATCAATAGAAAGGATTGGGCGAAGAAGCTTGATGATGCTTTGTGGGCATACCGTACAGCCTTTAAAACACCTATCGGGATGTCTCCATACCGATTAGTGTTTGGAAAGGCATGTCATCTTCCTGTAGAGTTGGAGCATAGAGCTTATTGGGCTGTGAAAAAGTTTAACTTTGATTTGAAGGCAGCAGGTGAAAAGCGACTTCTTCAATTGAATGAGATGGAAGAGTTTCGGAATGATGCATATGAAAATGCCAAGATCTATAAAGAAAGGACGAAGAAGTGGCATGATAAACAGATTCTTAGGCAAGAGTTTGCTCCAGGACAACAAGTTTTACTCTTCAATTCACGACTCAAACTCTTTCCGGGAAAGTTGAAATCAAGATGGACGGGACCTTATACAATTCATGAAGTTTCCTCTTTTGGAGCAGTAGATTTGAAGGACAAGACTGGGAACATTTTCAGAGTTAATGGTCAGAGATTGAAGCACTACTATGGAGAGCAAATGGAGAGGAACTATGCATTTATTCCTCTTGGAGATCCTAATTGATGATCATTGAAAAGTCTGGCTGTAGACTTTAAAACAAGCGCTTATGGGAGGCAACCCATATATCTATCTTTCTTTCTTTCATTTATTTTATTATCTTTATTTATTTAAGTTTTAATAAATTAATTTTTAATGCAGGTATTTAGTAAGAATAAAGAGCTGGACAATTTTTAAACCTCGGAAGGTTCACCATGAAACCAGGGAAGTTCCTTTATTTCTTCAATCCTTTTTACTTTTGCATCACAATGAGGACATTGTTTAGTTTAAGTTTGGGGGTGTAAACTCCTATAATCATTTGATCCTCTTGTTTTCTAAGTCTTGGGTTGTTGATGGGTTGTTTGAGTCTCTTACCAAGCATGCATTGGAGTAAGATTGAATTCTCTATGACTCTGAAATTTGTGATTGAAGATGGTTTTGAGAAAAATTTTCAAAAATTTCTTTTATGTCAAGTGAAGTTTTGTGGGTACTTTGGTTTAAATCTTTGACCTTGAACACAATTGAGCACATAGTCATTTTTCTCTTATTCCATTTTGCTTATGAAGAGAAGAAGTTGAATTAATTGAAAGAGGGAGGTTCGATTTTGCTTTGCTCTAGAATCCGTTGATGGGTCCTTGAGGCGAAATCCTAGTTGAGACCAAATATTAGAGAAATGATCTAGGCACTTCTTTGGCATAACCAAAAAGCTTTCCCAGCTGTCCTAAATGTCATGCCATCATTACATGGTGTGTTTCCATAGTCAACCCCCTTGAGCCTTCATGAGCCTTTATTAATTCTTTAAACTACATAAACCATGCCCGCTCTAAGCCTGAAAAACAATGAATCTACCGTTGATAGTTTGAGAAAATACTTTGGTGGAGAGTTACATTTAAAAGAGAAAATTGGTTTCATGATGAAACGTATTATGTTTGCTCTTTTTGATCAAAGAAAAAGAAGAAGAAGAAAGGAAGTGATTGAAAAAAAAAAAAAAAAAAAGAGAGAAGAAGAGGAAAAAGAAAAAGAAAAGAAAAGAAAAAGAAGTCGCCAAGCGGAATGTGAATTACCTCAAATTTTGTTAAGGGAAGTGTTGGTATTACATCAGTGATTACAGCAATTTTAATGCCACAAGTATGAGCATATTGCCAAGAAAGAGCTATGATTTGAATCATGTGAGTTTCTCTTTTAATGTTCTTTTCACTAAGTATTTTCCCAGTTTGTTTAATCTCCCATATCCAGTTCTTTCTTAACCCTCACCCTGTGGCCTATCATTACAACCTTAATAAAGACCTTTTGATCTTTGATTTTGGTGTTGACTACATTAGTGGAGAGGATTTCTGAAAATTGGACTTATGGGGTTAAGTTTTAAGAGAATTCTTTTGATTTTAGTTGTTCTACTTTTATCTGAGTTTGCAGGTGGTTTGAGGTTAAATTGACTATATCACACACACACTCAAGGTCTTAGCTTTAGGTTGAAGTAAACGCCTAACTCTTGCTTGACAAATTGCAAAATTTTTGATTGATTTTCTTGCTATCTTTGATGTTAAAAGAGTAAGATACTAGAGATGAAATCTAAATTCATAAAAGCTTGGTGAGTGATGATACTTCTCTTTGGGGTCGAGTTGATATTGCCTAAACTATCATTTGTTTTTCTTTTTGTTTGAGGACAAACAAAGTTGTAAGTTTGGGGGTATTTGATGGCTTGCAAAATTTCATATTGCAGATTTTACAAGTTCGCTCGAGCGGAGGCTTTTGGCCGCTCGAGCGAATTCAGGCAGATTCAAACGCTCGACTGCCGCTCGACAGGGAGCTCGAGCGGGTTGCTGAAAAACGAAGATCGCTCGAGCGGAGACATTTGCCGCTCGAGCGAAATCAGGCAGAGTCGAACGCTCGATGTGCGCTCGATAGGACGCTCGAGCGAAATCAGGCAGAGTCGAACGCTCGACGCGCGCTCGACACCCCGCTCGAGCGAACATCGTATTTTGACAGATTTTAGGTTTTCCGCCGTGGGACCATATAAAAGGCCATTCTTCACTCTAGAGCCGCGGTTTTTGACTGGAGAACACTCTTTGGGAGAGAAAAACATAGCTAGAGGGATTCAAATCATTTGTTTTGGAGACGAAATTCCAATTTATTGCACGTACGTTGGATTCATACACGAGCACGGACGGGAGAAAGGCGTTGAATCGTTCCCTTGAGCTTTTGACGACCAGTTGAGGCTGCAAGGAGGATTTTTCAGTGTTTATTTTCTTCTTCCCATCTTCTCAGAACAATTATGGTGAATTCGTTTATGTTGAATTCCAATTCTAGCATGAGCTAAATTTTCTTCTTTCTAGGAAAACGATGTAACCTAATTCCGAACTATGCTTGTTTGTCCATGCTAATTTAATGCAATTCTCTATTTGTTTATCTGATTTATTCTGAGTTTAATGCTTCTAATTAACTGGCCATTGATTAGATGATTATTAATCTTGTGATTTGCTATCGAAAGAGGGAATCATAGGGTAGATCTTGGATATTTCAGCATAGGTAAGTATAGAGATCGAAAGACTTGTATGAACCTGTGTAGTAATTAAATCATTGGTCTTATTGCGTTCTTGATTATTTAATTTGCATACTCTTGTGTGAATTGATAAACTAGAATCAATTCCAATTGACTATCGAAAGAGGCTTTTGGATGAATTAGAGATTTGCTAATAGACAAAAGAGGTTTAAGTTAAATTAGCTGGATGAGAAAAGCATAGTGAAGAATTATGGTGAAATCGATTTCCTAGAAGGTTTCTTCCCCATTGAATTTGATCTTTGAAAGTCAGTTTTATTTTCTTTGCTTATTTCTCTTTGAGTTGATCTAAGTTTATTTGCAACTACAAAAACCTTAGCGATTCCTCTAGATAAAATTGAGATTAGTAAAATTTTGGTATTTGGCAAGAGTAAGGTACCAATCCCTGAGGACGATACTCTACTTATTACTTTACTATAAAACTACGATACTGTGCACTTGCAGTTTTGCACCGGTCATATATATAGGAGGACAAAAGAGTAAGTATAGTTGTAACAGCCCGCTAGAAATTCAATTATGAAATTTCTATTAATTTTAGGAATCTCGTGAAAACCCCATAAGTTTTCACAAATCCATTAATCGTATAGGTTTTTGTCTAACTACATAGTTAGTGTTATTATTTACTATGGTATCAGAAGTGTATTTTTTATTATTGAAGATAGTTAGAAGTGTCAAAATGTATTATGATTTGTGCCATTAGACTCGGATGGTTATTTAAAGTCTTATGGCGCAATAACATTTTTTCATATTTTTGAACAAAACATCTGTTCAAAACTGTAGATATTATTGGATAAAAAGAAATATCTTGAGATAATTTTCGTGAATATTATTGGGTAAAAATATTTTGAGTTGATTTTTATAGATATTATTAGATAAAAATATCTTAAGTTGATTTTTTGTAGGGGTGTAAAAAAAAAACTGACAAACCGGAAAACCGGCCCGGACCAAACCGGACCGGACCGGACCGGTTGTGCCGGTTTTGGATTGGTTGGGTCCGGAACCGGTTTTCATAAATGAAAAACCGGCCGAAACCGGTCCGGTTTCGGTTTTGGTTAGTTTTGGACCGGACCGGACCGGTACTATTTATATATTAATATTATATATAATATATTTTATATTATATATAATTTTTAATCACATAAAAAATAATCACATATATACTAATACTAATATTCTAATATAGATTATAGTTATACCCATACTAATATAGTTATACTAAATCATCAAAACTAATATTAACATATAGCTATACTAATAGTCTAATATTAATACTATTATATTGTCCAATATATTATATAACTATAACTAATACTAATATATATACTAATACTAATCGTCTAATATAGGATTATAGCAGATTTTTTTTTACACTAGATTTCTTATTTTATTTTTTGTTTTATAGCAGTTTTTTATATAGCGAATTTTGTTTATATAACAGATTTTTTTTTTTTTTTATAAACCAGATTTTTTATAGCAGAATTTTTTTACATAGCAGATTTTTTTTGCAAAGCAGATTTTTATAAATGGTAAACATAATTTTTTAAATCAGTTTTTTCTTTTAAACTAAATTTTTGTAAAAAAAATTATATTTTATTAAAACCGGAAAATCGGTAAAACCGGAATACCGGTTTAAGAGGAAAATCGGTGCGTAATCGGTTTTAAAAAATACAAAACCGGTACCTACCGGTTCGGTCCTCAATTTTGTACAAAACCGGACCGAACCGGACCGGTTACACCCCTAATTTTTTGTAGATATTATTGGATAGAATATTATGAGATAATCTTTTATAGATATTTTGGATAGGAGAAAACCACACTCAACTCTCAACTCCAGCCTTATCACCTCCCTTATCTCGTCCATAAATATGTCCAGCCAGCACCCATGAACTTATCTTCAATTACACCTTCCAATAAAAGATTATCAAACACTCTCTCTCGGATAGCTTTTAGGAGTTCTTTTGCATACCCATTTCGAAGTTGTTGTAAGTATTTTATCATAAAGTCGCATTCATATAAGTTGTTCCTTTTTTAGTCTAGTTTACATGAATATCTTATTTGCCTCATTTGAAGATCATTTGGTCAGTCAAATATTATGTAAACTATAGAAATGTCATTCTGGGAGATAAACTTAAAAATATATTGTAGTTTGAAGTTTTTGACCAAGCTAATGGATAGATATTGGTCCGAAATTTTTATGGAGTATTGTTAACATGTATATGTGACTATTGGTTGAGGATTTTTGCATGATTAAAGGTTTTGATGAAAGATTTTCTTAGATTTAGAAACTTAGAAACTGGAAGAAGAAAAATAGTTTCTGTTTTGAAAAAGTTTAACTCTTTGGTGGTCTAAACCTATTCTAATGACTTTAATAATTTTATTGGAGGATCCTAAGTATCTTATATACATGTTATATTATTATTTTGAAAATATTTGATGTTAGTTTCAAAGATATGAAATTTTATGCAAAGAGATATTCAAATAAGCCAAAGTGTGGATATTCTTGGCTAAATTTATGTTTTGGTTAATTTCAAATCATGTGATCTTGAATTAGAAGCTTATATATGTTTTAGGACATCTTTTTAAACCATGTGATGGTTTGGTTTGAAGATCATATATTTATAAGTCATAGATCAAGAGATTTATCAAAACTAGTTGAGGAAAAAGTTTCTGTTTTTGGACTAAGTGTAAAACCAAAAACTCCAAATGTTATTTTGTGATTTTGGTGACTTTGGTTTGATGATTTAAAGCATGGTTGATGTTAGGATGATATTATGAATATGTTAGAAGTAAGATTTGATTTTTGAAACTCTTGGAGATGTTTTGATTTAAGGTCAAAACTTGTGATTCAAGTGTTTGGATCTTTTTACAAAAAAGTTTGGTGTTGATTATTAGCTTTTTCTAAATGGATGTTTTAAGTATGGTTTTGAACTTAGGATTGGAAGAGAGTAAAATGAAAATTTTACTCTTTAAGTTAGTATTTTCCATATTTCAAATTATTAGTGATTTAGTTTTAACTTTTAGAATCACTAATTACAGTTCCTCGTGATCGCACTTGAAATTATATAAGAAACGCGGAGATCAAGGTAAGTTAGCTTTTAACTTACTAGCAGTCTACCGTGTATGTGTGCTAAGTCAAGGAACTACAGTGTATGTATGTATGTTATCATATATGTCATGCCATGCCAAGGTATCACGTAATTATCTATTATACAGAATTTATTCTGTCATCAATTTTTATTTGTTACATAATATATTCTGTCATGTATTACTGTACATTACAAGTATGTCATGTTAAATATGTTGTCTATTATATATTATGCCATGTTACGAAATGTTTCTATCTCAAGTTATGTTCAAATCACGTTATGCTACATCAGGGCTCCAGTCCTTTCGTTTTCCAGTCACGTTTCATCTTGAGTACATTCAGTTTGTGTAGAATACATGGGGCCACAACAACTGTGGAGTATGTATTTAACTGCATTGTAATGTGTAGAATACATGGAGCTACAACAACTGTGGAATATGTATTTACACGTAGAATACATGGGGCCACAACAACTGTAGAGTATGTATTTTTCATGTTAAGTCAAGTTTGCGTAGAATACATGGGGCCACAACAACTATGGAGTATGTATTTACACGTAGAATACATGGGGCCACAACAACTGTGGAGTATATATTTTTCATGTTAATTCAAGTTTCAGATCAAGTTTATGTCAAGTCAAGTTCAGTTCATGTTTCAATTTAAGTTATGTCAATTAGGCTATGTTGTACGCTAAGTTATGCTTTAATTATTTATGAATTTGATTATGCATTTATGCTTTTATTGTCATCCATGCATCATTAGCATGTGTGGAAGTTTTTTGTTAACTTGCTAAGGTTTGAAATCAAATCTCACTGTGGTAGTCTCAACTACCATTCCCCCCGAATGGTAGATCTTGTTACAGGACCTGAAGGAGGATCATGAGCTAACCAACTAGACACAGTCAATTGAACGACGGTGCGTCGTTAATATTAATATAGTAGTTAAATTACTACTTGTACGATGGAGTTGCATCTCCAGTACTTTTGGATCATAACTATTTTAGACTAGTGTTGTGATTTTAGTTGTTCAATAGGTTTTTATGTATGAAATATGTTTTAAGCATTTGGGATATTTTCAATTTGGTGCATAGTATTGCTAAAGAAAAAAAAAATTATCCGCTGCGAATATTGCATATTGTTAGATGCATGTTAGGAACATTGCATCTTATATGTCATGAACGGGGGCAGGTAACCTTGTGTTGCATGTCTCGACGCTTCAAATTTCCGTTCGATCCCAAACGGAATTTGGGGGCGTCAGAGGGTGGTGTCAGAGCAATACGTCTCTGGGTAGTAAATCCACATGTCCTTAGGAAATGCACCAAATATTAGGTTTGAAATTTAGTTGTCATTAGGCTTGAATTTCTTAAAGGTATGAGAGATATTATGTGATTGTAATATGTATACTCGTGTGTTACAGGAAGGGACGAATGACTCATGGTAGAATACCTCAAAACCCTGAAGGTGGTATTAATCAGGAGAATCATGATTCCCCGATGGATGGAGGATTAGCTGAAGCTGTGCGTATGCTGACTGACGTGCTTAGACATCAGCAACAGCAACAAGTGAACGCACCTAGACCCGAAGTTATGGGTTGTCCATATGAGAAGTTTATGCTTTACCGTTACCCAAATTTTTTTGGTAATGAAGGACCACTGAGAGCCGAGAAATGGATTATAGATCTCGAGAGAACGTACGAGATTTGTGGATGTCTTGAGGACCAAAAGGTTCTATATGCTGGATATCTATTCCAAGGAGAAGCTGGAATATGGTTGGATACACGTAGACAACTTCTAGTTAGGGAACTAGGTAGTATGGCTGCATTGTCTTGGGAGAGGTTCAAGGAAGAGTTTGACAACAGATTCTTCCCAGACTCTGTCAAACAATTGAAAGCCCTGGAATTTGTGTCCTTAACACAAGGTAGTTTGACTGTAGAGCACTATGCCGCTAAATTCATGGCATTGGGAAGGTTTGCACCACACTTGATTTCAACTCAAAAGATGCAGGCACAAAAGTTTCAAGCAGGACTTCTGCCTAGAATCCGAAGTCAAGTAGCTTGCCTTAGAATAGAGAATTACCAAGAATTGGTAAATGTAGCGACGATAGCAGAGGCTGAGCAGAAGGAATTGGCGATCCAGAACATGACCGATCGAAAGAGGGCCATGCCATTTACTACAAGCAGTAGTGCTGAGAAAAAGAGGTCTTTTTCTAGTCCGGAGAAAGGCAAGGGAATAATGATTGGAGGACAGAAGCCGTCCTTTTATTCACCATGCCCTAAGTGTGGTAAGCTTCATTTTGGAGAATGTTTCAAGGGATATGGAGTCTGTTAGCGATGTGGAAAACCAGGATATATGATTATAAATTGTCCTAACGCCAAACAAGGTAGTGGAGCTGGTGATCGCAAGCCAAGACCCCACATCCCGGCACGAGTGTATGCAGTAACACTCGGTGATTTTGATGTTGATGCACCTGAAACTGATGAAGCTGGCGTCATGACTGGTATTTTTTTTATTTTATATTTTTTTTTCTTTCCTTTTAGTATTTATGATGTTGTAGGTATTATGAATGTGTTAGAATTAGTATTAATATTGGTGTATATATATTTTTTTAGGAATGGTTAATTTGTTTAGGTTCTCGGCTTGTGCACTATTCGATTCAGGTGCGTCGCAGTCCTTTGTGTCTGCAGCGTTTGCACGAATTTATAGTTTGCAGACTGAACTATTACCACGACGGGTTGTAGTATTAATTCCCGATGGGAATACATTATCTTGTACTCGTTAGAGCTAGAAGGAAGGACACTGAAGGCTAACTTGTTAGTATTCGATCAGATGGAATTCGACCTGATTTTGGGGATGGACTGGCTTTTCAAGCACTACGCTAAGATAGACTGTCGGAAACGAGAGGTTGTGTTTGAACCTCCAACTGAAGACAGGATGAGTTACGCAGGAACATCAGTTAAGGCCACCCCACCTTTGATCTCGGCGTTGCAAGCTAGGAAGTGTATCCATGATGGAGCCTCAGTGTTTCTATTGATAACTGTAGAGGAGACAACCAAAACTATAGGAATCCAAGGGATACCTGTGGTTGAAGACTTTCCTGAAGTTTTCGTTGATGAGTTACCTGGTTTACCACCGGATAGAGAAGTAGAATTCCAAATAGAGTTGGAGCCGACAACAACTCCGACTCACAAGGCGCCATATCATATGGCCCCTACCGAGTTGAAGGAGCTCAAGCTACAATTGGAAGAACTTTTGGAGAAGGGTTTTATCCGCCCTAGTTCTTCGCCGTGGGGAGCACCTGTGTTATTTGTGAAGAAAAAAGATGGATCTATGAGGATGTGTATAGACTATAGAGAGTTGAATAAGGTGACGATTAAGAATAGATACCCATTACCCAGAATCGATGATTTGTTTGATCAATTGCAAGGAGCAGCAGTGTTTTCAAAGATTAACCTGAGATCCGGGTATCATCAGCTAAAAGTCAAGGATCAAGATGTGCTGAAAACTGCCTTTAGGACAAGGTATGGCCACTTCGAGTTTTTAGTGATGCCTTTTGGGTTAACCAATGCTCCAGCCGCATTCATGGACATGATGAACAAAATATTCAGACCTTATTTGGATAATTTTGTTGTCGTATTCATTGATGACATCTTAATCTACTCTAAGAACAAGGAGGAACACAGACATCATCTAAGCATGGCTTTAACTATACTTAAGGATCAAAAACTTTATGCCAAACTTAGTAAGTGTGAGTTCTGGCTGGAAGAAGTAAAATTTCTAGGTCATGTGATCTCTAGTAGAGGAGTAGCAGTAGACTCGAGCAAGATTGAAGCCGTAACGAACTGGCAGAGACCGACCAGTGTGCATGAGATCCGAAGTTTCTTAGGACTGGCTGGTTACTATAGGAGATTTGTGGAAGGATTCTCCCGTTTGTCTGGACCACTCACCGCCCTGACTAAGAAAAATGTGAAATTTACTTGGAATGATAAGTGCGAAACAAGTTTTCTTGAGTTGAAGAAAAGACTTACCACCGCACCGGTACTTACACTGCCGGAACCTCTTAAATCTTTTGTGGTATATAGCGATGCATCTAAGGCAGGACTCGGATGTGTGCTAATGCAAGAAGGGAAAGTGGTTGCTTATGCTTCACGACAACTGAAGAATCACGAACAGAATTATCCTACTCATGATTTGGAATTAGCTGCAGTAGTTTTTGCTCTTAAGATTTGGAGACATTATTTGTATGGTGAGAAGTGTGAAGTCTTCACGGATCACAAAAGCTTAAAGTACTTGTTTGAGCAGAAGAATCTTAATATGAGGCAAAGAAGATGGCTGGAATTAATCAGCGACTATCAGTGCGACATCAAGTATCATCCTGGAAAGGCCAACGTGGTAGCTGATGCTTTAAGCCGCAAGAGCAGACAAGAAGCTTCATCAGTTCCTTCATCAGAAGTAAATTCCCTCTTATGTAGTATGAGAAAACTGTTGATTAGAAACCGTAGTCAGGAAACCATGTTGACTACAATCCAAGAATTCATTCCATTGGACTGGGAAGAACTGAAAGACCGTCAAAAGAAGGACAGTAAACTTGCAGAAGTTGTAAAAAAGATCGAAAAGTCAAAAGGACCAGTGGACTTTAGCCTCAGAGAGGATGAGACTCTGTATTACAATGACCGAAGAGTCATTCCAGCAGATGAAGAGTTAAAGGAAAAAGTACTAAAGGAAGCTCATAACACACCTTACACTGCTCATCCTGGTAGTACAAAAATGTATCAGGATTTGAAACAGTCTTTTTGGTGGGAAGGAATGAAGAAGGACGTAGCAGAATTTGTGAACAAATGTTCTGTCTGTAGATTAGTAAAAGCAGAGCACCAAAAGCCAGCTGGTAAATTGCAGTCATTGCCAATCCCAGAATGGAAATGGGAGGATATTTCCATGTATTTTATAGTAGGCTTTCCAAGGACCTCAGCCGAAAATAATACTATCTGGGTAATAGTTGATCGTCTGACAAAAAGTGCTCACTTCATACCCATTAAGAATACAGATTCTCTAGAAAGATTGACGAAAATTTATATAGCAGAGATTGTCAGATTGCATGGAGTGCCTAAGACGATCGTATCAGATAGAGACCCTCGTTTTACGTCACGCTTCTGGAAAAGTTTACAAGAATCAATGGGCTCTAGTCTGAGGTTTAGTAGTGCATACCATCCACAAACAGATGGACAGACAGAAAGGACGATTCAAACTTTGGAAGATATGCTAAGAGCCTGTGTTTTGGATTACGAAGGGAATTGAGAGAAACAATTACCTTTGGTAGAATTTGCTTATAACAATAGTTTCCAGGCCACTATTCAAATGGCACCATATGAAGCCTTGTATGGTAGAAAGTGTAGATCACCTCTGTATTGGGATGAAGTAGGGGAAAGCAAAATAGTTGGACCAGAAGTCTTACAAGAGATTAAGGACCAAGTACACTTGATTAAAGAAATGATGAAAACAACACAGAGTCGACAGAAGAGCTACGCTGATAATCGAAGGAGGAGCATAGATTTTAAGTTTGGATATTGGGTCTATGTGAAGGTATCTCCTATGAGAGGAGTAAGTCGTTTCGGAGTTAAAAACAAGTTAAGTCTGAGATATATGGGACCCTATGAGATAGTAGAGAAAGTGGGAGTAGTTGCATATCGTTTGGAATTGCCAACTGAGTTCCATGGAATTCATAATGTTTTCCACGTGTCTTCTTTGAAAAAGAGTTTTGGGAATCAGACACCAATGATAGTGGATCCCGATAGCATACCTTTACAACCCAACTTGATCTATGAAGAGAAGCCAATGCAAATTCTTGACTGGAAAGATAAAGAGTTGCGGAACCGTAAGATCCCATTGGTCAAAGTATTTTGGCAAAATCATAATATTCAAGAGGCGACTTGGGAGAAGGAAGTTGATATGTGAGCCAAGTACCCCCAATTGTTTGACAGCTAAATTCAGTATTGCAGAGTTGTTTTGGGCTTTTGCTTAATTGATACTTTGTGGTTCACTTGTACGGGACTGACAATATCAAACGTTGTACTTCTTTATTCGAATATCAATAAAGTATATGTGTTTCCTTAACTTTTGAATTGTTATTTCTTACTTATTTCGATTTCGAGGACGAAATCTTTTTTTTAGGAGGGGAGATTGTAACAGCCAGTTAGAAATTCAATTGTGAAATTTCTATTAACTTTAGGAACCTCGTGAAAACCCCATAAGTTTTCACAAATCCATTAATCGTATAGGTTTTTGTCTAATTACATAGTTAATGTTATTATTTACTATGGTATCAGAAGTGTGTTTTTGATTATTGGAGATAGTTAGAAGTGTCAAAATGTATTATGATTTGTGCCATTAGACTCGGAGGGTTATTTAAAATCTTATGGCGCAATAACATTTTTTCATATTTTCGGACAAAACGTCTGTTCAAAACTGTAGATATTATTGGATAAAAAGAAATATCTTGAGGTAATTTTCGTGAATATTATTGGGTAAAAATATTTTGAGTTGATTTTTATAGATATTATTAGATAAAAATATCTTAAGTTGATTTTTTGTAGATATTATTGGATAGAATATTATGAGATAATCTTTTATAGATATTTTGGGTAGGAGAAAACCACACTCAACTCTCAACTCCAGCCTTATCACCTCCCTTATCTCGTCCATAAATATGTCCAGCCAGCACCCATGAACTTATCTTCAATTACACATTCCAATAAAAGATTATCAAACACTCTCTCTTGGACAGCTTTTAGGAGTTCTTTTGCATGCCCATTTCGAAGTTGTTGTAAGTGTTTTATCATAAAGTCTCCTTCATATAAGTTGTTTCTTTTTGAGTCTAATTTACATGGATATCTTATTTGCCCCATTTGAAGATCATTTGGTCAGTCAAATATTTTGTAAACTATAGAAATGTCATTCTGGGAGATAAACTAGAGAATATGTTATAGTTTGGAGTTTTTGACCAAACTAATGGATAAATATTGGTCCGAAATTTTTATGGAGTATTTTTAACATGTATATGTGACTATTGGTTGAGGATTTTTGCATGATTAAAGGTTTTGATGAAAGATTTTCTTAGATTTAGAAACTTAGAAACTGGAAGAAGAAAAACAGTTTCTGTTTTGAGAAAGTTTAACTCTTTGGTGGTCTAAACCTATTTTAATGACTTTAATAATTTTATTGGAGGATTCTAAGTATCTTATATACATGTTATATTATTATTTTGAAAATATTTGATGTTAGTTTCAAAAATATGAAATTTTATGCAAAGAGATATTCAAATAAGCTAAAGTGTGGATATTCTTGGATAAATTTATGTTTTGGTTAATTTCAAACCATGTGATATTGAATTAGAAGCTTATATATATTTTAGGACATCTTTTTAAACCATGTGATGGTTTGGTTTGAAGATCATATATTTATAAGTTATAGATCAAGAGATTTTATCAAAACTAGTTGAGGAAAAAGTTTCTATTTTTGGACTAAGTGTAAAACCAAAAATTCCAAATGTTATTTTGTGATTTTGGTGACTTTGGTTTGATGATTTAAAGTATGGTTGATGTTAGGATGATATTATGAATATGTTAGAAGTAAGATTTGATTTTTGAAACTCTTGGAGATGTTTTGATTTAAGGTCAAAACTTGTGATTCAAGTGCTTGGATCTTTTTACAAAAAAGTTTGGTGTTGATTATTAGCTTTTTCTAAATGGATGTTTTAAGTATGGTTTTGAACTTAGGATTGGAAGATGTTTGTTGCAAAATTTTGGTCTAAGCATGAGTTTTGAAGTTGAAAAGAATTGCAACAAAAAAAATCAAGGGAAATGGCCTATGGATGTTTCGGCCATAGTGTGTTTTCCATAGTTGTGTTTTGTTTTAAATTTTTCTGAATTGATATTTAAGTTTAGGACAAAATTTACATAAGAAATGTAAATTTTGAAAACTTTTAGAATTAGTATGCAAAATCTTTAAGTTATGGGTAAAACGGTCATTTTCCCACATGTAGAGAGTAAAATGAAAATTTTACTCTTTAAGTTGGTATTTTCCATATTTCAAATTATTAGTGATTTAGTTCTAACTTTTAGAATCACTAATTACAGTTCCTCGTGATCGCACTTGAAGTTTTATAAGAAACGCGGAGATCGAAGTAAGTTAGCTTTTAACTTATTAGCAGTCTACTATGTATGTGTGCTAAGTAAAGGAACTACAGTGCATGTATGTATGTTATCATATATGTCATGCCATGCCAAGTTATCACGTAATTATCTATTATACAGAAGTTATTCTGTCATCAATTTTTATCTGTTACATAATATATTCTGTCATGTATTACTGTACATTACAAGTATGTCATGTTAAATATGTTGTCTATTATATGTTATGCCATGTTACGAAATGTTTCTATCTCAAGTTATGTTCAAATCACGTTATGTTACATCAGGGCTCCAGTCCTTTCGTTTTCCAGTCACGTTTCATCTTGAGTACATTCAGTTTGTGTAGAATACATGGGGCCACAACAACTGTAGAGTATGTATTTAACTGCATTGTAATGTGTAGAATACGTGGGGCCACAACAACTGTAGAGTATGTATTTACACGTAGAATACATGAGGCCACAACAACTGTGGAGTATGTATTTAACTGCATTGTAATGTGTAGAATACATGGGGTCACAACAACTGTGGAGTATGTATTTACACGTAGAATACATGGGGCCACAATAACTGTGAAGTATGTATTTTTCATATTAAGTCAAGTTTGCGTAGAATACATGGGGCCACAACAACTGTGGAGTATGTATTTTTCATGTTAATTCAAGTTTCAGAGTAAGTTCATACTAAGTCAAGTTTCAGATCAAGTTCATGTCAAGTCAAGTTCAGTTCATGTTTCAATTTAAGTTATGTCAATTATGCTATGTTGTACGCTAAGTTATGCTTTAATTATTTATGAATTTGATTATGCATTTATGCTTTTACTGTCATCCATGCATCATTAGCATGTGTGGAAGTTTTTTATTAACTTGCTGAGGTTTGAAATCAAATTTCACTGTGGTAGTCCCAACTACCATTCCCCCCAAATGGTAGATCTTGTTACAGGACCTGAAGGAGGATTAGGAGCTGACTAACTAGACACAGTCGATTGAACGACGGTGCGTCGTTAATGTTAATATAGTAGTTAAATTACTACTTGTACGATAGAGTTGCATCTCTAGTACTTTTGGATCATAACTATTTTGGATTAGTGTTGTGATTTTAGTTGTTCAATAGGTTTTTATGTATGAAGTATGTTTTAAGCATTTGAGATATTTTTAATTTGGTGCATAGTATTGCTAAAGAAAAAAAAAATTATCCGCTGCGAATATTGCATATTGTTAGATGCATGTTAGGAACATTGCATCTTATATATCATGAACGGGGGCAGGTAACCTTGTGTTGCATGTCTCGACGCTTAAAATTTTCGTTCGATCCCAAACAAAATTTGGGGGCATTACAATAGCTCAATAGTCTTAATTAATGGCTAAAGATTGATCTTCATTGATGACTTTAATGGTCTTAATTAATGACTATGTATGGTCATACAATACGTTTATAATACTGATATCGAAATATTTTATTCTAGTACATTGATCAATACGACATTCTGCACGGTATTCAAAATTTTAATTCTAATATTAGAATTCTATTGGATATGTAAATAAACACACGGATAGAAAATGTTTTTTATAATTTTTATTTTTCTTCAGAGAATTACAAAATTTACAGACAAATTTTATATAATAAAAAATTTCACAAATTGACGTAAACGTACGTTAAATTATATATTATAATAGATATAGTATATAAAATAAATTAAATCAGTTTCTAAAATTTATTTTTATAAAATATTATTGTGAACCAAATATATATTTTTTCAAATCCAATTTATAAAGTTGAAAATTTTTTTGATACTGTTCATGCATTTCCCTTTACCATTTTCCATCTCATTGTTCTTTTTAAAACTTCCGCGCCATCGCTCCCTTCTTCTCCCCGCGTCTCGGTGAGTCAGCTCCTTCTGTTACTGCTTCGAATCCAAAGTAAAGCTTACGAACGCCATTCTATTCGTTGCCTCTACGCGTTTCCTTTGCCTCTAACACTTGATCTTGGTTTGGGCCCCGAGAAAGTATAGGAAAATGAAAGACAACCGGTATATCGGTTGTGTTGAAGCGCCTTTTTGTGTGATTTTTAGCATTTAATTTCTTTCACAATTCATCAGCAACTTAAACTAGTTCCTAGAGCAGTCACTTTTTACGCTAACCTCTCACGCTTTCCTACTTTTCCTTTTTACGATTTCCAAGCCGTTAAACCCTACTTAGGGTTCTATATTTCGTAATGTTATTCCCTTTTAGATTTGATTTTTCGTTTCCATTAACTTATTAATATTTATTGTGAATCTTACATTTTTTAGGGTTTTTCTCGTCAATTTCGTTTTTTCTTAGTGTTAATATATTCACAAGGTTTGGGGCTTATTTGAATGATTCAAGTTGATCTCTATCTCATTCTCCTCGTCAGCCATATCATTTTCGTGGTGCTACTCAATTGTGGGTTTCAAGAGGTGCTACTTAATGGCCATGGCAGACTTATCCAGGTAAAACCTGCTATCCGTACGCTTTGGTTTGGAAACAACCGAAAAAGAAAATATGTAAAGTTTAAACATTTGCCGTTTGTAGTGTTGGTTCTCAACAATTAAAAAAAAAACGCGTCAAATAAGCCAAATAGTTGTGCTAGATTCTGTTTATAGGAGTTCTTTTATTATTATTATTATTATTATTATTATTATTATTATTATTATCATCATCATTATTCTCTGGCGTTCCAAATTACGTTGGAGAGAAGATTCAAAGTATTCAAGGAAATTTTGTTGTCTTATGGAACCTAATATTTGAACAAACAGGGCATAATGGTTAAATGGGTATCCAACTCAATCACACGTTATGGTGGTTAAAGGGACGAATTTGATGAAATTTTCTTTCGTCAATGTCAAAGGGCAAGACATTTGTATTTCTGTTAAAAGGACACAAATGTTGGAGGTTAAGTGTAAGATCCATGCTACATATAAATAGCAGAAGCTTTACTTTCTAATATTATTCTATGCCATACAAAAAGCAATTTTCTCCTAGCGTTCTGACGTGTTCTCTATGTACCAAAGTCTATTAAAGGTATTTTTTTTTGGCTTAACTATGTTTTTGGTTCTAAAATATTAAATCTTGTGATTCTCCTTCTTTATGTAGTGTGAGATGAACCGTCCTTTTAACAAAGTGACATAGGAACTTAATTGGTTTTGATACTTTTATGAAAATTATATGTCCATCTGGAACTCCATGTGGTAAAAATTCTCTTCCTCACATTGGACATAACTGTTGAATAGATCTGTTGCAGTCCTTTTTGACACATATGGTTTACCCATAAATGTATTATCATGTCCAAAAGTGAGAACCCTACATGTAGCAGAGCTGAGGCAACAATCTTATTTACTTATGAAAAAGAAATCTGACACAATTGGGCCCTTTTAAGTTGCTGCTTGAGAATACCTGTTGGAATTGATAACTAAATAAGTCTTCAGGGAGGAGATAAGCAATACACTTCGGATACTTGTTGCTACGGATTGCCATCTCGGATATATGGAGAAGGACGAAATACGGCGGCATGATTCTTTCCAGGCATTCGATGAGATATGCTCTATAGCAGAGCAAAAGCAGGTTATAGCCAATAATATCCTTTTTTTTCCTAAGTCTTTCATATGCAGTAGCATTTTGCTATGATAGATATTTATAATCTTCTTTAATGATCTGGAGAAGGTCTTGTTCTACTGATTTTGCATTCATTACACAGATTAAGTTGTGTATCCTTCCAAAAGTGGGTGCCTTTGATCTGTAGTGGAAGGGCCAACATTGCTATATCATGTCTATCTTTCCAATAACAACTTCATTCTATAGCTGTTCCTCTTTACTTACAGAATTAAATGAAAAATGATTCTTGTACTTTCACTTCTGCTCTTGTATAAGCTTTTCATTTTTTTTGGTTGATGGTGGCTTCCTCTTATTGTAAACTCTAAATTTGAATCACAGATTTTTACGAGAGCTCCCTTTAGTGGAAGTTGTTTTGTTTTCTGGAAAAATATTTAACAAGTACATAGCTTACTTTTTTTTTTTTTTTTTTTTATAAGTAACAAGTACATAACTTACTATTTGCCCATATTTATCAAATGCTACTATGCACTGATGCCTATTTGCTATCAGGTTGATTTCTTACTACTTGGTGGTGATCTTTTCCACGAGAATAAGCCTTCAAGGTCAACATTAGTTAGAGCTATCGAGATTCTCCGTCGTCATTGCCTTAACGATCAGCCAGTGCAGTTCCAAGTCGTTAGCGACCAGACTGTGAATTTCGCAAATACGTAATGACTTAATGTGCACTTGAAGTATTTCTTGCTAAAAAAAAAATAAAAAAAATTGTTGGGTTTTCTACCTCTTGTTATCATTATTTTGTTCCCCACATCTGTGTGTCTGATAGAGCTTCTTAAACCTGTTCCTGCCATGCAAGTGTAAAGCATTACTGTGCTTTATTTAGGAGTATAATCATACCATCATGTGAAATCATTCCAGTTCTTAACCAATCCTCTCTTGCATGGATATCCTTTGTATGATAACCTGCCTAAGATATATTTTATTTTTGATTCGCATCGAGTGTCCAGGAACAGCGTCCCAACTAATCCTGAGGGTGCACAGGCCCTTGGCAAGGAGTTTCTTGCCAGTGCACCTCGGGTAATTCAAGCAGAAAATCCCTTAGTCCAATGGCTCTTAGAGATTGTTTGCACCCAAGAGAATTGGAACCTTAGACTTGAGGGGAGTATACCCCCAAGCCCAAGGCCTTTACCACTTGAGCCAACCCCTAGGGGTTTAAGATATATTTTATTTTATTGTTCCCTTCAGGGTGGATTCTGCCTGAAATATCTAGCTTACCCTTTCGCATGAATGCTGCATTATGCTCAGTAAATTTTCCACCAGGCTTACCCTTTGGCATGATCTTTGTATACCTCTAGTGTACTCAGGCTATGCCTTTTTCATTAATAAAATTTACTTTTACCTATCAAAAAAAAAAAATTTTCCATCAGGCATCGGCGGTTCTGCCTGACCCTACTTAAGCATGATTGTTGTATTAGCTGCACACATGGTTACATAAATCATGCGTGTAGTTATTCCATGCTTTCATGTGCAAAAAAGTATCGTAACAACATGATAATATACTTGGAACAGGTTTGGGCATGTAAATTATGAAGATCCTCACTTCAATGTTGGTTTGCCAGTCTTCAGTATTCATGGAAATCATGATGATCCCGCTGGAGTGGTATGGATATTATGATAAAATGACTCATGCTATTTTTGTTTTTTTCCATGCTTTAAGCACAAAGTTTTTTTTTTTGTAAGTTGTGGCCAGTTTTTTATTTTTAAGAATATCTAGAACTTTTTAATACATGGTTCTAGTGGTCGGGTTGTTTGTTTGGGGTGTACTTCCCATGGGTGGGTTCAAAATGTCCATGTTCTTGTATGTCCATGTTCAATGTCCAGTGGTAGGTATAAGAATTTCTTAATATCTTAGTTAGGCCTTGATCTTTGTTGTTTTAACTTGAAACCATTGATTTACAACATGTTGGTAGCTTTTCAACCGGGATAACTTTTGCCTGCTTCACTTTTTAGACTGGCAGTTGAAATTAATGCTGATGGAGCTGTAGTTCCTACAGCTGGCAATATTGCCTGGTTGCATGATGAAAGAAATTAATGTCTTACCTAGGAACTAAGCAAATTTTATTTTCTGCCCTTCTATTTGTTTTGTTTGGTAACTTTTTAATTCAACATTCAAAGATTGTTCTTTTTACTTCAGTTCTTTAGACCATGAGTTCATGTTCCTTACGAGTGGATGTTACAGGACAACCTTTCTGCAGTCGATATTCTCTCTGCATGCAATCTTGTTAACTATTTTGGGAAAATGGTTCTTGGGGGTTCTGGTGTTGGTCAGATTACTATCTATCCTATTCTTCTCAGAAAGGTCTGTCAGTTTATTTATTTTTTGGATAAGTCAGTGGATTTCATTAGTGGCAGACTTGAGATATTTAAGTATCATTGTTGCATGACTTGTTAATCTTAATAAAGTGCAGGGTTCAACAGCAGTGGCTCTCTATGGTCTAGGAAACATTAGAGATGAACGGTTAAATAGAATGTTTCAGGTACTTCTTCAAACAGCACATAGACATTCCATCTTCCGACTAATGACTTTTAAGCATGCCCATCTAGGTGTCATTTTATAATTTTTTGACCAGACACCACATGCTGTACAATGGATGCGGCCTGAATCTCAAGAAGGTTGTCAACTGTCAGATTGGTTCAACATTTTGGTACTTCATCAGAACAGGTTGTCTATGAGTGTTCTTCTGCAGAGATTGTTTGGAATAATCATGAAAAGAAAATATGTTGATTTGTCTCAAAATCTCATATAACCTTTGTGCCTTTCAGTGCTTAAACGGTCTAATATTATATAACTCAGGAACCAATGTATGTGAATATTAATCTTTGCTTCTACTATGGCGTGCAGAGTAAAGACAAACCCTAAAAATGCTATAAATGAGCACTTTTTACCACAATTCCTTGATTTCATAGTGTGGGGGCATGAACATGAATGTCTCGTGGATCCTCAGGTACTTCTGAAAGAGTATCGTTTTTCCCCACAGATTGGTCTCTCTATCTCTCTCAACAAATAAAATGTGGATTTTGATTTCTGCAGGAAGTTCCCGGGATGGGGTTTCATGTTACACAACCAGGTTCTTCAGTTGCAACATCACTTATTGATGGAGAGTCAAAGCCAAAACATGTACTTCTTTTAGAAATTAAGGTTGCCCACTAATTTAATACTTTTTTCACAAAGCAGTATTATTGGTCATTTTAAATTCGAATTGTGTTTGATATTCATGCATTATAATATAGGGGAACCAGTATCGTCCGACTAAGATACCTTTAACGTCAGTGAGGCCTTTTGAGTATACAGAGGTAGGTTAGTGCTATAATTTTTTTTTTTTCATACTGGTAATGATTCTTAGTGATTACTATTTTTAATGTAGGTCATATTAAAGGATGAACCTGACATTGATCCCAATGACCAAAACTCAATTCTTGAACACTTGGATAAAGTGGTATGTATTGATACATCACATTGGCAATTAATTTGTGCCTTTTCAGTTTCCTTCTTTCCTTTTAGTTGTTATGAAAGTGTTTTCTTGTTTTGGTGTGTCAGGGTTCTGTTTTTGTTTGATAGCAACTTAATTTAAAGTTTGAATTTTTAGGTGAGAAATCTGATAGAGAAATCCAGTAAAAAGGCTGTTAACAGATCAGAGCTCAAACTTCCATTGGTTCGCATAAAGGTACTTTCTGAATTTGTTTTCAAATGATACTGCAATTAGTGATGATCATCATGTCTCAGCACCACTTGTTCTGCTATGAATTTTTGGGGCATCTCACTTTTGACCTTTGGAGCAAGCTTGGCCTGCATATGTCATTCTCCTGATTTTAAGTGTTTCTACTAGCCTTTGTTCTAATGGAAGCCTTGACTGCCCCCTTTATGGAGTAGGTGCATGAATATTTGTTTTGCTGTTGAGCTTTATCTAGAGCTTTCTTTGTCTCATTTTACTGCGATTGATGCCAACTTTTATCTTTTAAGAGATGCATTAGTTTCCTCTTTTTAAACTTTTACTATCAGGGCTACTCATCTTTCTTAGCATTCTACTTATCAAAAAAAATCTTTCTTAGCATCCTCATTGGACCCGCACCCAGTTCCCCCTATATTGTGGGTCTTTTAGCATGCGAGCCTTAGAGCGATCTTGAAAAAATTTCCCTCAACCACCTTTTGCAATTGTTGTATATTTCTTATTTAATCTCATTATCTTAATTCCACTTCAGTTCTTTCATGGAGGATAATGGATATTTACTGCATAGCAAAATTCATAGTTAGCTCTGTTTTCATTATCATTTTGTGTTTGGCAGGTAGATTACTCTGGATTTATGACAATAAATCCTCAAAGATTTGGGCAGAAGTATGTGGGCAAGGTACCTTGAGTCACTGCCATGTCGAACTAGAAAACTAGCGCTCATTTTTCTTAAGCAACATATTTGAGAGAGTATTAATTTTTCTTAGGTTCTACTAGGTTGCAAATCCCCAAGACATTCTAATCTTCTCAAAGGCTTCAAGAAAGGGTCAGCGTGAAGGTAATTCAAATCACCTATACCATGGGGTTTTAATAGAAAAGATTTGATTAGGGGCTGTTACTAAAAAGAATCCATTATAAGCATCCTCCATTTTTAATAAAATTCTTATTTACTGATTAAAAAAAAAATCCTCCATAAATCAAGAGATTCAGTTTATCTTCAAATCTTTGATGTGGGTAACCTCTTCAAGAAGAAAATGGAGAATGGTGTTGACAAGTTACAAGGAAAAAGAGTAACAAGGAAAATAACTGACAGGCGCCAGAAATGAAGGCTAATAAGTTTGTTTTTTTATTTCTTTCTTCTAAATATTTTCACGATCTTGATTGTCTAGTTGCCCAAAACCTTACCCATGTCAGCAACATTCAACATGGGTACGGCAGTAAAGTGATTTGGGATGTTACAAAATTTTTTAAACATTCCCAAATATACAATGGATAAAAGTCAGAACCTTATGAAACCTGGATCTTTTTTTTTTGTGTTTTCGCCGGGGGGGGGGGGGGGGGGGGGGGGGGGGGGTGGGTAGGATTTCATCATCTCGTGCCTAAAACCTGGAAGTTAAAAAGTGTTAATAGTATTTCTGCATTCCCGTCCTCAATGAAGACACTTTGGTACTGCAGATTGCTCAACTAGTATAGGTCGTCTGTACTGGCTGCAGGTCAGTGTGGCTATGTTTCTGATGTAACAAGTTCAACACCAATGAAACTAGGGCATCGAACTACTTGAACTGCATCGGGCTATACAGTTGATCTTTTTTACAAAAAAACTTTGTTTGATAACTTGGGTCCTGACGCTTATGGCATTATCTTGACATTGAATCTTATAAGTTTCAAATTGTTGTTAAATATTATTGATATCAGATATGATGTAGTTGTTTTGTGTTTTCTTTTTTAGACTTGCATGCTTGTCCATAATCTTAGTTTCTTTTTGGGATGTAGCTAAAATTGGTGATTCTGAGCGTCTTCGTCCAGAAGAACTAAACCAGCAGAATATAGAGGCTCTAGTTGCTGAAAATAATCTGGTACTGAAGCGTCGAATTTTATTAACCTTTTCGTTGCTTTTGGCATGGATAAATATATTATTGCATACATAATTTGTTCCCTGAAATCGCATGATTTTTACTGAAATACAGGAACGGGTTCCAGTTCTACTCCATGAGTATGGTTTACTGTTTCTGTAGAAAAAAGCTCTATTGTGTATCAAATGTTCTTTTTTAAGTCAGTAGGCTAAATGGAACCTGCAGAACAAGATCTCAACTAATTTCAAAAGTGGAAATGAGAGCAGAAATATTTTTTGAGTTGCACGATGGGTCTTATTTAGTCACAAATCTAAACCTGTATAGTTTATGATTGTGCAGAAAATGGAAATCCTTCCCGTCAATGATTTGGATGTTGCATTACACAATTTTGTTAACAAGGATGACAAAATGGCTTTCTATTCTTGTCTGCAATACAATCTTGAAGAAACACGAGTAAGTAGCCTCTATTATTCTTACACCTGCATCTTACATCGAAAATAGAGACGGAGTTGACTTTAGATATACTGGATGTATGTACAGAGGTCTTGTGTTGCTATCATAATTGCATATAAGAATTTTAAACGTAGTTTTGAGTTATTGTATCATATAAAAATGATTAATTTGTTTTCTTCTCATTTCTGTTCTATTTTCATTTTGATTGGTTTCTTTCTTATAATTCTTCTATAGCACAAAATTGCCAAGGATGCAGATACTCTGAAGTTTGAAGAGGAAGACTTAATTCTTAAAGTAGGAGAGTGCATGGAGGTAAGAAGCTTAAGTTCATCGTATTTGTCTTTATCATTACAGTAATGGTCAAAATGATTTTCTTGTATGTTCTTCTAGTTCCTCAATTGTGATTAGGTGTTCACTTTTGTATACTTCCTGTATACTTGGGCTATGCCTATTTACTTGATTCAATAAAATTTTAATCTTACTCACCAGAAAAGAAGTAATAGTCAAGTTTTATAACTTTAGTCAAAGTGCCACCTAAGCAAGACTGCTTTATCAATGCGAGGAGAGCAAATTTGTCTGTGGCCTAACGGAGTGACTACTGCAGAAGGCTTACCAGCCACCTTCGGGCCCTTGGGTCCTTTTGGCGTTTACACAACTATTGCCATGGTTATAGTTGGTATACATGGATTGGAACAAATATGTCTTCATTTATATGTATTGTAAAACAGTGTTTACTTCTTTCACCTAAGTGTTGTTGACGCATCACATTGGCTTTTAAGGAGGGCTCACTTCCTATATTCCTTACCATGCATGCAAAATTTCATGTCGTGATTGTTTATAAATGTTTATTTATTTATTATTATTGCTATTATTATTTTTCAGGAACGTGTCAAGGAAAGGTCTACTCGCCCTAAAGATACTTCACAATTTATGTCTCCTGCCAAGTCTTCAGAGGTAATAATTCATTGTTGACCTTGCATTACTTATCCATGTGCCAGGAACCTTTTAGGCCTGTGTTTTTTTGGTTGCATATGTGTCTAATTATCTGCTTTCTGAGCTTGTGTTTTCAATTTCATGCAGGATCCAACAAGTAGAACTGCTGCTGGAACAGGAAATGCGGTTTCCTTTAGTGATGATGAAGACACAACACAAATATCTGGCTCAAGAACTTGTGCAAGAGGTCGGAGAGGGTCATCTAGGTCATCTCGTGGTGCTTATGAACTTGGAAAAAGTAGGACTTCTGCAAGAGGAAGAGGTAGGGGCAGAGGTACCAGTAACTTGAAGCAGTCAACTCTTGATGCAGCTCTGGGGTTCCGTCGTTCTGAAAGGTCACTGTTGGCCCTGAATTTTGATGATATAAGTACTGATCTACATGTAATATGGAGTTATTCTTTTCTATGTATTTTGCTTTTCTCCTTGTCACTTCCATTTTCTCTACCTTAGAGTTGATGAGTGAGGTGAATCATAAGCCTGAACAATGAGAAACAACCACAATATGAGAGAGAGAAAGAGAGAGAGAATAGGAAGTCTACCAAATGAAGTATGAACTGTTGAATCTATGCAATTAGAACCCTACTGCACCTTCTGATATATGTTGCATCAAAAAGTTTACTCGTTGCTAGTGAATCATCTTAAGTAAGATTATTACTGCAGATCTGCATCAGTTTCTGCAACAGCTGCTGTCCAAAGTATTGCTGATGATGAGGATAATGTAGATTCTGCTTCAAGTGAAGAAGCTGGGAAATATGGAATTGATGAGGTTGATGACAGTTTGGTATGGACTCTTCGCTTATACTTGATAAATGTGGTCTGCAGTATCTTTTGTCCTTTCCTAATCTTGATCATGGATGAAAATCATTCAAGTTTCTCTCCTTGTCTCTATCCTGAATTAGTGAGGGCACTTCCATTTGAACATTGCCCTGCTCCACCAACACTTGCAAAACTCAGTTCCAGTTTTCCTTGAGTAAAATATATTAGACACTGCTAACTTCTTAATATACTTGTTCAAATTTAGACCATGTGTTCATGTCTTTGATTTTTTATTTTTTGAAAAGGAAAATGATGCAAGTGTACGAGGCAAAGGACGCAAAAGGGCTGCTCCTAGGGGAAGAGGTGGAGGCTCAAAGCAATCCTCTAAACGGGGAAGGAAAACTGACAACTCTACTATTCATAAAATGTTCATGAGCAAAGATGACGATGACGAAGAAGACGACGACGACAGTATGGCAAAGAGATTAAATAAATCTCAACCTCGGGTTGGTTTTCTTTTTACTTTCATTTTTTTTAGCGAGTGCTGACTTCTGCATGTGTTTTAAAAAACAGTTATTGCCCATATTTACATGGAGTAGCCAGAAGGGTTCAAGCAACCTGAGATGGAATGAGAGAAGTTTGGCTGATGGAAATGCCTTTGCTCTCATTCCGAAGGCTATTTTTACTCGTAGCAATGATAGCATCTTATAGTTGTATAGTTTTTCTCCCTCTACTGGGATTACTTAGTTGGACCTGACTGTTCTTTTTGTTTGAAGGTAACAAGAAACTACGGTGCTTTAAGAAGGTAGAATCACATCGCAAGATCCCAGTTGTCCAGATGTGTTTGTTTTGTACTAGTCATAGTGATACGGGAAAATGTTCTGCTGTATAATCTGCCAGGAAGAAATCTCAGTTGAAATGTGGGATGAGCTATATATTACAAAGAGGCAGGATAAATGTTCAGAGTTCAATGTCTTCAACGGAAATATTCGTCCATCTTGTGAATTGCAATGATTGATTGGCCGATACATACTATGGTACCAGCTTATGTTGACATGTTGTACAGATTTAAGCTTATGATTGGCAGGTAATGTTGTTATTGTGCAAGGTTATATTTAATTTTAAGAAAATAGGTTGGATTTTAATGGATGGCAAAATTATCAAAAATTGATTGATTGTCAAAAGATAGTTGGAATGTAAACAGGCTCAAATCTGAAGATGACAATCAAAAGCAGAAAGGAATAGAATCAGAAGAACTAAAAGCTGCAACACGAAGGGCTAATTATGGCGAATAAAAGAGAAGCATTCACAAAAAGCCTGGGGACAGTTTCATCTGGGTCAAAGACGCCAGTGAAATTTAGCCTAAAGAACCAAAACTTACACTCAAATCCAATATAAAAGGAAGGCAACTTTTGTTGTTGCGCTTCATCTCCCAGTGTAAAAAAAGATGTTAGGTTTGTACTATATACACAACCCCCAGAATGATGCATTGCCCTCTCATCGAAGGCAGACCCTCTGGTTCACATTCGCGGCCTTATTCTTTTCAAACCGATCAGTGACTTTTACCTGCACAAAAAAGTTAATAGATATAAAAAGAGAGAGAATGTGATGAATACATATGCAAATAGTCCCTAAAATAGTTAAGATACAATCTGCAATTACTCGGTCTATGCTAACTTGATCAGGGATTCGGGGGACATAACATGATTTTATAGCCACCGGGTGGAGAGTGTAATTCAATAAAATCTATCCACTTGCTTTAACACAACAACTAACATATTTCATCATATTGCCAGTACTAAAAGCAAGCAAAATTGCTCGTGTAGATTTTAGGAAGAACAGCAATATCAAACAAAATCCATAGCCCAAGAACAGGTATCTGATTCCCTATGATAGTCGTATGGAAAGTCATATTTTCTATAACTAAAATGTGCACAAAAAGAGGGAGCTGTGGATTTTACATGGCCATATTACAGGTACTTCAAAGCTAGGCCCTGACACTTTCAATCCCATCTCAATCACAAACAATTAAAGCCATAAATATAATTGATGGCACTTTCAATCCCAATCTTCCAAACCACCAGAAGTTGCATGAATAAGAAACAAACAAAGTTGGTCACTCAACCCAATATTTATGCAGTAGAGGATTAGAACATAAACCAGTAATCACCAAAAGGAGATGTCATGATTTTGAGAGTTCTTATTATCTTAACCTAGTTGGCATTTGCAGAGATACTATCAAGTATTTGCACAAGCTCCGTTTAAATGTAGCTTTGAAAGTAATGTTAAAAAGAGGGAAATCTTCCACAAACAACAACAATCTGAACAAGAGAGCAAAACTCTGGATGCTTTTGAAAAGATTAATAACTGAATATTACCTTTACCTTTGAACCGACTAATCCTCCTCCACCCCTTTGTCCAAACTGTTTTGTTCCTTTCTGACCCCTAACCATGGCTAAAGCAGAAGTGCCTTTTCCAATGCATTTCTGATTGATAATCATTCTCCCTGTAGCATTCTCTTTTCCAGCACCTACTGATCTGTTAGGCTTGATTGCTCTCAATTTCTCCTTTGATTTTATTGCAGCCATAGACAACTCTCGCTCATTAACTCTAAGTGGCTGCAAAGTTTGATGTTGAACCTGGAAGAACATGAGTAAATTCATGTAGTACTGTTGATGACAAATTTAGAACTTGAAAATCATCCATCTACAGGACAATTTTGGGCATAAATCAATAATTTGAGAGAAAATCATGAGGGAATATTATCCCATACTTGTTTTCTATCAATCTCAATGTTGAGGAAATTTCTCAATAAAACTAACTGTTGGTGCATCAACGATGTGATAAAATTGGATTATACTTGATCATAAATCTATCTTTCATATGTTTATTAACTTGAAAATCCTAATCACATGGGTGTCCAAATTTGCACGCCTTCTCTCACCTTTGGTTTTGTAGCTTCCTCGTGATCCGGCTTTAAAACGCTGATTTTAACTCCTCTTCTAGAATTGGAGCTCCGTTCTTCAATTTTAATAGTCGATGCCTTGGAGACATTAGAAGTTTTTACTTTGTTCTTCGCCACATAACTTGTCCTGGCTACATTTCTGCTAGTCGGGGTTATTTCTTTGTGACCTATTGATGTAGATGTTAAGCTCTTAACATCATAAAGAATGTTTGATGATGACCCTACACTGGACTTGCCAGATGATGATCTGTAGCCTCTCGAAAGCCTTTTATCATGATTGATCTCCACCCTTGATGCTTGTCTTGTAACACAGTCTTTCCTATGACTTATCCTCTGATTTGATAAGAGCCCACTTGGATCAAATGGTTGAGTTGATACCTCTATGCACTTCAGCTCTCGTTGCTGACTGCTCTGAGATGTAACGGTGCTTCTTGTATTGCTTTCACAAGTCCTGTTTCCCATAGAACTAGACCCATTAGCTTGGTCCTCAAAAGTAGATACAGCAGGTTTAGAGGAACTAGGGATAGCATTTCCGGTTAGACTGCTTTTACAAACCAAAGTTGATTTTGACCTGGTAGTTCCTTTGAGATTTATTGATTTGGATTTTAATTCCTCACCAAATCGTAAATCCAGACAAGAAGATGTCCCACTTAAAACCTTGAGTGGATGCTGCTTATGTAAGGACTCGTAGTTTTCTGCTCTCCATTTCTTACTCCTGTAGTCTTTGCCTCTAGATCTTGAGACGGAGGATGGAAGTTTTGGTGAAGTTGAAACCGATTCAAAGTCTGAGGTCAAAGTACTCTCCCCGCAACAAGAAAAAGCAGACTTCAACTGGTGAGAAGAACGCTGGTGGAAGCTGAAAATCAAATCAATTCAGCAATCAGCAGGAATCCAAACAGTTAATTGGAATATAGCAAGACAGCGTAAACGAGTGAGTGAAGGAAAAAGGATACATACAGATGACTTGTGTGGAACCACTCATCATGGCTGCAATGTAACAAGGAGGATGATACAATTGGAATTACAAATTTGAAATTTGACCATAAACCTAAGGAAATAAAAAGTGGAACCCTTAAAAGCAATGATATAAAACTCACGTGTCTTGGTTGCTAATTTTTACTTCTAGAGTAAGATCCACCCACATAGGAGCTTCAATTTCTTCCTGAACAATAATAAGCCAAGTAAAAAGCAACTGAATGGCGTCCGAGAATGAAAAATGAGGGATATCAGAACAGACCAAAAGGACAATATTTCACCCCTGAACGAACAGAAAAAATGGGGGCCAATTTCTTCCTGTAAAATCACTGCATTTCTTCCTCCTATTGTAAAAGACCTCTCCATTTTGGTCTCTAAGGGGCCTTTTGGGGCCTACTTAATGAAAAATAAAAGAAGCTCTGTTTAGGGCCTCAAAAAGTGGAATGAGAAAGCAAAGGAACTTTATTGCCTTTTCTTGGTTAGATTTTTACACTTTTTATCGCTCGTGACCTCATTCTTCCCAAGATCCAATGGAGAAAACGAGAAATCGAATGACATGCTGCGGGTTTTGTGTTTCATATTCTTCAGTGACTCAAACGATGAAAATTAAATAAAAAAAAAAAAAACAGAGATTGTTTAAGGTTTGAAACTTCAATATGTTTATTTTTCTACATTTTCTCAGCATCCAAACATAGCCAAATAGATCCGGATGAAGTAGCCAGATACAAAAGGATAAATTACTATAATTAAATATATGAAAAAGATAATACTAACGCTACAATCAGTATATGCTACTCCCAATCTTAGAGCCTAGAAACCAGAATCAAACTGATAAAATACCCAGGAAACGATAAAACGCAGAGACTGAAGAAAAATAAAATAATCCAAAGGATCCCCAGACTAAACACTAAACCAAAAAGTACCTAAACGAAAAGAGTAAAAGACCCTAATTCCTATATTTTCAACCCAGTCCAAAACTGATGCAGTGGGACAAACTTACACAATGCCCACGTAAATTTAGCACCAATGGAGCAAATTCAAGAATCCCAAAACCTCTTACTCCCCACCCGAGAAGTCAAAAACTTTCAAACCAGAGCCAGGCATTAAAAATGATAGGACCTTGTCAAATACCCAAAATCCGGATAAAGACTGAAGCGAGTGAAAACTTTGAGAGAGAGATTCTTGAGAGAAATTTCTTATTGCATTTCTTGGGTTGATTACAGTGAGGTCCTCTGTTTATATACATTTTCCCGCATGTAGAAAAAAGAAAAACTAACATAACTGGGCTAATTACAGATTTAATTGAAGAAAATGAGTTCAATTAAATCTGTAATAAAGACTTAAAACAATATGCAATTATCAATTAAAATAAGAACAGAAGAAACTTCAAGAAGTTCAAAAAAACACCGTAGAAACAGGAGAAAATTTGAGAAAAAAATCCAAAAATCAGATTCCAAAACAATCAAATGCTTTAAAGAAGAAGAGAGAACCAGAAAAGTCCAGTGATCGTTAGCCTTTTTGAGAGCCATTGTCGTGTTTCTTCCAACTTTCTGTGACACAGAGCATTCCCCAAAAGAGCTTTGAATCTTCTAGCGAAGTTAACGATCCCCGTGTTTGCTGGAGGGCCTGAGAGGCTTTGTAATATCCTCCATTCCCATCTTATGGTTTGGTTCTTTGGCTCCACTACTGGAACAACAATTTATAAGGTCGAGAGCCTGTTTGGCGTCGAGAGCACCGTCCTTTCAGTGGACTTTTTCTGTTGCAAGGACTGTCTTTATAAAGCGCTACCCAAGAATTGACGGTTGAGATTGGTTGCCAGATATAAGATGGGTATATATGCAAGTATTTGGGACGTTATTAATGGGAGAGTGCGACCTTCTAGGAATTCGACCGTTGAAGAAATTCAAAATGTTACGGACATGAATGACAAGCCATGTCTATGCATATTAACGAAATAACTTGGGCTTAAACTAAAAAAGTAATGATAGAAACAAGTATTAAATAGATAAATTTTTTGTAAAAAATTAGGTATCACTAATAAAGAATATATTTTTTGAGAAGTGCTACAACCACAAAAGAATTACACAAAAGTAATTTTACAAACTGACATAAATTTATGTGATCCTTCATATCTATTTTATAATAGAAGTTTATTTACAATCTAACAAACTACATCAAACCATATCAGTTTGTGAAATTATTTTTATGTAATTATTTTGTGGATAGATTATTTCTTTTTGAGATTAAGGTCTACATTATGCACGAATAACGATAATTATGTCCATCTCTTTTCAAGTGATTAAAAAAAATTAAAAAATGTCCAAATTAGAAATAAAGGGTCCCGATCCCTTTCTTTTTACTTCATGCCAATTCAAATAATCAAATCCCCATCATGCTCAAACTAGTCAAATTGTCAAATCCCACTGAACAACTCCCAAGTTCTTAACTCCTTCCCTCTCAACTCTCGTCTTTTGCAAATGCTTGAATCGTTTAGACCTTATTGATCAAATATTGAATGAGCTTTCCTCCCTTTTAGGAGTTGTCCATATCGTTTGGAAAATAAAAAGTGAAGTGAAATAAATTCAAAGAAAAACGACTTCCTGATATTATTATCAACTCACAAATTCCATACACTTTCTTGTAAGTTGTGAAGAGAGACAATGGTTTCCTTTTTGTTTTAAATTGATGCTTGTTGAGTAATAGATTAATGTGTGGGTCATTTTGCTCGAGTTTATAACAAATTCCAATGATATTATTTGGAGCATATGCGAATAGAATATGCAAAAGTTACTCGATTAAGTTACTAGATTTATATAAAACATCGGGTAACAAAAGGCATAGCGGGGATAGCTCAGTTGGGAGAGCGTCAGACTGAAGATCTGAAGGTCGCGTGTTCGATCCACGCTCACCGCATTTTCTTTTTCCTTCCTCCGCAATCCTCCGAAATCGTACACTTATCATGCATTGTTTTTGGATGCGTAGAAAGAAGCCCCAGCAATCTGTGAAATCCGTCAACGTGAAAGTACCATATCCCTAATATTTCATGTGTTGCAGATTAAAAATTTCCGGACAAATAACTACCTGTGAAGGACAAGATAAAATGTATGAGTTGAAGATGCTAAAAATCTTTTGAAGCCTTCTGATTGGTTGATTCAAACCTCACATTTCCCCACCACACTTTCCCACTCCTGCATTCATGACCACCCATCTCTATGCTTGTCCTATTCTCTGCACATAATATTGCACACTCACCCTCCTCTTCTACACAATTCCACTTACAATTCACGAACTTATTCTAAGGTCAGTTTCAGCAGTAAAATAACTGGGAAGGTTGGAATTATGGCTGCAATGGCAATGGCAGCAACTGCTAGCTCCAGTACTGTTCTCAGGCCAACTCCATTTCTTGGCCAAAGCAGGGGAGCCAAGTTAACGCTAAACTCCTTAGAGATGTTGTGCCTATGGGATCTGGGAATAGACTATGGTACTTTTTCACTGCTCTATCTCTCTCACTCTGAATTTTCAAGTTTGTTGGGTGCTAACATTGTGGGGTTTTCATTTTGCATGTGACATCAATAGGGCAATGAATTGTGGTATGGAACCGACAGGGTGAAGTGCTTGGGACCCTTTTCAGCTCAGACTCCTTCATATTTGACTGGAGAATTTCCTGGTGATTATGGCTAGGACACTGCTGGATTATCTGCTGACCCCGAAGCCTTTGCTAAGAACAGGGCTCTTGAGGTAATCAAATTTTATGGGTCTTGGCCAAAAGAAAAAAAAAAAAGTTCATACTAGTTGGCAATGCATATATTGGCAAAATCTGATGTACATGTCAGTATTCAGATTCAAAATGTAAGCCTATGTCTTATTTGGCATCTTTCCAAGTGAATAAAGCCAGGATGGAATACTTGGATCGGTATTAAGACTCCTTAAGGCAGAAAATATTTTCTCATGAAGTATGGTGACATCTTTAAGAAACTAGGAAGTACCTCAAGTTATTATTATTTTTTAGTTACAAGCTGTATTATTTTCCAGTACTAAGCTGTTGTGGAAAATTAGGTGATCCCTGGTCGATGGGCTATGCTTGGAGCACTTGGCTGCATCACCCCTGAAGTTCTGGAGAAATGGGTCGGAGTAGACTTCAAAGAACCAGTATGGTTCAAAGCTGGAGCTCAAATTTTGTCAGAAGGTGGCCTCGACTACCTGGGTAACCCCAACCTTGTTCATGCCCAAAGCATCCTAGCAGTGCTAGGTTTCCAAGTCATTCTCATGGGTCTGGTTGAGGGGTTCCGTATCAATGGTCTTCCTGGAGTTGGAGAAGGCAATGACCTCTACCCGGGTGGCCAATACTTCGACCCTCTCAGCCTTGCCGATGACCCTGTCACATTCGCTGAGCTCAAGGGGAAGGAAATCAAGAACGACCGGCTAGCCATGTTCTCCATGTTCAGTTTCTTTGTCCAAGCTATTGTCACCGGCAAGGGCCCCCTGGAGAACCTCTTGGATCATCTTGACAATCCTGTTGCCAATAATTTTTGGGTCTATGCCACCAAGTTCGTGCCCGGATCTTAAATCGAATTTGAGTCCCTTAAATCTTGCTTCATGTGGTTGAGATAGAATTGGAAGTTTTAAGACTTAAAAAACTTCAAATTTGTATTTGTGTGATCCAACAATGGCTATTGATTTTCCGGTTGTGTTGGTCTTCTCCGGTTAGCAAAGCAAGAGGGATGGTATTACTAAATATGATGAAGCAATATAACTGGAAAAATATCTATTGTATAAGAAAAGTCAAATGCAAAAGCAACAAAATTACAGAACCGAAGATAAGAAGACATACCCACAAGCAATCATTGTTGCCAATATATATATATATATATATATATTTATAAGCGGGGTAGATAACACATAATAATTACTTACATAGTATAATTTGATTTGAAATAAAAATTTTAAAATTTCAATATCACAAATCAAATCTTATCATTTAAATTATATATATCATGTACTCTACACATTAACTTGACGATAGAATAACTATTTGCTAAATCCGTTAGAGAGAGACATTGCGCGATGATTATGACCAAATAGTGTGCCACGAGCACTTGATACACAAGGATGGGCCATATGAACACTTTTCCTTCCATGTTTTCAGTTCTAAGAACTAGACATTCTGAAATTACATCATGACAACGGATTATAGACAAATACACTAAACTATATTTATGAAGTGTTTGCAGTCCCTCAACAAATCCCTAGTTGGCTATGCATAAGTGTATGAACACTTCTACCAGGTAACAAAAATTGGAAGATATACAATTTATCTCCTTCTCTGCCTCACACTACTGATAACACCCATATCTATCACCATATATAAACAGAAACCGGCTCCAGAAAAAGCAACGAGGCAGAATCTTGGCAGCATTTCTTTCTCCATCATTCTGTCACTATATTTATCTGTCCAGGCTATGATGCTCTTGAGCTTCGTTTCCCCCACCATGTCCGACGACCTTCTGAATGCCCCAATCTATGAAGCTTTACCTTCGTCTCCCGTAACTTAATTTTGTATTCTTTTTTCCATACTTCAAAACCAAGCTTGAGTTTCCGAAGTTCATCATCGGGATTTACGATGGAAGCCGACTGCCCTGATTTGATCTCTACCAGAGCTCTGGCATCCTCATCAAAAGTCTGTCTACGCAGCTCAAACTCCTTTACCAGATTGCTCACTGCACTCAAAGTACCATTGGTGTCTCGCCCTACTCCAACATCATGAGTGGTACCAGACAATTTTATAGGTGTACTTCCACCAGGAGTTCGAGATCCCATGGATGTGTTATCCGAGTCATAATAGTGAGGAATTGAAGAAACATCAAGTTTTCCAAGTTGACCTGAACCATTGTCTGCAACTAGGGTCTTTCTAGCTGTGGCAAGACTCATCTGCATTAAGATTACCAATTAAACTCTCAGGCACGAGTCATCCAATTAGTAAGGGCGCAACGCTTACATCATCAAAAAAGTATATAGACAAATTATGTAAGAACCAAGGAAAACACTAGCCATATCTGCAGTACATCCCAAAAAGACTAATAAATATAAAGCGTCCCTAGAATCACTTATAAAATCCAGTCTCATCTAGCAAGTAGCCAATGTAAGACTTAGTGCCCATGACCATCTTTATTAACCTATTTGTGCGATTCTTATTTCCAATGTGAGTCTGAGGTGTTACAAACTCACCCTCTTCAATTTCTAATTTCCTTGATAGGGCCATGTCACAAGTGCTCCATTCACACGGCTAGCCTTACTAGGTGGCTCTAATAGCTTATGTAAGGATTCAGAGAAGGTGTTAGTCACACAACTCCAAAAAGACCAGTCAATTTGAGGTTTCCACAGAATCACTTAGCAAGTAGCCAATGTGGGACTTGGCACCCATTACTACCATTATAACCTACCCACTCTATGTGGGACTGACATGTTATTAATAACGTTCGACAGAGAAACATAATAGATTTAGATGTCCAGATTGCATCTTTTCTTCACAATATCGGACTGCCTTAAGCCCCTTTTTTCTTTCGTCAACCTCAATCATTACTTGAATCAAACTTATGTATGAATACACAAAACTCACTTGCAAAGAAGCCATCTGCTTTTGCCACAGCTCCTCCATTGATTTCATCTTTGCCTCATATTCTGACCATCTCGTCTCATTCTGCTGTAGTTGCTCTCGCAGTGCAGTATTTTCCTCTTCCTTCTGTTCCAGAGCTGCTTCTGCTTTAAGTACCCGCATTTGAAGCTCAGCCAAAACTGAAGGCAGAGCCTGAACCTGCTCTGGTGGTATCTCCTGCTCAGACAAGAAAAGTGACGGTTTAGTCATCCAACTTGATAAAATTTAACATGGAACCAAAACAGAAAACAAACTTCATCTTTCATTTATGAATCACAAAAAAAAATGTAGATTAAAAGGAATGCCTAAGTTTGCAGTTGATGCTTTGTAAATTAGAAGTGAGTATATATCAAATACATCCATTAAAAGAATGCCTGCTAACATCTTATTCTTGAAGAAGGAACCTCAACTCTTGTGCAATTCTCCATATACAAAACATATTATACATCTGCAGCATTCTATCATTCCATGTGAAAACTTTACAGTTTGGAAAGTGGCCAATGCAAGCCAAGGGAAAGGCCGTACCGGTAGTCTAGACCATACAGGCAGCTGTTCAATATATGCAGTCTGAAAGGTAATTATGTTACTACATGCATTTCGTTGACACTTGGAGCAATCTTAATCAATGAAACAATCTCAATTGAACAAAATTATTTCATGTCCAGGGAAAAATAAATGAAAATAGCTGATTAATAAATTTTGATTGCTAATAATGCTAATGGATGTGTTTTGTCTCTTTTGGCTAGGCTGTTTTTTTTTTAAGGTCAGAAAAATAATTAGCTAACGTTTTTTTTTCCTGACAAAGTACAAGGAAAACTTCTCAATATTAGGAAAATTAAATCTAATTTTGAATTTGATTTCAAGCACTGAAAAACTTTGGCATGATGAGAATCTAACAGTTCGAAACTCCCAGCAACCTTCATGGGGAGAAATGATTTAAAAGAAAAACACCGCTTGATAAACAACAGAAAGTACCCAAATAGATGCAAGAGTGAAGGGACCAAAATAGATGCAAGAGTTCTCTTGTTATTCCAGTGGATATAGTACCCATAGACACTATTTAACAAAGGAGGGAAGAACAGGAGAACAAAATTATTGCAAGCTGATAAGTGGGCTACAGAAAGTACCTTCATTTCAGAAATCCTCCTGCTTCGCTTCTGCTTGGATTTTGAGTTCTCAGCATGTAACTTCTTCAATTTACGCATGCCATTGACATGCCTTCGAACAAGCCATCCACGGATTACTACAATTACATATATGAACAGTAAGAAAACTGTTTGCAAATGAACAGCCACAAAACCAATAAACAAAATAATTTTTACCAGATTGCAAATACAAAGCAGCTTGCAGCTCATTAAGGGTTTTTGGAACACCAACGGTCCAGCACCTCACCATAATATTATACTTCCTTCTAGTATTTTCACCACGAACAACTGGATTTATTCCAACAATGATCAAGCCATTGTTAAAAAATTAGAAAAAAAAAACTCATTTGAGATCCAAAACAATTAATGAAATCCCTAAAATCAGTTCAGCCTTTAAGCCACAAATTCAGTGATTTAGGCACTTCACAGCGTAAAAATCTGTGAGGCCTACAAAATAATGAAGTCCTGGAGAAAAATTTAAAGCAGAATCTCTTTTGATAAAAACATCCAATTGTATATAACAGTGAAAAACAGGCTGAATAAATTTAACATGAACAAGGTTATAGAACAAAGAATGGATTTCAAATAGATATGGATGCACTACATGATTGTAATGTTATCACCCCCTTGACTTCATGGAAGAAACGGCGAGCCTGGTGACCACGGAAGCATTTCTGAACACCAAGTATACCTTGCAGAACTCGATTCCTCCTATTCTCCAACACACCGACCTGTAAATCAGTAAGACATAACAGCATCAGATGAACCATTACAGAAAATAAAGGCAATTAAACCAGAAAGAAAACAGTCAGTTTAGCAATGAACTCAGCCCCAAAGTGTTAATCCCTTCACCCTTTCTTTTCTTTTTTACGTTCCTTGTTTTCCTACTCTTACCTTTTTTCAATTTTCCTTCTCATTGAAATTCTTATTGTGATACCCCATATGGTGTGTAAGGGTAAGTGATATATGGGATCCCACATTGTTTGGGAAAGAGAAATCCTTGCTCTTTATAATGTTCCAATGGGGCTCCAATTGTATAATTGACTATTCCTTTTGGAGTATATATCATGTGCTTTAGGCCTTCCATTGGGGCGTTACAAATTCTATCAAAGCCTATTCCAACCAGAAATGTGACTTGAGCCGTGCCACCTACGAAGGACAGGCTCGACAAGGACGTTGAGATTTTAAGGGAGGGAGATTTTGATACCCCATATGATGTGTAAGGGTACGTAGTGTATAGAACCCCACATACTTGGGACAGAGAAGTTCTTACTCTTTATAATGTTCTAACGGGATTCCAATTATATCATTGACCAATCCTTTTGGAATATAAACCATGTGGTTTGGGCCTTTTATTGAGGCGTTATACTTTTTTTGTTTTTTTTAATAATTAACCATTGGGGTGTTACACTTACCCTTAGGGTCCCATAAAGACAACTGAATATTGGGGCAACATCACTAAAACTAGGACGGTTCTTGTAGTGATCAAATCAACACAGTACTGTGTTCAATTATTATTGCAGACACATTATCATTTATTCAAAATATACACCATTTAAGCTTGCATCGTAGACCACTTTAGCTAATCCAGAATTTCTGGGTGCTTTAACTCATGTTTAGTGTGTGGATATCAGTGCAGTTATTCAACAAACTAAGAAAAGCTTCTTGGCGCTTGGTTGTAACTAAGAGCAATGGAGAAGATCTTGGAAGTTTTTGTGAAAAAAGCAATGGTCAATTATTCTGACTGACATGGATAGAAAACAGTTGCAATTTTTGTTAGATCAGTGTGGAGGGGTAAATTTTACCACAAACTCTTTAGTCTTCACGGACTAGGAAACTACAAGTCTTTACATATGGTTCCCACTATTTGTATACAAAATGTGGAGATGGCTATCTCTTGCAAATGTTTTAGAGATCCTAGCAACAGTTTAAAAAAATGGGAATGATAGCATGGGAGATAATTGCTAGTGCCAGATGCAAATCAAAATCAAAAGTGAAAATTTACATTTTTCACCCACAAACTACCACCCATATATCATTTTGCACCTTGTACTATCAAAAGTTTCAATTTACACTCTAATCTACCTATATTTTTCAATTTGCACTCTAGGTTAAGATTTGGCCATTAAAAATTGTAACTCATGGCCAATATTTTGTTCGTCTTCACAATTAGATCTTAACCAAACTATATTATTTGGTACTTTGTGGTGCAAAATGTAAAATCAATGGTAGTTTGTGGATGAGAAGTGTGATTTCCCCAAATTTCAATTTGTATTTGTTTAGAGTTTTACGTCCGTGTTTATGCAGAATAAATACATTTTATTATATACATGCATGTCTTAGTTACACACACACAGACACAAATGCATGCACGCACGCACATGCGCGCGTGCGCACACACACAAGAAATTACCTGCCCTGTTCTGAGATACAATTTGGTATAACCAACTTGGTACATTTCAGGGTGGACATCAAATTGCTTTAGAACTGCAACTGATATGCTTAATGGATCGTGAGATACATTTGTATCGGAAAGTAGGAACCCATACCTGAATATATCACGAGAAGAATTAAACCATCTTTTATTTTTAAAAAACAACCATTAACTAATGGGAAGTTACACCCTCTACCTTCCTGCAAACTCTTGATGTGTCATTCTAGTAGGATATCCCAATTTTGAAATCCTAACAACTTCCAAAACTCCACAACACATGAGCTGTTGTAAGACAAAGTCCTCTTCATATATTCCAGGAAGCTGCTTGCTATTTGGCTTTATGCAGCGAATGAAGTGAGGCGTGGTGTTCTCCATTTGTTGCATTAGTTTGAATAGTTGACCCTACAAGAATCCAAGAGATTCTTTGAATTTTGTAAAATAAATTTCAGCTACATCTCAAGAGGACCAGAAAATCCTCTACTTTTCATACTCCTGAAAATACTGTAATTTTCTTGAGAGGAACTCCAAAATCATGTCATATGGTCACATACAACTGTCATAAAATCCATATCTTTGGCTCCTATTTTAAGTATGCTACAGCTATACAATTGGGAAAAAAATGCAACAAGTATACTTACCTTAAACTTTGTACAAACACTCTGATTTGGGGATGCCAATGCTGTTTGGGCCAAATGGTTTGCTGATTTCAGGGATTGGTCAAGCACTTTGGAGGCAAATAACTGTAATGGTTGACAACTGCATGATGAGAGGAGTTGAATGGAATCGGGGTGGAGCAGGTCTCTGTTCTTTTCCAGGAAGCCATTTGTATCATAGAGAACCTAATAAAACTCCAGATGTTAGTGGAACCATAAGCATGTTGGGAGAAGGGACTTCAATGATTCATTATCTTAGATTTAATAACAGTTACATCAATACTACTGAATAGTTGCTGGAATACTTTACAAAGCTCCGGCCTTCTTTGTAACTATAATACCATCAAACTCAAATAAAGCTGGGAAGATCTTACCAAACACATCATTATCGAGGGTACGTATTTCAACATCATTTGCTACCAAATACTTAATTATATTATGTACCTAATCTCTTGATAACTAAATAATTATTTATATCTGGGGCAAGGAATGAGCAACTACCATATATGAGGATTAAAAAAAACAGTGCTACTGTAGATGAAAGTTTGTAACCTAATACTCATTGTCAAGATCCAAGTGCAATGGAAAATAAAAAGTTTAAAGTTTCGGATATAACGTACACTTTGGCCCATCATTTCAATAGTGAAAAGACTAGCAAACTTTTGGCTTCTAAAATAAGTCTCAAAATATGGCGCAAACTTCTGACTTCTGAAATAAGTCTCAAAATATGGCTATAGCATAGATGGGATGCTGTCAAAGTAATTGTGTTTGCAATATTCAGCAAAAAAATTTAAAAAAAAAAAGTGTCCAATACTTTGTTTAGTGTGTATTTGGAGGGACGATGGTGAAGAGCTAAAAACTTATTTATTCAGTAACTTGTTTTTTCAGACAACTGTTATAGAGTCTAATGGGCAGAGTTTTCATGATTTTCTTGTTTCCTTTTTGTTATTTCCAATTAGAAGTTTCTCTTGTGTATGTGTTGTCTACTGGGGCTATGCCTTTTGAGTTCAATAAATTCTTGATTACTTATCAACATAATATCTAAATGATAATTAGTTACAAGATATTGCTTCAAGAAAAATGACAAAATAAAGATATGGAAGGAGATTATCTCATATGTCTTTTGAAAGATATCACAGTGGTCGTTACTAAACTATGGGGATTCTTGAACTAATAAACTGGCCAGTTGTGAAAAAATAATAATAACAATTTTAAGTTTGTCCACGTTGGTAAATCGTGGTTCTTAATCTGCTATTTATGAATACTAAATGTACTGCAACATATTTCCATTATTAGCTAAAACATGATTACCAAGTGGTTTAGATAATAAGAATATAAGTCCCGGTCACTACTATTCATTTAGGATTTTTCAAGAACCAGAACCAGTTATAAGGGTTTCCAAGCACTCCTCATATATAGATTCTCTTAAGTATAGGATACTTAACTCCTTTCTAGACACTATTTTCATCTCTGCTACCTTGAACCACGCACAAAGCTCAGATGAGTCATACAACTGACAAATTTCACTCATCAAATTTAGATAGTGCAGGGTAAATCATTAAAACCAGTGTATTGGAACCTCCTTGAAAACTGAGCAATAACTAACCTCTCCAGCATAGTGACGTATTCGGAAAGCTCTGCCTCTTTCTCCTCTAAAGCAAGAATTTGAATTTAAGTGCTGTTTAAGCTTACTGGTGAATGTCAGATCAGTGGCCTTTGGCAAATTCGATTCCTCATCCAACAATGACATCAGACCTAAAGGTTTCTGCACAATCCACCATGAAATAAAAAGTAAGTGATAGAACAACAGAGAAATGAGCAGAATAAATAAATGTGTATATGGGGTATCACATGGATGATAACAAGATTGAAGCCATATAAATACCTTCTCAAAGACATCCAAGCACTTCTGATTGTCTTCAAATTCAACCTTTGTCCAATCAATCCCATCCAATTCATAGTCCTGAAATAAAACAAGGAAACTGTGACGGTGCAATTCATAATAATTCATATCATATCTGGTTAATCGAGAAATTCTACTGAAGCAATTGCAAGAGACAAGACGTCCACCAAAAGCAGCCAAGATGGATAAATTTCAAAAATAAAAAAGCAAGAGAAAAGATATCCACTGCTTTGCAGCTCCCACCTCACAATTCTTATAAAAACACACTAGCTATTGTCCCTACCAAGTGCAATGCAACCCCACAACTAAAGGGAAGAGAGAAACAGTGCCAACAACTTAACTATAGAATACAATCAAAGAGAAGGATATAATAGTCATTTGCCATAATTACTTTTCCTTTCCATGTTCATTTATTGTCTTAAAGATCCAATAAATCTTTTATATTCCACTCCCTCATAATCCAGTTCTTCTTTCTAGTCTATTCCTTCATAAAACCCAACACACTATATGCATGCAAAAGCCACCTAGAGAATAGGTCTCCGAGTAAAAGACAAGATACATTATTGTGACTCTTCAAATCATCATGTTATTAAAATAGAACTTTCAAAAGATGCATTGCACTGAAATTCAAAGGATGCAATGGATTTTATATTGCTTACCTCCTGCTCAAGTTTAAAAAGATGGCGGTTGAAATGTTGTTGTAGCCTCTCATTAGCATAATTTATACAAAATTGTTCGAAGCCATTCCTCTGAAAATGACGAGATGATATCAGCACCAAGTATGCAACTATATTGTGCTGAAAACACCACTGAATTAAAAACATGTACCTGAAAAGACTCAAATCCATATATATCAAGGATGCTTATGGATCTCCCAGTATGTTGTTTGCCCCCTTGGAGTGACTTATTGATTTGCTCTACAACCCAGTCAAACATGCTCGCATATATAAATTTTGCCAAGGCATCTCTTGTGTCAATTGCCTAAATCAGAGGAAAAAGGGGCTCTTATGTTACATTAAAAGAGTGATTTATCATATTTAGAAACTAATTGGAACACAAAAGAGTGCATCTGAGAGCTGCTTGGAAGCCTTGTTTGTCAAGTGACCACTAAACACACCTGCTGCAATGTCAATCCTTTTGCAATAGTGTCCTTCCCAGCTTGGATTCTATGGGTAGATAAAACTAGCATTAGTTCCTGGGAAGTGCAACCCATCAGCCTGGCAGCATTGGTTACAGCTGCCAAAAGGAAAAGGAAGTATAAGCAACTTCAAAGTAGATTTATAGAATTTAAAGAAGATATAATATTATGCAAGCACCGAGGAAAAGTAGACGGATTAAACCAACCTCTAGATAAAATTCCATAACGTTAAATAATAATTGTAGGAATAAAAGAATAAACAGACAATGTTAACAGGTGTGCCTATGTCAGAGGGAATACATAGAGTTACGACTCATAGAAGACTTCAGATATAGGATATTCTATATTAGAAGTTTCAGTACCTTCCTATATTTTCCAAAGCAAGAGTTACAACTCAAACATGACACATCTATACACATCAAATTAAGGTCTAAGCAAAGGGAATCTATTCTATAATTATTCTGATCACATTTACTGGCATAAGAAGACATATTTTTTCCTTCATAAGCTTATAATCATATACACTAGTTCTCCCAACATTTCTAGCAGCATAGCCGAAAATATATGCTTCATTCACTTATATAAAATTTTCCGTTGGCCTGCTATAACAACCAAAAAAAAATGTAAAAACTTGTGCAAGTGTACACTTGGTTCTGAGAACAGATGACCTGCTACTGACACAATAATCATATCCCCTCAACAAATTGTGTGCCAAAGATTTTATCATAGTTCACAATACTCCCATATAGATCCTAAGCCTAAAAAATTGCTATTAAAAAATACTGTTGAAAAGAATTTTAGATAGTTTAAACTAGAATTTAATCTATCATCACTAACAACATAGAAACAGCATGTGGTGCAAGAAATCCATCAAGAAGGACATGACGCAAAACACATAAAACTTACCTTCATCAACTAACACCTCTACATAATTCCCATTGTCAATTACTTGAAATGATATGTTCCCCAACCATAGTACTGCAGCAAGCAATGCAAATGTGCGCTCTTGATCTTCTTTGCAAATTCGAACAATGTCTAGGGCTTCCTGAAGTAATAAGAAAAAAAATAAGGATAATGGGAGACAGAAATGAGATGAAAAGTGGTTGCACCGTGATGGTGGGGGAAACAACTAGATGTAAACTTACCATGAACGTATGAAATTTCTGAGCATCATCAACACCATGAATTGCCAAGCAATCACTCTGATTAAGATACTTGAACTCACTAGCGATTCTTAGGTTCAGCCTCTCTGCAACGAGAAACACGAATTAATTCCAAGAATCACAAAATAGCTTATCTGCAGCCTGTATGAATGGTGTGAAAAAATAATAATGAATGACAAACCTCTAAGAACTGATGAAGCACCAGCACAAAGTTGATAAAATATGTGGTATGACCTTTCACCGTTGACCAGTTGAACCACTCTTGACTGCTCAAAGGAGAAATAATTTCAGAAATGAAACATGATAATATACAACCTCCAGGCACTTCAGATGGGGCAACAGGTTACCTTTTCTAACAGAACTGTCCACAGTTATGCAGGTAAATTGTCATTTGATACAGGCGTCAGGTTGAAAGACAATCAAGTCAGCTATATCATTGATATATAACAGAACAGCATAACATGACAGCAATTTATTCCAGTTTAAACATGCTTACTGGTTTGGATTTTAGCACCACATATCTTCCCCAGAGAACTAAAATGAATTTCAATCAACTTTCCCTGCACAAAATCAGACTATATGTAAATAAAACTGGCAAGTCTTAAGATCCCGTTCGCAAAAGGCAAAAACAGAGGGTATTCATAATCATCTTTACAGAACTTTTGCAATCACAACTACAAAAATATCTAAGCTATGAACCGTGATAACCTAGGAGTGCCTTCAGCAAAGAAGAAAAGAAAAAAGAAAGAAACTCACAAATCGGCTAGAGTTATCATTCCTAGATGTTTTCGCATTCCCAAATGCTTCCAGTATATAATTGGTCTGAAGGATTTGATATTCTATCCCAAACCTCCCACCACCACCACCTAGAGCGGTCAAATATTGCATTGCAATTTTAGCTGTCTCAGTTTTCCCAGCTCCACTTTCCCCACTGAAAGAAAAAACTAAAGATGAATCTGTATGCTGAGTAGCAATCAAATATACAGAATGAGCTCAGAGAAAAATATAGTATTACAGCAGTCAAAACATAAGGAAAATGTCCATAACTGAGCTCCTAGTTAGCAGAAAAGTTAATTGAAGAAATTCAAACCTTATGATTATGGACTGATTTACTCCATCTGCAAAATAAATTTATGGCAAAAAGAAAAGGCTTCAGAAGGAAGAAATAAATCTTATTGTCTTTTTTTTTTTTTCATAGTCTAAAGAAAACAAATGGACTTGACCACCTCTCATCATTTCATTATAAGCAGCGTCTGAAATGGCATAAACATGAGGGCTGTCCATAAGTTTCTGCCTATAAGCTGTGACAAAATCTTTTCCATATATCTCTACATCTTTGAAGGGATTAACTGCTATTAAAACTGGACCTGCTTTACTCTGCAGATAGAAAACACAAAAAATTGTCAAGGAGTGAAAAGGAGGCATGAGTATGACTCACAGGCACGAGTAGAGGACCATATCAAACTTACATAAATTTTATCCAGTATATATCTATACCGAAGATTGTGAAGAACTGATGGCTCATTCAAATAACTAAGCTGTATAAGATCATCAGCACCATCTAATACATCTGGGTTAGCTGGTAAGAGCTCTCCTCTGGGAATCTTCATAACCTATAGTCATACACAATGTAAGCGCAAGTACTAACCACCAGCAAAAGTACTCACGATTGATTATACAGAATTCAGAAATGGCCAAAGGTTATGAAACTTACATTTCCACAAGAGAGTGAAACAAGTGCTTCCTCCCTTGAAGTTGATTGTATTGTTCCAGACTCCCACTTTGTTAGCCAACACCAAACACGGAGTTTCTGCTTAGAAAATTTACTCTCAATGTATACATTTCAGAAATAATTCTTCCGAGCCTACAAATTTAACCATGGGTAGAATTTACAGAAAACTATTCCATCCTTAATTTCTCAACAGATGGAGGAACAAGCTCAGTGGTGGTCCAGAATATCAAACAGATGATACACCTTGAAAGTAAAAATCCCTGGCTTCCAGACAACATTGCAACCGTTATTTCACTTCCATTTATAAAAACATCTAATTGTATTTTCATTGCAATAGGTGCATTAACCAGTCCATTAAAAGCAAATGACATTTCCAAAATCTATCTTCCATCGCACGAGGGCCATCTTACCATTATAAATAATGATAAAGAAAATTCCATATTTTCTTGCTCACCGCGAGACCCAGAAACTTAATAACCGAACACAATACCATAAAAGAAACAGCTTTGTTCTTGCAATTAATTATACGGGCCTGATCCTCTTACCAATTTTAAGTACAACAAACACACCTTACCAAGAGCAATAAAACAAAAAAGAATCAACCCGAACTTCGCAATTAGCTTAATGCAAAAACGATATTCCTCATTTACTTGATCCCTTTTTCTAGTATGAGGCCTAATGCAACGTTCTGGGGATTTATTATAAAAATCCCTCATTCAAAGATTGTCATTAACACGCCTTACCAAGATAAGTAGAACAACGAAGAGACAACCAGAAGTGAAGATTATTATAGTTATTTTCCTTCGAAATTACCTTTCTGATGAAATAATCGATGTTGTCGTCCCAATCCAATTCTCTCATCTTCAGCGGCGTGGCAGACCCACGATCCGAATCCAAACCCTTGGTTAGCTCATTTTTACCCTCCGTCTCCACAGAATATGGCGACTCCGTATTCTGATCTTTCCTCAGCTTCTTGCTCCCGAAATTGCCTCTCTTCAACCCCAAATCGATTTCTTTCCTCTTTCCCTCTTCTTTTCCATTACATTCACTCGGCGCACCACCATCGCCGACCTCGAAGTTAGTCGGTAAAGAGCGGCGCGCTGACGGTAGCCGAGCCCTCGACGTCGGCCGAGCCGGAAGTGCCGGCGGCAAGTCCTTGGGCTTGTCACACTCGTCTCTCCGGCGAAGTGAGTCCAGCATCTCCTCCAGCGAGCTCCGCGCCAACATCGTCGTCGTTGATATCATCACTTTCCCTCTTGACCCCGGAAATTTTCACAAATTCAAATCCGAATTTGGCTCTCACAAGCTCAAATTCCACCACTCCTGTACGAATTCGAACCCTGCATTGTCGTAGACAAGAGCCTGGAAAAGCCCTAATTCCGATCAGAGTATTAGAAGCGTGGTCCAAAGAATGATAAGCTGGAATTGCGACGTGGAAACGTTGCCAAATAAGGAAACCGTTTCCTCGTTGTTGTTGTTTTTCCCAAAAAACACTTACAGAAACAAGCTCCAAAAGCGCATTTGGCTAAATCATCCAGAACGGTAAGCTAGTTTCCCTAGTGCGAAGCGTATTTTACGAGGTTAACGGAGCGTAGGCAGGCAGGTAGGGAGAGCAGATTAAGAATGTTCTCGAAAAACAAATTACCTCGTGAGTCGTGAGAGGGGAAGAAAGATAGAGAAAGGGAGAGAGTAAAAGAGTAACAAAAACAAGACAAAGACGTCGACGTCGTTCTCTGTGTTTCGAAAACAAATACGAAATTTTAGGAGGAGCTTACTTTGAAGAGGGATATGTCTCCATAGTTGTTGTTGCTTCAAGGTTTTGAGAAGAAATTCAAAAAGTTTTTTCAGGTGGGTGGGGCTTTGCTGACCTGTTTCTTTTCTATTCTTTTTTTCGGTTTTTGGTTTCTTGAGAAAACCGTTTGGATCTGGAAAGGGATAAAATATTCTTTGTACTTGAAAATAAAGAATGGGAGAGTCCGAAGCAACAGTTCAGAGGTAGAAGACGACGACCAGCGGACCTGGGCCGGATAGGACTAACACAGAGATAGAGAGGGACAGTCTGGAGTTTCGACAGACACATGGGAGGTCGGACCTGAAAAGCCTGGTTTTAATATTACCCTGTATATTTGTCTAAATTTACAGTTTTGGTATTATCTCTAGCCGATCCATTTCGTGCTGTAGTTTGTTTTGAGCAGCAGCTTTCCAAAATTCCAACTCATCGTCTTTACCGATACTACCCTATATTTATTTTTATTGTTTAAAATTTATTTTTTGAATTTATTTAATTTTATTTTTTTAAGATTAATTAAATTCTTTTACTTATTATTCATATATCACATATTTAATAAAAAAAATTAAAAAATTATATATAATATATATTATATAGAAATGATGAATAAAATTTTTCTTTTAATAATCTTTAATCACATGTAACATGTTATTGGTTGTTTGACAGCATCTTATTTGAACAGTTGAAATCAACAATTTGGTAACAGAAATGATTTGTGCAGTCGGGAAATGCAGTTGGCGTGCAGTTGACTGTAAAAAAAAAATTAATACATGACCTACATGAAAAAAAAAAAATTATTTTTATAGCTTTTTATAATTCATGCAGGTCCCCCTGAATATAAAATAATTTTTTTATAATTTTTTTTTATTCATTCCGTACAGCCGACTGCACGCCGACTGCGTTTCCCGACTGCGTGTAGCAAAGCCCATTTGGTAAACTCTTAAAGACTTAGAATCAACAATTTAGCATCTTTCTTTTTTTTTTTCTTTTTTCTTTTTTTCTTTTTTTGAAGAATTAGAATTATGTCTTTTGGAAGGTAAGACACGAAGCTGCTGTGCCAAGGAAATAGGTACAACTTATGTTTGAAATGAGGTAATTGTTCCTATCATACAAGATGAAGAGGAATAAAAGTTAGGATTGAATCTCAAATAATCAAGTTAAACTAAATAAGATTAAATTATTCTTTTATCTTATTTTCCACGTGTTTGAAGTGTGATATTTTGTAGTTTTTATTTCTAAGTTCATTTTCTTCGCTATGTAAAGTTTTGAGGTCCACCTCTAATAGGGCAATATGGACCATCTGAATTAAATACTTAGGATATCATGAATCTTAGGCTAGGGTGACCACAATCCGGCGCATTCGTAAATATATTATAGAATAAGGGCATTTATGCGTTATTCAAAAAATGAGTTGTAGCAAGTGACTCTTATCTCAAAAAGGCTCTTCAACGTGCCCATACGGATAAGAACATGCCTTTTGGTCGCTGAGAGCCTCTCTGATTTGTTTATAATTTATGCTACAAAATTATATATGTTTTTGGAGTTTTTTATAAAGACACGAATAGGAGTTGAGATTGGGACATGGAGAAATCTACCAAAAAGTTTCAAAATTCCATGAACGGGAAGATCGGGAAAGGGTGATATTGGGAGGGAACTTCGAAATATTGGCAACTAATGGACAATAATACCCCTTGATTAAGAGAGTTTTTTGTATTTTTTTAATAACGATTAAAGTTGATTGCACTAATTAAATATTGATTAGCTTCCTTTATTCTAGTTATTTTTTTGACCAAATGAATGTGCACGAATACCTTTTTGACAGTTGAATCATAAATAAATTGTTGCGGCGATCCAAGTAAACTCAATTGGATTCGTCTAAATAAATACAAAACTAATTAGAGATTTATTTTCCTAAAAAATGAAGTGAAATTAGTGTTATAATTTTATAAATCATGTCCATCAAGTTGGGCGCACATAATTACTGACGTTTTTTTTTTATCAAAAAAAATGATTGACGTTTTAACTACCGACTAAGACCCGTATTTAGGCATATTAAAGATACTTAAAATAGAAAAAATGTATATGAAAATGGGAACGTGGTGGGAAAACATATGTCGTGTGTCGTATGTCATATTCATATTTTATTTGATAAATATAAAATGAGTAAATAATAATGATATAAATTTTGAATATGGACAATCTATGCTTTTATAGGTACCATGTAGGCTTGCAACCCGACTAGCTCAAGTCGAGTTTAGGCTCGACCCGGTCCTGCTAGCAAAAGCATGCCAACCGATCCGACTCAAGTTTAGCTTTTGCTTTGTCTTTTCTTTTTTAAGTTAGAGAACGATTCTCCAACAATAAGAGTTTTTGAGCAAAGATTAAGCTCCTAAACATAAACGTGGTGAGAATCTCTCTCAACATAGAGTATTTTCCTGAAAGAGTGTACGTGCACAATAGAATACTCCACAGAGTGTGAAAGCCAACGAGAGAGCAAGAACCACAGTATCTCATCTTCATAAGTGCCCCAATACAGCAAAACGATTAGATTTTCTCGCACGCCACCATATTCCAATGAGAAATCAAATGAAAAGAAAAGTAATTAGATGCAAGAAAAATGAAGGCTAAAAGAACAACAAATGAAAATGAAACATCTTTAGTACTACTACAAGAAAGAAAAAATATAATTCCATTCTATGCATAACTGTCCCAACAAATAGAGAAAGTAAAATCCAAAAAAATTCAGTCAATATTCTCCAACAAGACACAAAAGAAAAAAACATACATGGAAGAAAGTCTAGTATTAGAAACATAAGGGGAAAACATCAATAATATATTATTGATAGTGTGTGAGCATAGGTATCATACTCAATCGTGCAAAACATGGACCAATTAGGTGAACAACTATGCAAGGTAGCGAAGAGTGGCACCCACCTAAAGGAGTTGAAAGGTCTGATCAAGTCCAGAGCGAACATATCCTATTTTGACAGTCAAGGCCTCACTTCGATCATGCACGTGTCCAAGCACGGCCGCACCCACGTTGTCAATATCCTTCTCGACACCGGAGCACCCCGGAACTCCCTCTCCCCCTCCAACCTCTCTCGTTGGCAATTTCGCTATGGAACCTAGCCGCCACGAAGCTTTTGATACACTCCTCAATGTCGATAAGGTGCTTTGCTTGTTTGTTTCATGCTTCAATGTTATTAGGAGGCAAGGTGAGAGACCTATAGAGAGCATGAGCGATAAGGAGAAGGTAGGGGTAGGGGCTAGGGTTTGATGCTTAAGTGGAATAGAAGATTAAAAAAGAGTTTTAAAATATGGGTTCCAAATAATGGCCCGACATTCATTCGGTCAAATGGTGTCGAAATCGATTTTAATGTCAACCCGACTTTATTGAGTCATATTCAATAGGGTCTCGCGGTTGATCGGCCCATTAGATTTATTGCACAGGCCTAGTACCATCTCGTTAAAAATTATTACTTATATGAGCATTGTTCCGACAATTTTGAAGTATGGCGCGTTTACAAAATTTTCAAATTCATGGCATACTTTCTTATAGATATATAATATTGAAGAGAACCCCTTTTTGCCATCATTAGTCTAATTAATCTAGCTATTATCGTAGACATATGCCGTATTTAGGTTGCATGTGTGGTGGCTATCATAGGCATTCATTTGATTCCATGTGCATGTAATTGCATCCTTTGTATGCTCCATGTCCAAGTTCGAATGAGACCAACGACAGTGAATTTCAACAACAAAAGTCTTTCCGTGTTTAAGTTTGAATGATTTTATTCTAAAAAAAATGATAAGAATGATTCTAATTTCTACTCATCATTAATCTTATACTACACACTTACTTTTATTTACTTTTCTTATTATGTATATGGTGTAGGGACCATAAATATAAGAATTCTATTAACATAGTGAGGATAAAAAAATTAAAATAACAGTGACGAGCGATGTAGTAGTAGCTGAATAAAAAGATTCAAAGGATAATCATCTAATTTGTACCTAACTCTGATCATATTTATGATTGTATGAATTTATAATTCAAGTGGAGGGGGGAATTTATCAGAAAATTTAACGTGGCCCCACAAATTATGGGGCGAAGAAAAAGGCACAACAAATGGATAAGTCCATAACAAGTTTCAACACATTAGGAACGAACAAAACCATATATATTTTTTCTATGGGTTGGTCTGAGCCAGCAAAGACCACCTAATTCCCCGAGGGTATTGGAAATTAATGCTTGTTCTTTTTCTCCTCTTTTGTCCAAATTTCGTAACTTTTGGTTGCCTGTGATATTCCGACCCCATTTGATCGTCTGTTCGGAAAAGTGAACATAAAGCGGACCCATTCGGTTGTTACCAAACGCTTGACATGATTGCATGCTTACAACTTTATTCCTGATAGACAATTAATGCCCGAGTTCTGCTCATTTGTATTAACTAACAACCAGTTCAAACAAACACTCAAAATTCTTTGTATTTACTAATATACATTTAAAAGGCCTTTATATTATCAACCTTTGGGTTGGTTTAATAATAATTTTAAAATCACTTTTTAGTCTAAAAGTTTAAATTGATAAAAATATGTAAATTTTATTATTTTTATTAGATTTTTAATACTCACATGTGGATCAGACTTACTTAATGAATGAGCTCAATATGTGAATTATTTAATTAAATTAAGTAAAATATAGAGTTCCAGTTTGAACTCAAAATCTGATTATGATATTATATAAAATCATTACTTATTTTTAAAAAATTAAATTGATAGAAAGATGTAGATTTTATTAATTATATTATGTTTTTAATTGTAAAAAATAAGAATAATGTATTATATTCTTAACCATAAGAAGGCTTAAAAGGTATTTTTTTTTCCCTTAAATGACAAAACTGGTTTGATCTTATGAAGTTCAAAGCCCAGGACTCCCAAGTGAGGTGAATCATCAATTTTTAGAGTTTTTGCCTGATTGATGAGGAACCTCTCTCTCTCTCTCTCTCTCTCTCTCTCTCTCTCTCTCTCTCTCTCTCTCTCTCTCTCTCACTCATGAATCAATCGGCAGCTGAGCTTTGATAAACTTAATCATGCCATGCACGATATACCTCTGGATTAGCAAGATCTTTAAAAAAGAAATTGAAGCGATTCAATATTCAAATGGAACTCCACGCCAATGTTGTCTGGAATACAATAACCAGTTTACCGTTATTCCCGGAAGTTATAAAAAAAAAAAAAAAAGGCTTGGAAAAATATATTTGTGGGACGTAATCATTCCGCTTCCAAAAGGGATCTAATGATTACTGCATATGCTCCTGCTTTTAATCTGTGATCAATTAATTGTTGACTAATTCACTGTAATATTCACGTCAATTTGGTTTGGTGAGCATCACGGTCTCTCAAATCTCAAACTCTCTTGTGTTGTGTTCAGGATCGATGCTTTTGGTAAAGCTGGCAGCTGGGGATTTTGATTGAAATACAAATCCCCTCAAAGGAATGGACTCCGAATCACTTTGACACCAGTTCATTGTAAAATGCCCATTAGATTGCCTGCCCTTTTTAATTGCCATGTGCTAAGATACCTCACAATCATTGAACATCATACTGAGAAGGATGAATGTTCTGACAGTCTGCACTGGCCTTGTGTCAGTTGTTCTGAAAAGATGTATTCAATGTTTCTACTTCTTTCTTTCTGTTTGAGTAGAACCCAAGTCAAGGATACCTGCAATCTTCATCTTATTTTATTATTATCAATTATATTTATTAACTTAGTATATTTTAAATTTATTATTTAAATAAATAAATAAAACCCACTTAAATATAACACGTCAATTAATATATTAGAAATTTTAAAAAAATCTAAAAATATATATATATATATATAATTGCATTAAATTATTACTGAAAAATTCTCTTAGTAACGACGTGTGACATAACATGAGTGGGCCTTCAACTAAAGAGGCTTACAACCAAGTCACAATCCCATTCATTTGAACATACCCAAACTGACACAAAGTTAATTCTTTGTAACAATGGTCCCATCCCTCGACACTTCTAACACAAGCCTGTTAGATGAACAATAGGTTACCACTTCACAGCAACTAACTATTGAGAAACATGCTCTGTAGTTGGTCATGGGGCCCACTGTGAACCCTTTGGTTCATGTAACCGAGTTCTTTTTTTTTTTTTTTTTTTTTTTAATATTAAGATTGGTAAGCGTCTATAAAAAAGGTAATGGATTTGTGGTCTCCCCTTTGACATTTCTCCATATTCACCTCTAACTGTATGGTAAAAACAAATATTTATTGTCCCTTAAACATACATATTGTCAATAATAAACATACATTTGAGTTTGATACCCGGCAAAGAAGATTTGAACTATTGATTTTAGTTGCCAAAGATCGACACCTGGCAATTAAATGGGTCCCCAAGAAGTAGCTAGCCGGATGTTGCCAAGAAGAAAAACCCCAAACAATATTGGAAGGAGCTGCTGTTTGTGCATGACAATCATTTATTTAGACGATGGGACACCAATATCTGGTTTGGCCATTACTTAATGCTAAAAGCAGGGGCACGATTGATGAGCATGCAAATTAGAATTAGATTGGACACCATAAATGCACCTGCACAGGTGGGATATATGGACTCTCTGTTAGACAGAGGTTGGGTCCAGGTTTCAATGAGTGCCTAAAAATGGTAACAATGGGCCACTATTAATTCTCGGTGCATCATTGGAACTCTACGAGGTACGACATTCAATTTAATGGTGTGTTGGGAATGTTTGTTGTGTACATGGAAAAGCGTGCAGTATTTCTGTTCATTGTTTGCCGAATGTGATGCAATATTTTTGTTGTTGTTTCGGTCTTTTGCAAATTACGAAACCCTGAGCCCGGCCCGAGTTACTAAAATACAACCGAATAAACGCGGGCCTCGGCCCATTCCTTCCCTAGAGAGTAGCGCTTTCATTTGAGCTAGGGCTCTTGCCTTCAATAAACCTCGACGCAGAGCGAGCGAGAGAGAGAGAGAGTCCGTCTGTCTCTCAAACTCGGCGATGGCGAAGAACAGGAACAAGAAGAAGCGAAAAGCTGACGTTTCAATGGATATATCCGAAGAGACTGTTGCAGATCTACCTCAAGGTACTCCTTTTAAGTCTGTATTATACAAGTGGTATTTGTACTATCATTGCTATATTTCTTTTTGTTTTGATTGCGAATTTTTGTGATCGTTTTAGAATTAATTATATGCCTTTTTCATTGTTTTATGCAGCAATGGACACGTTAGAGTCTGGAGCTCAGAATCCCGCTTCTGGTGCTGCAATTAAGTAAGTATTCACCATCCAACCCAATCACGGTGAAAATTTGTGAAGGATCCCTTGTCGGTCTAAATTATGTGTTTTTTCTTATCATATGCGTGTGTACATTGTACCTGTGCTTGTATGCATGGAGTTCCGTTCTTGTTTCTGACGATTTAGGCTGTTTACATCACAATGCTAGTAACAGTATCAGGCTCATGAATTTACCTTTGGGGGCCGCCTAACGTGCCCCCACTAAAATTTTTATGCTTATATATTTATTTTTTCAATTATGTTTGTGTATTTAACTGCTATATGTGGTAGTGTAAACGACAGAGATATCATAAACATAATTCAAGTTGCATATTGGGGAGGGGAGCCATGAATTAAAGATTCACACTAAATGTAGTTCTGGTGTTGAAAAGACCTTAGGAGATGAATTAAATTCTAGATGCGTGGGCTGCTATTCCTTTATTCTGGCCTTATGTAGTCTATGGTCTGATATGGGTATGTATCTTTTGAATCGCTAGGTTTGAATTAGTTGTGTGTTTCTGCCTATCTGATTATTGTTTCCTGCCTTTCAACGGGTGTTTGTATTCCATAACTTTTCTTTGATTAATTAGAAGTACAGCTAAATTTAAAATCTGTCGACAACAATTCCATTCACCTTTATGAGTTTTATTCTATCCATTGGCATTGGCTGTTCTTTTTCCTGATTAAAATGTACTTTTAAGTTTCTTTTTATTTGGTTTCAAATGTAGTTGCTACTTGAATCTTCAATTTCTTCTCTTTCTGCCTCCTGCATTCATAAACTTATTTTCTTAACAGAAAGGTGAAGAAGGGGAGACCAATGAAGAGATCGAAAAATGTCCGAAAGACCAAATCCATAGAAAAAGCCATATCTAAAAATGAGATGTACGTTGAGAAAAACTTGAAGCATGAAAACAAAAAGTCAAGAACGCAGTCCGCCAAAAATCTGTATGACTGAAGAATGAGGATCCCAATCTAATGGGCATTATAGAAGTGGCTTAGAATCATCAGATCCTTCCTGTGATCTCTGCATCAGTTTTGGTATATTTTCGATTACAACAGGGTAGTTAATATTACGTTATTGTCTTAGCTTTAGAGTGGTTTTTTTGGGAGTGGTTACTGGTAGTATGTTTTAGTTCAGCTTATGAGAATTTCATTTTCATTGTAGTCAATATGTCAGTGGTTCGTGGTATTTTATCTCATGGAATAATAAAAATTGTTCCTTTTTTTTCAACCAAAAAAAGTTTACAATCCTGAAGCCGGTGCCTCTATTTCTTCTTGAATTTATTGTCAGTTATAAAATGCAAAAAAAGCGCTGTGGGAAGTCCACTTGGCTTCTAGGACTAGCTGCCTCATTCCCGACAACTGTAGCAGGCATGCTTTCTGTAGACACTACATAGTACTCCCTTTTGAAATAAAGAGATTACATAAAAACAAATATACAAATTAATGTGATTTCATAAGATTCATTAGTTTTATTTTACAATAAAAGTAACTTTACAATCTAACGTATCATATTAAGTTATATCAGTTTGTAAATTTACTTTTGTATATTTTTTTTAGAAAAAATCTAGTTGCAAGTACAATTATACACTAATATATGTACCAATTTAATGTGATTTGTTAAAAAATAAATTTTATTGAAAACATTATTAATTTAAATTTTGAATATAAATGAATTAGTATTAGGATGCAGATTAGTATTTGACTTTAACAAAATTTATTTTTTTATGTCTAAAGTATTTTTCCTTTGAATTTATCAAAAAAAAAAAAAAGTATTTTCCTTTGAATTGACTCAAGTCTGGAGAGATTTTTATTAAACTGTGTCGATCACCATTGTTGTGGCAATGGCATTTCAAAAATTAGTTGATACGGTAATGGACATATTAAAATTTGAGAAATTAGTACTACCTACTTGTTTAACTTCAACTTGTAATTTAGGTCTAGTTGCATAATCCCCATTCACGTGTAGAGAGGGGCTTATCCATATGCTAAACTATGGGTACACAGCCCTTCTAAGGAAAATGATAGCATTACCATTCCATTACTACTTATTTATTACTCTTTTTTTATTTAATTTTTTTTATAATTTTTTATTTTACTTAATGATTAAGAAAGTGAATAGTAGTAAAGTTATATATTTTTTTAATTTTTTCTTAATAATTAAGGATGTTAAAAAAATCCTTAAAAGAAAATGAAAAAAAATAAAAATAAAAAATCTGAAATACACATAAGTAGTAGATGGGTAGTAACCCTATCACTACCCTTCTTTAAAAAAGAAAAAAGAAACCAATTTCAAAAATTTAAGGGATTGTTTGGAAACACATTACATCTCATCTCATATTAAAAATTCTCATAATTTCTTTTTCAAACATCATTCAAACATAAATATTTTTCAATTTCAAATCTTCAACTTTTTCATCTAATTATTATAATTTTCAATTTAGCATTTTCAAATTTCAAAATAAAAATAATATTCTAATATCATTTTAATTTCATAATATTTTTATTCAATTTTTTCTCTTTAATTTCTCAAAATCCAATAAAACACCTCAACTAAAACAATTTCGTATTCACAAATTATTTTATTATTATCTACAGATTTTTCATCTTCCCTCTTTTCCCAAACATCCCCAAAAATCTTTGCCCATTATTGTTAAAAAAAAATTTTTAAAAAAAAAGCAAAGAGAGAAAGAAATAATAAAAGAAAAAAGAAGAAACTCAAATGTGAATCCCTTGTCAAGCATAGTCAAGAACAAAGCCAAGGTGAAGGCTTAAGGCAAAGGAAAAACAAAAATTCATTCTTATAATACTATAATTTAGATCCCATTTATACTCCTTGTTTCCCATCCAAAAATAGATAGAGATATGAGTAAGGTTGAGTAAAAATTTGAAAATTCGACTCTGACTTTGTCTTTTGACTCCAATTTCAATATTGTACATATTTTATAAAAAAATATATATGTATTTTTTATATATTAATCATGTATATTTTATACAATTATAACTTATATAATTAGTTAAATTCAATAATATACTAGTATGAGTAAAGTATTATTAAATAGTATGCTTATCCTATAATATAGATAGACTAAATTGAGTAATAATAGTTTAGTATATATAAACACCATACTATTTCTAACATGTAACATTAATGTATAATAACATGTAATACTTATGTATAAACACTAATATATAATAATATGTAATACTATACATAATAACTAACGTATAATAATATTTAATACTAATGTCTTATGTACAAACACTAGTGTATAAGTTTATAATAACATATAATACTAATGTATAAACATTAATGTATAAATTTATAATAACATGTAATACTAATATATAAAGACTAATATATAATAACATATAATACTATAATATAATAACATGCAATTAGCCCACCCGAATCTGATTCGAATCTGATTTTTAATTTTTTAATTTGTAGATTTTATGTTTTTAATCATTGTTGATGGATTTTTAATCACTGAAAAATCAGAGTTGAGGTTATATTATATTCTCAATTACATTGACAATTTTTTCTCCTTTTGTTTTCAGCTTTTTGGGGCAGAGTATGTGTTTTTTTTTTTTTTTTTTTTTTGATCAAACAAACTCTGATTTCATTTCATTGAGTGATAACTGAGCATGGCTCATTACAAGGTTTCTCCTTTGCTACAAAAAGTAATAACTCAGCAGGAACATCTTCCATCCAGTAAAGTTCCTCATCCCTCTGTATACCACTCTTTGCTAACAGATGTGCTAAATTGTTTCCTTCTCTTTGGGCAGATTATGTTACATAGGCACTTGGTGGGTCATAAACGACACTCTCCACCTCTTACGTATAAGGGAAACTCTCCTCACAACACATCAATATTTCAGTTGATGCAATGGTGACAGATATGACAATACATCTCTATGAAAAAATACAATACATCAAAATACATCGCTCTCAACCCCACGAACTCTTACCATCTTGATTGGGCACCATATTTTTTTTTAACTTATACCAATTCTAGTGAATAATTTAGTTTTATAATTTTATTTAGTTTTTTTTTTTTAAAACTTGCAGTGATTTGAGTGAAAGATAGTTTTGTAATTTTTGTCATGTATTTTTAATTTAAATGAATGATTTATTTTTACAATTTTAGTTCTGTGTCTAACACGTGTTGTTTCTGAGTGTTTCCTATATTAAGATCTAAGAAAATGCTTGGGCTACTGAGAGGTGGTCTTGAGATTTTTTTTAATCTTTTTTTTTTTTTTTTTAAATTTTATAATTAAATAAATATTTTTTAATGATATTATAGATTATTTTGAAAATTTTTAAAGATATAAAAGAAAAGCATTTGAAATTCTCGGGAGAATTTATATGGCGAGGGTGTAGCACGCGTGCTCCCTCAGTCTGAATTATCTAATCCTTACAAATAACTGTCTACACTACGATGTAAAGGCTCAATTTTTATTTGAATAAACCTAAACTCGAAGATAGATAATACATACTTAAAATTCGAAATAGACGTCGAGATCTTTCTCTTACGTATCTCTGTCTTAATCCGAAAAAAAAAAATAGAAAAAAGAAAAATCTCTGATCTACGAAAAAGAACTCCAAAAAGACAGCTAAAAATTCGTTGAGGACGTTTTAGACGTTATCTCATTCGCATCGTCGCTTGTTTTTTCTGCTTAAGGTACTCCAAGGTAGAGCTCTCTCTCGCTCTCTCAACTCATCAAATTCTTCTGTCCTCTGTTTGGTCGGCGAGAAAACTGTGTAAAATGTCAAGAAAATTTTCGGTCCCGTCTTTGTTTGTTAGTTATGTTATCATTTATTAAGACCTCACCCTGGCTATGTCAAACATAGCTTATCTTTTAGTTCCTTCTCCTCTTTTTGTTTTCGCTTCTTGCTCCTAAATTGCAGACTAACCTTGAAAACTGTGCAGATGAGCTTTGTTATAAACCACTCCGGTAGCTATGGTACCAACTCTTGCGGAGTTTCAAGCTGCAAGCTTGCCAGCAAAAGCAGCATTCATGGTGAGCCAATTACGACTCTTTTTCTCCTTTTCCTCTGTGTTTGTAGCTTGAACAAAGGGTTTATATTGCTAATGTTTCTTCAAACGCATATCAAATCCTGGACGGAACTATAGGTGCTGTTTTAGGACTCCGAAGAACCTTTTACAGTGCAAAGTTAGGGATTCTTAGGGAAAGGAGTCTAGACACCTAAAAGAGGGCACAAAAGACTCTTGAATCTTCCTAAAGCAGCAGAATACTTGAAATCAACTAAAGATCGCTTTAAGACCATTCAATATGGGCACATAAAAAGTTTTCGGTACCACAGTGGCCTTGTGAACCATTTCAATGCCATAATTCACCGAACTTAATATCTGAAGTAGTAAAGTGGGAACACTTACTTGGGCTATATTCTTGGTAATAAATCTCATATTAATTATTAAAAAAAAAAAAGTAATATCTGAAGTATATTTTTACATAGTTGTTTAATGTGTGTTTATACCATGTATGGATTTTGGAGTCATGATAGATTGCCAACGTTTTATGCTTGCTTTTGAATACAGTGAAGGAGACGAGACCTAATTTCCTTTTTGGCAGAACATAGATGCTAAGAACAATATCTGTATTTGCCAATAAAATGTTTGTTTTATTTTAATATTGATACAAATATACAATTTAACATACGAACCTCTTAATCATGTATTTCAAGGTAAAGGCAGATACATGGTGCCAATCAAGATGCTTAAGAGAGCTCCTGGGGTTGAGAGCGAGGACAGTCTCAAAGATGATGTGTTGTTGTCGAAGAATGTTGGAAGCAGTAGCTTTCAAGCTAAGACATTTATAAGTGCCATAGCTGGTAATGGCTTCTACGCATCGCTTTTTTTTTTTTTTTTTTCCTTTTACAATTAGTTTTTCACTCTTTTTACTTTTTTAATAGAGATGTATTTTCATTTCTGTCACCATTGCATCAACTGAAAGATTGATATATTATGAGGAGAGTGTCGCTAATTTTTTAATTTTCTTTTTGTCTATGTTTTTGTGTGACTCAATCGTCCAAGTAATCTCCCCCCCCCCCCCCCCCCCCCCCCCCCCCCCCCCTTTCCCCCTTCTCTCTTCCCTTATAAGTAAGAGGTGGAGAGTGTCGTTTATGACCCACCAAATGCCTATGTAAACTCTGCCCAAAAAAGCTGTCTATGTAATCGAGAATATAATAACCTCAACAATTGAAACAGTGTGGGCGAGTTATTATATTAGCATGATGCATAGTATGATGAGATTAAGCAGAGTACATTGTCAAATTTCTTTTACCCATAGAAGTGTCTATAATATTGGATGGAAAAATTAATTAGGTCATGTATATTGGATTTGCATAGTTTAGTTTCCCTTGCTCTTTTCCTTTCACACTTCTGATTAATTATGGCCTTCACAAATAGTTGTTTGGTCTACTTGGTAGCATCAGTGAACGTTGCTTTCTATTTCTGATGTTTCCAGCGATGAATTTGGTTGGAACCAACACGGCAGGGGCTGTAAGTGAAAAGAATATATCGGTGAGAATATGCTGTCTATGTATTCAATAGTGTCCTCTAACCTTATGAGTTCCTGCCCTCTCCTCCTCTTCCTTAAGCACATTTATTTATGGATGCTCCATTTATTTTTACATTGTAGATGTTCTGGATATTCCATATAGGTTGAACCGAAAGAAGTTAAAAGAAAGTTTCAATGCATTTTTCTTTGCTAACTATACTTGTGGGGAGAAAAACCGTTACAATTTTATTTGCCCAAATAAATTTCTCAAAGCATATTTATATACTTTGATATCCCTTGGAAATTTATGTTGTATAACATATACGAAACACAGGATAAGTGCAAGAGATACTTCCTAGTGTATAACATATATGAAACACAGGATAAGTGCAAGAGATACTCCCTAGTGTCCTCCGCTACTTTACTTTAGGGGAGGATTTGTGCTTCAAATTGCCACACGCTGAGATTTACCTCAGATTACTTGATAAGCCTGTATTCATATGAGTCACACTTGGTATCCTGTGTGCTTTGCCTTTTTTTTTCTTCCTTTTTTGGTAGTAATCTATCTCATTTTGATATAAATACTTACGATAATTTCTCAGGGTTTTAAATATTGCTCTGAATGTTATAGATCATGCTATCTTTCAAGGTTTGCATCCTAGTTATGCTTCTTATAAATAATCTACTTGAATTTTTCCTTAATCTCAGGAAGGAGTCGCTTCTGTTTATAATTTGGCTGATGGAGGTCTTGGAGATTTGTTTGGAGGTTTCCTATATTCAGCTGGACAGCAGGCTAATGAAGCTGTCCAAGACCAGTTATCGGCTCTCAGTTTTACTAGGTTCAGTCCTACATATTACAAATTTGTGTTGGTGTTTTGGGAGATTTCACTCCCCATTCTGTATCTGATCTGAATTTGCTACTCATTCCTTGTAGTTTGGCAGTTATCTTTGGGGCTGGGCTTGTGACCAGCCTTTCTCCTTGTACACTAAGTGTCTTGCCACTGACTCTAGGTTACATTGGTGAGCATTTTATATTGGAGATATGGTGGCAATTCTTCCTTGAAAAATGCATTGTCATGGTTTTGCATCTCTTCATATGCATGCTTCCTGATTGATTGGAATCGTGCAGGAGCATTTGGTTCTGGGAAAAGTAGAGCGGAGGTAATGACTTGCAAAATGAGTCAACTCGATACATATTTCCAACTTGATTCATATATATCCTCTTATTACTCCGTTCTAGTTTTACATTGTAGAATCTTTGTTCATTGCTGAATCTTTGAGTTGTTGGAGCTTTTTAATCATTATGTGCTTGTCCTTTGACACTTTATGTTTCTCCATATTGCATGTTTTCTTACTTGTTTTAGTTATATGTATTAGTCACCTACTTATGTGGCTGCAGCTCTGTTCCCCTTCTCTCATTACTAGACATTTTTTTCCTGGTCAGGTCATTGGGGATTCAATTGCATTTGCATTGGGATTGGCAACTACACTAGCGGTCCTAGGCATAGCTGCCTCATTTGCTGGAAAGGCATATGGACAGATAGGGCAGGGATTACCTGTGGCTGCTTCTGGGTTAGCTGTTCTTATGGGTCTAAATCTCCTTGAGGTATGTGTTCATGTAACATCTTTTTGCCTTCTTCTTCATAAGATCTATTGGCTTAACTGGGTTGTTTATTTAACTGCTTTAGTCTTTAAAAGATGTATTTAATTGTCAGTTTAGGGGGTTATGTATTTTCGAGTGCAAATGGTGACCAGGTTTTGGAAATAAGCCTGAACAAAGGCTTCAATATTTTTGAAATGCATTTGTACAGAATTTGATAGTTTAACCACTTAGAAGACTTTGTCTGATTTTTCTCTTTCCTAGTACTACATTGATAATCTGATGGCCTTTTTTCAGATAATTGAATTACAACTCCCTTCATTTTTTGACAATTTTGATCCCCGTGCTGCGGCTGCTAACTTCCCTTCAAGTAATTGGCTCTTTACTTTTATCCTAGATTATTGGGTACTCATTAAACTGATTGTCTAAATGCTCTTACAAGTTTTCAAATTGAATAAATGTGACATCTTAGGCGTGCAAGCATATCTAGCCGGGCTTACGTTTGCTTTAGCTGCCTCACCTTGCAGCACACCTGTATTAGCCACTCTGCTAGGATATGTAGCTACATCCAAGGTACTTTCAAATGCTTATTGTTCTATAATTTTTTTTGGTTGGTATATGTTCTCTCCACTCCAGACAGAGAAGAAGCTAGTGGTTAGTCCCTAAGCATTCTTTTTGTTTATATATTATGTCACCATGCATTTAGAACTGGATTAGGACTCACTACCTCCCAGATATTGCAAAATTAGGACTTAATCCAAGTGCTTCACTATTGCTTGGGGAAACCAAATTATGCTAATGAGTAGATTATTATAGGTCTTTTTGTTCTTTGAGTGAACATCTTTATTTGGTGGAGGTTATTAAGTTCCTTTTTTTTTTCAAGCTCGCCCTCTCTCTGGATAGAGTTTATATCACAGAAATTATGGAATATAAACATTTACTATTTTAGACTGATTCTTACTGACATTTTTAATCATTTCACAGAGTTCAAAAAAGAGCTTTCGGGAAATATCTCTTGAATGTAACGTCATACAAACATTACAAATATGTCAGAGAAAAAAAGAAAGAAAAGAAAAGAACAAAGACCTTACTCAATAGGGGACTATATGCACATTGATGCTTTGGACTATTAATCATCAGTCTTTAGGTGTGGTCAACATGGATTGCATTTTTTACACTTGTAGTCAAGATTAACTAACGGATAACAGGACTCCTTTGCAGTTTTTACACTTATAGTCAAGATTAACAAACAGAATAACAGGACTCCTTCACTATATATAACAGGATCCAGTTATAGGGGGCAGCCTACTGTTGACATACACAACTGGCTATGTTGCTCCTCTACTTCTTGCTGCTTCTTTCGCTGGAGCATTGCAGGTATATATGGTTCTTTTATGGTACAGGTTGTATTATTTCTGTTAGTGCAAGGGTGGGAGAACAAACAAAAGCTTCCATTTGCTTTCTGGCATAGATATCATGCCCAACTGCACATGCCACGGTCTGGCCCCAAATCATGGTGACTTGCATTTGTGTCACGGTTTGCAAATTTATGAAGTGTACACTCTGGAAATTCTGGCAACTGGCTCAAACCATAGTTACAACAGATTGCTGCTCTCTACTTCATTTTTTGGATTATTAAAGTCGACAAAACATATTGCATTCTGCTCGAAAATTTTCGCAACAAATATTAATGCTTAGATATTTGCAGAGCCTGCTTTCGTTTCGCAAGTTCTCAGCATGGATCAACCCAATCAGGTAGTTAATTGAAAAGATCTTATATGTGTGTGCATTCTCCAAATGGGTAATACTCGTCATTCAACATTGAGAAATGCTTAGTCATGAAGAGCTCTCACAAAATCTATTTTTATTGTAAAATAGATATAATGTATCGTATGAAATTATGTAAATTTACGAGTTTACTTGTGGGATATCTTTGTAGCTTTAGCACTTCTCTTCACCTTTGTCATTAGTCATTGATCACGAGAGTGGTTAGACTTGATCTGTGGCTCGTATCGATCACTATCAGCATGCTTCTATCAGCACATTACGATTATGCATGACCATCACATGCATATTCCATTGGCTGTCTTCTCATACGTTGCTCAGATTTGTTGCCGTTTCCGTGCTTCTAATACAGCTTTGTATTGATTGTTTTTGCAGTGGCGCCCTTCTGTTAGGAGGGGGTGTTTATACTTTCTTGGATAGGCTTTTTCCAGTAACGATGGCAATGTAAAGAGTTGCTTGTTGATGTATGGGAAAAAGTAAAGGAAATTAAGTATAGTAGTAATGTGAGGACATCGTCACGTTAATAAAAAATAATAATTCTTACAGTGACATTATTATTGGTTTTTGTCAAGAAATAATTATAAGTAGGAATAATAGTCAGTATGAAAAAAGTGGAATCTAACGCACTAGCATTATAATATAGGGTAGGAATGCTTAAGAAAAACGTGATGATTTTTATAAAATGGAGAGAGCCATAATTCTAACAAGCAAAAGTTGGTTTTTGAAAACAATGACACTCCCCACTCCTCCAAGTCTCTTCAGCTTGAAAAGAGTTTAACTTCCTTCGGGATAAAAGGTAATGATTTTTATATATAATGGAGAGAGCCATAATTCTAACAAGCAAAAGTTGGTCTTGGAAGAAAATGACACTCCCCGCTCCTCCAAGTCTTCAGCTTGAAAAGAGTTACCTTGCAATGGGATAAATGTTTATTAGAACGGACAAAAATCAAAATTCAATTACCCACGAGTGGCTGTTCCTTTCTTATTACTTTCACAACTCAAAAATATTGTCGTCTGCTAATCATTCCTAGTATTGACGACGAGATGCTTACATTCATTACATCACAAGTCATTTATCAAGGCTAAAATCGTTAGCCAATTCCAACAAATGCAACCGACCAACTTCAAAAACAAAACCTTACTGGTTTCTTGCCATTCCAAAGCCCTTTAATTTTTCCTCCCAATGAAAATTTGGGACGATAACAATTTCTAAAAATTTCCACCTTTACAAACCTTACTCCAAATTATCATCAAATACGACACCCCAAAGGAGAGAATGCGGGCAAACCTACCGAATTGCCCAGGAAAAAAAAATAACAGACTGTGGCCTCTCGAAGTTTCTAGTGGGCGCCACGGCGGATCATCTCATGGTACTGATTCAAGGATTCCTGTCTCTGCAACCTCATTTCCTCGTTAAACTTCTTGATGAACGCCTCCACTCGCCGGTTCAACTCGTCCTGACCCAGTGATGGTTCCTTCCTCAGTCGCCCCGAGACAGGCGACGGACTCAGCGACGAGTTGGCGCTGCGGTCGCTAAACGTCTCGGATTTCTTCATCCTGGGAGGGGTGTTCTCGTCCGTCGGCTGGTTGTGCCGCATGTGTGATTCCCACGTGTCGGACTTCTTCAGGTGCCTTGTTAACGGCATTGAACGGCCGTCGGTTATCGTCTTCCACGTGTTCTCCAGCGTCTCCTGCCGCTTTGGCTTCGACACTCTCAAGGCTGCATTATGAACCAAACGTAAAAACCAAATTCAACTTACCCACCCTTCTGCCATTACCTACCAGAAAAGTTGGGGGCAATTTCAAACTAGCTGAAAAGATGAGGGTAATCTCGACATTTGGCGACGTCGAGTTCGACTTTTCGAATTTTGTATTCGCATATTTAAATTGAAACAATTCCACAGGACCACAGCTAGTGTAATTATTTCCCAGTAAAAGTTCGATTGAATCGCACCCGTTACCTCAGTGAATACGACGGTCATATTCACATTTGATAACATGCGCCGAAGCAGAAGAGACTCTTTGAAAACGCGTGAGAGAGAGAGAGAGGGAGTACCTTCGGGGCTGGCTTTCAAAGGTCTTCGATGAGCGAATCTCACAGAAACCGGTGGTTTCTCATTCTCATTATTCGAAAGAAAGACCTCCAAAGAATCTTTCCTCTGCAGACCCCCAGTCCACGCTGACCTCGTTAACACGGCCTCCTCACTACCGTTCATCAACAACACGTCGCTCACGGCCTTCTTCTCCACTCCTTCGCACGCTCCTTCCGAATCCACAACCTGCACCTCAGGCACCGAAACCTTTGCCATGTCGTAATCTGGGCCCCCGAAAATGACTCCGTCTCCGTAGACAACAGAGTCCTCCTGCACGTCCCTGGAGACCTCCTCGTGCGGCGGTTGAACCACCGGCATCTCAGGCTCCGGATAGTCCGTTTTCTGTTGCATCTTGGAGGAGGCAACGATACTGATAATGATGAAGTTAATTACGATGTAGAGGTACGGAGGCCTCAACCACGACAGCAAGAAGCTCCAGATGGAAGGGATTTCATAGGCAATGAAATCAGATACCACTGGAAGCGAGAACTTCAACATCACAGCCAGGGATAACACGCCGGTCGAGATCAAAACAAGCTTCAGAGAGAGGATCCAGTTATTGCTCGAATTTGCTGGGACGTATGCCATTTGAACCAGTGAGATTCTTTTTTTTTTTTTTTTTTTTTCCTGGAAATCAAAGAGTGAGAGAGCTTGACAGTGCTAAGGATATGAGGGGATATTTATAAAGGAGCGGCCAGAGAAGACGTGGTGAAATTTCGGCCATCAGATCAAGGAGAAAAGACATTTAAATTATTTAATAGAAGGTGTGGACGGATTCGATTACTTCGGGTGAAGGCATTTTATAATGAGATCGTGGACCAGTGGGTTGAGGGAGGCAGGTGCGGCCCGAGAGGGTTTCCACGTGGAAGAATAGTCCACCTGGAGCAAAGTTCAGTGGGATGTTGTCAGAACGCGAAAGCTATTTTGAATTCTTTATTTTTAAAACAAACCTGATTTCTCAAACGGCTATATTATTTGACCGTCAACTCCGGGAGCTGTATCAGGATCCTCGATTCCCACAGCCAATGGCTCCCCACTTGCCTTCACCGTAGAGGCTGCACACCTAGCCGACGACACTCGCGACAAAATTCTAAACAAGAAAAGATGAAAAAAAACCGACCAAAACGTGAAACAATTAAGAATTGTGTTTTATGAAAGAATTATCGAATCGAGTCATTGGATAAAAAATGATGTTTCATTCATATACCGTGAAAGAAAAATGTGGAGTCCTATGTTTGGATTTCGATTTTTTTAATTTAATAATTAAGAAAATATTTTTTAATGACGTTGTGTTTTTTTTCTTTAATTAAATTTTAAAAAAATATTAGTAAAAAGAAGGTTCCCTTTTTATAGCCGTCACCATTGTCTTAATCCTAAAAAGACCGACCACCCTAATACCACCAAGTTTGCCTTTACTTTCGACTTTCGGGAGGTATTTGACAGAAAAGACGAGCCACACGAGCACGCATTAGACAGTAATACATGGATTGGATGGTGGCTGATTTTTGCTTGTAGGCGACGGATCTACATGCATATACATATATGCACATGTGGCGGCTTCTAAGTCACGAGTTGTGGTAACAGCAACAGTCTCTCTTAACGAAATGTTTATAGAATTTACTCTGAGGTTTTGGATAAGAACGTACACTGCTACTCCCCCTTTCTAATTCTTTTTTTCTTTTTTTCCTGATACAGTCGAAGTCATTTCTGCTTCTCCCAAGTCATACATTTGAAACGTTGAGAGTCGTAAGTTGTTATATTTGTAAGCCGAGTTAATTGAGTTAAAGATAAATACTCAAAACGAGAAGACATTAACAAATATCAAATAGAAGACGGAATAGACCAAAATTTCATTTCATAGATTGTTTCCCATTTTGTTTGCTTTCATTATAATTTCGGTACAAATATTGTGGGCCGTGGAAATTGAGAGAGCAAGCCGACTTGATTTTCATTTTCCAAATAGGATTACCACACGAAATGAAATGACCCTTTCAATTATGTTTATTAAGACCTTTTCCGCCAACCATTCTCATGGAACTTTCAAAATTAGGAAAATTTGTATCACCTTGTGTTACTTCATCAATTTGATCAATCAAATCATAATATAGAGTTTTAAGTATAGTTTGAATAACGAGATGAGATCAAGTAGGTTTAAATAAAAATTAAAAAAAATATTACTATACTTGTAAAAAAATTAATATTATTATTATTTTAAAATTTGAAAAAGTTAAATTATTTATTATATTTTATGTAAAAATATAAGAAAATTATAATGATAAGATGAGATGAGATGAAACCATATTTCTGTATCTAAACTAAGTCTAAATTATCCTTATTTAGTAGTTTATAATAGAAGTTGACATTTTAATTACTTTAGGATGTAAATTAGGAAAACTATGATAAATCTATATTGTAAAATAAATTTTCCAAGTTTTTAGAAAATTGATAAAAAGCTAAAAGGTGCTATGTTTCAGTAGTCCCTTTCGACGCGAGGAGATTGCATCACACCCTTTGCAAATATTATACGAAGAACAAAATAAATTTAACTGAGTTCTTCTATTCTTGTAGTCAGTTGCTCATGGAAAGATCAGTCATAATCTTACAATCGCAACTATGCTTTTCCTGCTTAAAAATCATTTTTATTCCTCCAAGAACTAACAAATTAAGGCTTCAATAATTAGAAGTATTAGATTTACAAAAAAAATATATATATATATTAAAAAATTTAATGTGATGCTTCGTATTTTAGATCATAAAAAATTACAATATAACATCTAATATGTTCAGAAATTGTCTAAAAACTAGAGGTACTGGGTCCACTTTACTCGCCAAATTTGACTTCAGCACCCGCCCACTACCCCAGGCAAGTAAATGTGGAAGGTCAAGTCGTGGTGGTTTTTCATTGGTTTTATTTATTTTACAATGACAGCAATGTTATTTAGGTAAGCATTAGGTACAATTAATCATACGACAGTCCAAACATAGTTTTAACGTACGATCAGATAAAACCGCCTAATGGAGGGATTGGTGACACATAAGCAGTCACACCTTCCTACCGGTTACTAGTCAAAGCCTGCCACCAGTTGCCAATTCTGGGTCATTCACTTGTTCTTTTTACTTATCCAAAACGACACTTCGATTTGTTCTTTTTTTTTTTTTTTTTTTCCGACTCTCTTCCAAGGTCCAGCTCCAATAATTTGTGCCTAACTTCAATCCAGAGTAGACCAACGAACAAGCCGAAGCTCAGATTCAATTGGCAGGGAGCCTGGACACGTGGACTATGGGGGTCGCCTACCGGAAGGAAAATTCTACTTTAAAGGCTTGAAGATACATTAGTTATTATGAATATGTTTCAAACGTGTTAGGCCAAATAAACACGTGACCAGGGAAAAAAAATGCAGAATGCAATCAATATTAAGAAAAATATTACAATTCATTTACTGCTTGGATAAGTGTTACGCATGAGATTTAAAGTCTCATTTGGTTACACAGATGGAATGTTTTAAATAATAATGAATAAAATATTATTATAATATAATTTTTTAATATTAATTTTATATTAAAATTTAAAAAAATTAAATTATTTATTATATTTTATATGAGAATTTAAAAAAATTGTAATGATGAATTAAGATGAAATAAAATATTTTAATGGATTGGTTGTCCTACATTTAACAAATACCCATCTAGCCTTGTTGACATACAATATCTATGCGGCAACGATCGAATGAATTAACTTCTCACGAGTCAAAGATACAAAGGAACAGAAACCAATGAATAATGATGAACTCATGACTTGGCACAAATGCCACTCACCCAGATGCATAAAATCCAGCAGACATCGACACAATGACAGATCAAATATCAACATTGCTATAAATTTATGAATTTCGAATAATCATTTTCCTTGGGTTGTCAATCATTCCAGGACTTGTAAAAAGTTACTCCGGAAGTCCATCAGTAGATGTAGATTAAAGGAAAAAAAAATGGATAATTCATAATCAATCTAAACTCATTTTTATTACTTCAGATACACCTACTGATACAAATGAAGCAATCACTCAGATATGAAGGAAAAAAACTGGAACTCCCTCTACAAATGGCTTACAACCATCAGAGTACAGGTAAGAAAAAGTCCAGGGGCTATTTTTCCTGTAATTCATCTATTTTTGTATGGTATGGCAAAGCAAGCATTGTCATCCGAAAGGCAATTCACGGTTTTGAAAACATCCCTTGCGTTAAGGAGGAGAAATCATACTCCTTCCCCGATTGAGTTGGAGGCACAGATGATACTGTTGGTGTGGATTGAGGCTTACTCAGTGGAGCAACAGAAACACCATTAACAGGGGTGGTTTGCCCCATATGATACAAGCTGCAAGCAATAAAGGGCAGCAGTTATCAATACTAAATCATGTAGTTTAGCAAAATAATGGGGAACCTTATTGTGCGTGCGAGGGATTTGTAATAAAAACAATGGCAACAGTGTAACCAACACGCAAAGTGCACATTCACTTTCCCCGCCTGCCAGATGACTAGTGCAAACCACAAAATGAATAAAACAAACGGAGAAACAGATATCAAATATTGAAAGAGTTAAGAAACCCCATAGGCGAGAAGATAGTACCTAAAATGGTACTAAAACTTAAAAGTAATAACACTCTCTAGAAGTTCAAACTAGCTTTTATAACAAACACCTTTTGAAAGAATAGCAATTCCCAACATATTTTCCGGCATGATATTCAACTGTACTTCAATTGAAATCATTACTATAATTTATATGGAGTCTTTGCAAGAAAAAATAAGCATATTCGGTATTCTTAGGTAGCATGTGTGGCAATAAAAAGATACCCTAGGAGTTTTGAGTTCAATTATGGTTGGATAAGTTTTGAGTTCAATTAGGGAATTTTTCTTTAATACTCTGTCTTTGGGCTAAGGCTAATGTAATGAATGGTGATGATGTGTTGGAGTTTTCTAGTTTTTTTCTAGCCTTTTAGTTGCTATATTTAGGTATTCTCTTGTATACTTCCTGTATACTTAGGCTATGCCTATTTATGGTAATAAAATTCTTATTAATTATATATAAACAAATTATGGTTGGATAAGCTTGCTCATAGGCTAGCCTCAAAAAGAGGTAAAAGAACACTAAAACAATATACTTCCTGAAACTTGTCAACAAAAAGGGTACCAAGCTGTGTAGAAATTTCATAATTGAAAAGAAGTGTTTTGAACTCAAGAAAATTAACGAAAGACGTTGGAGGTTCACTGAGATTAGTTTTCGAGCAGTGAGATTTATTTCCTTCGATCAGGAAGCTCTGGGATGGTTGGCTGAAAAGGTGAAGGAAGGAATAGCTCACGGGGGGCAGATGGAGTTTGTGAGATCGAAACGCAGCGGGTCCCAAGTTCTTATGGTGCAGAGGCAGCGCAATTCCTTAGGGAGTTTCTTTGCTCTTTCGGAATATGGACCAATGAAACGGCGTGGGATGCTGTTGGTCCCGGAGGGGAGAAAGGGTGAAGGGTGGAGGTTTCTTCGAGAGATGTTGCTGGAGCTCAGTGCATCATCCTCTAAGTAGAGGACAGAAGCACTACCTCCTTTGGGGATGGTGCAGACCTGCGATGGAGTTGGTTGAGGAGTGTCGGGGTCAAATATGGTTGACGTGCTGCAGGCGTTGGTAGATATGGAAAATCAAGTTGACAGTTTAAAGAGTAAGATGGTTTTCTTGAAACGGTGCGTTCTGGAGGGGCTGAAGTGTGATACGGGTGTGGGCCAGGTTGTTGATGGCCGGGCTTTAGGTGGTTTGGATAAGGGTAAGGGGCTGGTGGGGTTTGGGCCGTTTTTGGGTCAGGTGTTTCAGGAGTCCAGCCAGGTATTGAAGACAGGCCCAGAGGCCCAGGCCGTGAAGATAGGCCAAGGCCCAGAGGCCTAGCCCGTTAAGCCTGGCGAAGTCCCTGTAGGTAACGGGTCAGCGTGTGCTGATGGCCCGCCGTCGCTGGGAGGGCCTCAGCCACCTTCGACGGCGAAGGGACAGACGGCGCCGACGTATACGGGGGTGGGGGTCTCGCCAAAGTTCTCTGGGTTGCCGGAAAACAGTTCCGAAGGCCAGGGTATTAGTTTGGATCTAGCGGCAGTTTTGAATCGAGTTGAGAAGGACGTGCCGGTGATGGGTGGGCCTCAGCCACCTTCGACGGCGAAGGGTCAGACCTCGCCGGCGTGTATGAGGGTGATGGTTTCGCCGGAGTTTTCTGTGTTGCTGGAAACCAGTGCCGAGAATGAGTTAGCGTTGAATAGTGCCGAGAATGATGTGCCGGTGATAGAGTATGCACAGAAAGTGCCGTCTGGGTGTGAGAGGGTTAACGAGGCTTTTCCTATGCCGGTTGCAACGTCGGAACAGGGCCTGGCTGTAGAGGGTCTTCCGATACACTCTCTGAGAGGTGTTGATGGTGGTTTACCCTTGCTGGAAGTTGCACAAAATTGTGCGCATGTGTTAGTAGATTCTTCTGCTGTATTTTCCGAGGAGGTTGAAGGGGTGGAGTTGGGTTTGTATGCTGGTGGTAAGGGTAATAACGGGGCAGTGGAAGCTGAGGTTGGTGAGGCAGTTTTTGGTACTAAGGAAGCTTCCTCTTCTTCTGTTATAGCAGGGTCTTCGTGTGGTGTTCCGGTGTTGGTGGGGAGCTCTGATGAGGTAGTGGCAGCTAGAGGTGAGGCTGTTTTGCAATTGGCTGGGGTTGGGGAAGATTGTGCTGGTGATGAGGGGTCTTTCCTCACTCCCTTGTGCACACTTCCGCCCAGAGTTGAAGAGAGGAATTATTCCTCATCGTGGGTTTTTAAAAAAGTGAAGGAAATTCAAGCAGTTATAGGGATCTCTTGTGTTGGCAAGGAGGAACAATTTAAAGCCCTTCTTGTAGCTTTGGAGGAAAGCCACTCAAAGTCAGCTGTTAAGAGGGATAGGGAACTTAAAAAGTTAACCTGTTCCATTAATTATGATGTGAAGGAAGGGAGTGGCGGAAGGGAGAGATCGAAAGGGAGGGGCAATCCAGGTGTTAATGCAGCCTAAGATTATATCCTGGAATGTGCGGGGGCTAAATGATCGCAATAAATGCCTTCATATTAAATCTTTATTGCGATTATGGAAGGGTGATGTGGTGTGTTTTCAAGAAACTAAGTTGTGGTGCATTAATAGAAGCATTATATGTAGCTTATGGGGGTGTTCGTATGTGGGTTGGGCTTACTTGGCTTCAGAAGGAGCCTCAAGTGGGGTTTTACTTATGTGGGACAAAAGAGTGGTGGAGGCGGTAGAAAAGTGTATTGGAGAGTTCTCAGTAGCAACTAAGTTTAAAAACGTGGAGGATGGTTGGGAATGGGCCTTTGTAGGTATATACGGTCCGAATGTGGATAGGGAGAGAGGATAAGGTTATGGGAGGAGTTGGCGGGTATTTATTCTTTATGGGAAGTGCCGTGGTGTATGGGGGGGGATTATAACATTACTCGCTTTTAGAGTGAGCGATCGGGACAGCATCGAAACTATGTGGCCATGGAGGAGTTTTCAGAGTTTATGTTTGACTTGAATCTCATGGATCTTCCATTGGTAGGGGGTGAGTATACTTGGTCAAATGGTAGGGTGTGGTCAGGATTGGACAGATTTCTGGTCTCTCCTGAGTGGGAGGCTCATTTTCCGGGGGTTTGTCAGAAACGGCTTCCTCGAGTCAGCTCCGATCATTTCCCTATTCTCGTAGATTGTGGGGGCATACTCGATGGTCGTCGGCATTTCAAATTTGAAAATATGTGGCTTAAGACGGACGGTTTTGGAGAATTGGTGAGGGCTTGGTGGTCATCGTATCAGATCGCTGGCACGCCAAGTTTTATCCTTGCAGGTAAATTAAAGGCCTTGAAGATAGATCTGAAAAAGTGGAACTTGGAAGTTTTTGGCCACACTGACAATCAGAAACTAGTCCTTATGGAGGAATTGCAGGAAATAGAAGGACAGGAATTACAGGGAGACATCTCAGAGGAGGGGTTAATGAGGAAGGGCATGGTTATGGCAAATTTGGAGAGAGTCTTGTTGGCGGAGGAGACCTCGTGGCGTCAAAAATCTAGAGCACTCTGGTTGAAAGAAGGGGATAGGTGCACGAAATTTTTTCATAAAGTGGCAAACTCTCATCGACGGAATAATGCCATTGAGGTTCTTCATTCAGGTACTGAGGTAATATCTTCGAAGACTGATATAGAGAATCATATTGTGCATTTTTATGAGGCCCTACTTACCGAATCGGTTGTGTGGAGGCTGAAGCTGGATGGACTGCGTTTTGAGTCTATTGACACCCAGAGTGTGTATGTGATGGAGAGACCTTTTGATGAAGAGGTGTACAAGGTCATTTCTGGGATGGCGAAGGATAAAGCACCTGGTCCAAATGGCTTCTCTATGGGTTTCTTTCAATCTTGCTGGGACATAGTGAAAGGTGATGTTATGCAGGTCTTCAGTGAATTTCATTCTTTTCAAAAGTTTGAAAGATCTCTTAATGCAACTTTTATTGCTCTCATTCCCAAGAAGCAAGGGGCTTCGATCATTGAGGATTTTCGTCCTATAAGTCTAGTTAGTGGAATATACAAAATAATTTCGAAAGTGCTGGCCAACAGGTTAAGTCCTATGATGGAACAGATTATCTCCAAGCCACAAAATGCTTTTATTCGTGGGAGACAAATTCTGGACTCAGTGCTCATTGCTAATGAGTGCTTAGATCACAGGTTGAGGGAGGGAGTTCCAGGTATTCTTTGTAAATTAGACATGGAAAAGGCGTATGATCATGTGAACTGGGATTTCTTATTATATTTGCTACGGAGGTGTGGATTTGGTGAGAGGTGGATTTCATGGATGAGTCATTGTATTTCTTCTGCAAGGTTCTCAGTGCTTGTTAATGGATCACCTGTTGGGTTCTTCAATAGTTCTCGGGGTTTGCGACAAGGAGATCCATTATCTCCGCTGCTGTTTGCTATAGTCATGGAGGCCCTTAGTCAGATGGTAAAGGCGGCTGTGGAGGGTAGTCTCTTATCGGGTTATCAGGTGGGCAATAGCACGAGCGACTCTATTGTCATTTCACATCTTTTATTCGCAGACGATACTCTTCTTTTCTGTGATGCGGATATTGATCAGATCCAAACCATACGAGCATTGCTACGTTGTTTTGAAGCAGTATCGGGTCTCAAGGTGAATCTTGGGAAGTCTGAGATGGTTCCAGTGGGTGCGGTCTCTAATACCCCCAGCTTAGCAAGCTTTTTGGATTGTAAGGTGTCTGCTTTGCCGATGACATATCTGGGCCTTCCATTGGGCGCAACTTTCAAGGCTAGAGCTATTTGGGATGGGGTAGTGGAGAAGATCGAGAAAAGGTTGGCTGGGTGGAAACGGATGTATTTATTGAAAGGTGGTCGTCTCACTCTCATTAAGAATACCCTTTCTAATCTGCCCACTTATTATCTTTCCCTGTTTCCTATGCCTGTAGGGGTGGTGAATAGGATCGAGAAACTTTTTAAGGCGTTCCTTTGGGGGGGTATAGGGGAGGAGAAGAAATTCCATTTGGTTAAATGGAAGACAGTATGTGCCCCAGTCGAGCAGGGGGGGTTGGGAGTGTGTGACTTGAGAACTTTTAATAAAGCTTTATTGGGGAAATGGTTGTGGAGATATCAATCGGAAGGGGGAGCTTTGTGGAAGACAATTATCGATGTTAAATATGGAGCGGCTTGGGGTGGATGGTGTTCGAATGAAGTGAGAGGGGGGTATGGTGTGGGTTTATGGAAGTATATAAGGAAAGGGTGGCCATGTTTTGAACAAAATATTTGTTTTGTAGCAGGTGAGGGCAACCGTATCAGTTTTTGGCGTGATGTATGGTGCGGAGACCAGGCTTTGAAAAGGGCGTTTCCGGCTCTTTATAGTTTTGCAGCTAATAGGGAGGCTTCAGTGGCTGATATGCGTTTCTTTTCGCATGGCTCACATCAATGGAATATTCTTTTTAATAGGAATTTTCATGATTGAGAACTATCTTATGTATCATATCTTTTCAGCCTGCTATATTCCAAGGGTTTGCCAACGACACAAGGGGACAGAGTGAAGTGGAGGGTTAATAATAAGAAATGCACGGTTAAGGCGTATTACAATATCTTGACAACACAGGACCATATTCCGTTTCCCTGGAAAAATATATGGAGGTCCCGGGTGCCTTCCAAAGTTGCCTTTTTCATATGGAGTGCTGCTCTTGGGAAGATCTTGACTATGGATAATTTGAGGAAGAGGGGTTGTGTCATGGTAGATTGGTGCTATATGTGCAAAGAGAATGGTGAATCTGTGGATCACCTGCTATTGCATTGTGAAGTAGCTAGGGGGTTGTGGGATGAGATCTTTCGAAGGATTGATGTTCCTTGGGTGATGCCCCTGAGGGTTGTGGACCTGTTGGGTTGCTGGAGGAAGTTGCAAGGTTGTCACCAGGTGGCTGCGGCGTGGAAGATGATTCCGTTATGTATCATGTGGTGTCTTTGGTTAGAGAGGAATGCCCGGTGTTTTGAGGATAAGGAATGAACAAGAGTGGAGCTGAAGAATTTTTTTCTGCATACTCTACTGTCTTGGTTTTCGGCTATTGTACTAAATGGGGATAATGCTCATGATTTTTTGTCTTTGATTCAGCATAGTTAGAATGTATTTAGGTGTTTTTCTGTACACCTCCGGTGTACATGGCTCATGCCTTTTTCATTCATATCAATAATATTTTCTCTTACCTATCAAAAAAAAAGAAAGGGTACCAAGTAGAGCAAACCTCTCAACTTGAGAACTTCCTGCCAGCCATTTGCAGGGTTAAGAACCCATTGTGCAAGTAACCATGACATCTAAAATGCCTTAGACATGGCACCTAAACAAACACAAACTGGGCATCTACCATTCAACACAATTAATTACGCACACAAAATTATAGCTCAATATTCAGTCGACAGCTATAACTTAAAATGGATTATAATTCTATCAAGCAGGTATTGTTTTCTATTTTCAAGTTCCCAAAACCCTTTTAGGTATGAAAATTTGACCTAAAGAAAAATTCATGACATACCTAGGTGTTGGGTATGGAACAGCGCTCCCCACTTGATATGCTGGCAACATGTTCCTCGTCTAAACTCAAGGCAGAAAGATGACCAAATGAGAAACTTGGTAGATAAAAGAAAAAAAAAAGTATGCATTTAGGTAAGCCATAATACGGACTATCCCTGCATGAATGTTTTCAGTTCATGTGGCATTACCATTCCGGGCATCTGGTAGCCAGTATTTCCCCAACTTTGAGTGGGCAAATTGATACTGCCATTGGAAGCAGGTTGTTGCATAGCCGCAACAACTTTTGAGTCCCCACCAGCAGACTTAACTGCAGCAGCCATGAGAAGGGACTGTTGCTGAGCTAGCATCATAAGTTGTTGTTGATGTGCAGAAAATGGAGACACCATGCTTGACTGCAATTCAAACCAGGAAAACATAAATTTTTTATTTTCAAGCAATACGTGTTCATAGCCAAAATCTAGTTTCTCCAACGAAATCATATACAAAAGTTGGTTTTTCAAAATTAATCAGGGTCAGTCGATTTTATATTGGAACTGAATGAGAAAACTTTTATATTGGAACTCCAAAAGGCAAATAGAAAAATCTTTTATAATCAGGCTAGCAAAGTTTTGTCATAAACAGTTCTTAACAATCTTACAAATGATGGTGAAGCATATACCTTCTCAAAAAGGCTCATAATATCATTTTTTACATCTTTCTGAGGTTTCTTTGAAACTGGAGCAGGCATTACTGAAGGTGAATCTTTAAAAAGATCCTCAATTCCAGAAGTTGACTGGGGACTACTTTCAAGCGGTTTTGTCAGACCAGTTTTCTCAGCTGTTGAAGCTTCTCCAGCAGCTGTAACCATAATACAACATTACAACTATAACTCTTAACCTCAAAGAAATTGCACAAAACATGTCATCATAAAGAATACAAAATTAGATGTACGGCTTTGATGATCCAATAAGTGAAAAGAGATGGTCACTAGACACATACACTGGAAACCTGCCCAAGCATTATCATCAGGTGAAGCTGCCTCTGAGCCATTTTCACTTGGAGCATCCAAGGATAACATGTTGAAAAGGTCAGTTGCATAGTCAACTTTTGGTGGAGAGACAGCAGAAGCGGCATCCAAAGGCTGTTTTGTTGCTTCATCTTGGGGCACTGCTGGTGCTTGTTCTATTTTCTCAGCATGTTGGGGCTTTGGCATCGGAGTAACCTGCTCAGATGTATATATTTCATGCATAAAGAATCTAATATATCTTTGGAAAATACACAGAATGGTCAAAAAGAAAAAGGAAAAGGATTATCATTTGGAAAAGATTGAGACAAATCTGGAATGATGTAGGTCAACCAGTCCCAACCATTATAACCTAGGAGATTACACAATGCATCAATTGAGACCACCTAGACTTGACCATGATCACTGCACTTAATTGCTAACATTGCATTGGTATTTGATTCCTCAATTTTCTTTTCCATGTCATGAATATTATGGCACTGATTAGATTTGTCATCCACAAATGGCAGCCAACCCATACCCGGTCCTCAGACCAAATATAGAATCCACTAGAGCTCAAAACACCATAGCCTCATAATATATATAGAAATCACAAATTCCAGTGATGAACTTGAACACTTTCAGGCACACCTTCATATCTGTGCTTTATAGAGATAACCACAGTGACTAACACATTCCAAAATCTTATCCTAACCCATTGCTATGCTACAGAAAGAAATGGATAGCTTGGTTCTGAGAGTGCCCAACAAAGGCCATTTACTTTTGTGAACAGTATTTTTATTTTTATTATTTAACAACATAGAACCTCACCAAGGTAATGCCCTTCATACACACTCGAGGAGCAAATCCCGAATACACGACCCTACTTGCCAAAAACATTGTCTCAGGTCATCAAGAGGAACTCCTAAGGCAAAACAGAATCCAGGATATCTGAGTTTGCAGTTCATCCCAAACCTCTCCTTTAACTACTAAGCTGTTACTTTGGGCCGAGTAGCTTTTTATTTTCATGTAAATCTCTGTAGCAATACCAAGAGAATGCCGCTTAGTTTTTTGACATGTTTCCTTGGGCCTAGTAGCTTTAAAAAAAGGGGCATCCTCTTGGAATACAGTTCATCCCAAACCCACCCTTTGACCACTGAGTTGTTTCCTGGCAATAATTAAAGACATTTTCTTGGTTTTGCAAATGGATTGACAGTTCCAGCAGAAATACCTAAGAAGTCACCATGTTCTATTCTCCATCTTTTCGTAACAGCTTTATACTTTGCAAGCAAGGACACAATATATGAATGGTTATCAACTAGGTAAAACAAATAAAAATACCTGCTCAGGTCCTTTAGGTGGAACAGGAACAGTAATCCTTGTAGCAGGACTAGAACTAGGTGGCTGTGTATTCTTCCTTTCCTCAAATGTATTTTCAGAACTAGAAATATGGCCCTTCCCACTTCTTTCCCCAGGTCTCTGCCGATGCATGGAAGCCTTGTCTTCCTGCCCTCTAGTCGGTGATTTTGGCTTTCCATCCCTAGAAATCCATCTCTTCTCTTCATACCTAGAAGAATACAATTATGATTAGGATGGACAAATAAATCTTATGACTGCAACCAGATGCACATAACAAAGTATAGCAATGGACTAAATTGATATAAAGAAAGACACTAGTTCCTAGATTTAACTCTTATACATACTTTGCACGAATAAAGTTCTCAATTCCAACTCTATCATAATTTGGGGGTAGATCTGCTTCCCAGTAACTATTTGCCTTCTCATTTCCCATTGCTAAATAAACCAAAAAAACCAAATAAATTCTTAGGCGGTTTATAAATGTTAAGTTCAACGTTACATGAGTCAGGAAAAATTACTTATAAAAAAGCATCGGTCAGGAGAAATTCAAGGCCATGAGGTAATAGACAAGCTTACATTGAATAAAGGCAACCTGCTCCGGAAGCCAAGTGTCCAGGGTAGCAGACCGTACCTGCAACCAAAGTCATCTTCAAAAGTCAAAATCAGCCTACTTCATATATTCTGTAAATTTGAATGTGGATACATATTAAATGACATGTAAGATGAAAAGTATAACCTTTGATATGTGTACCCCAAGGCTTCTATGGATCCCAGAACATTGCATGCATATAAAGATGCCTAAATTCACACTAGCCCATCTTGGACCTCTGCATAGCAATAAAGTCATTATAAGGAGTTAGTAGAAGTGAAATGTACGGAATTAACAACATGCTTATTTTTATTTTTTTATTTTTTGATAAGTGTTAACAACATGCTTATGTATGAAATAACCAAGGAAAATTCCCTATTGCTGGACAAAATCTATCAAATGAACTTGAAACTCTTATCACTGTACAATATCTACATAATGATGAAACTACTATAATATCCAGATCATATCTTTTGAACTTGTCAGAGAACATACTTAGACTTGCAGTCAGCACATTCCCTATTCTCTGGCAATTTAAGAAGTCCTTCCAGTATCTGCATTATTTAAAGTAGGAGATAAGATTTGTTTATATTTAAGGTAGGAGATAGTGAAACAAAGATTTTTATTTTTTTTTTAATCAAAGATTAGCATATATAAAATCATAAACAATGAGAAAGATTCAACAACACGAAGTGTTGGCATATTAAGTCCAGTGTAACCCATTGCATTAAGTCAAAGACCAATCTAAAAATGGTAATGGTTCATATTCCAAAACTCAAGACAATGATCTCACTTTTAGGTTATGTTTGGGTAGTGAGGCAATCTCAAATTATTTGTGAATAATAGTGAAAAGGCGTTAAAAAAGTAATGATAAAATATTGAATAGTAGTAAGAAAAGGTGAAAAGTACTGATAAAATCTCACTCCACAACCTTAGTTTCAATATTAACATATATGCATCTCATATAAGAAGAGAGGGTTTGAAGCAACAGCATTCAATAGACCAAGCTTAAAATGGCACACAAAAGAGCATCAAAGCAAATTGAATAATACCTCTTAAATAATTCATAATTCCAAAACTCAAGACAATGATCTCATTTTAGTTTCAAACCATCTCATATAAGAAGAGATGGTTTGAAGCAACCACATTTGATATATTATCCTATCGTCATGCAAAATACATTCTTTTCTCCTATACTCTGTATGGTACAGGAGGGCTCTGCCAACCAAAAGAACCATATTTGATGTGGTGAGGGCTCATATTTACTATATGATAGACAAGTTTGAAACACAAAACCTATGTCTACCCTCTATATAGGATCTCCTTCCCACAAATTTTAAAATATATAGTGGATAACTCTGTAGTTGCAAATATGTTTTTAAGTGCACAACAATCAAAGGAAATACCCGACCTGAAAAAACACTCAAATTTATGGTGCAAAGCGTTCTACTGAAAAGATTTGCATGTATGGAAAAGATTTGCATGTATGGAAAAAATGAGTCATAAATACATCTCATCACAACGAGTAAGATATGAGCAGATGTATGTGTTGGAAGAGATTAAAAACTAACTAAACCAGATTATATGTGCCCAACATTACTCGTCCAAAAAACAAAGGTCCAACATCAACAACATAAATAACCCTGATCAAATTCCAAGCGAACTCCAATAAACAAAAGGGGAGAGAGAGAGAGAGAGAGAGAGACATCATCGCAGTGCATAATCAGCTATAGGAACACTTGGCACTGATCAACGGATCAACGGACCAATTTCACCAAAGACATTTTTGGTTCAGATCATACAGATCGAAATGTTCCCGAATCTTATAACGCCTAATCAAGCCCAAAAAAAACTCCAAAGTTCCCAACTTATCCTTTATCTCTATTCGATTTCTCAGAAACCAATCAAATAGCATAATGAAGATGAATAATCGGAGGTAATTTTTTATTAGAAAAAGGCGTGGCAACTCTTAACATTTCATAAATTATAGGGTTCTAGATGGGTAAAACAATTAAAGGAAGAAGAATCAGGACCTTTCTGTGCTTGGCGTTGAGCTCTTTGGAAACACTGGCCTTCTCGTTCATGGTGTCCTCACAAACAAAGAAACGAGTTAACGAGATAACAAATCAGCAGCGTGAGAGAGAGGACGAAGACGAAGACCGAAGGTCAAATTGGTCTTTCCGCGCACTTTCAACCTCTATCCCTTCCCCCCCTCTCTCTCCCTCTCTTAACTCGCCCTAGTCTCTAATAATTATGCGACACGAAAAATGGGAGAGAAAGAGAGAAGGATATCCACGGCAGAAGGCAGACTGGCAGAGGCCGCTCCTTGACAGCCTTTTATGATATCACGTCCTTTTTTTTTTTTTTTCGTCTCTCTCTGCGTGTATTCTATCTGGCTTCACTACGGGTTTCGCACATGTGGAGCTGGAGTCTGTGATATCTGGCACGTGTGGATGGGTAGGATTGTCCAATCTCAAGAGAACAATTGTTATTTAATTATCTATTTTACTTAATATTTTATTAATCCAAAAAATGTACACTTATGTTTTGACATAGTAATCTATGGTGTTACTGTTGAGTGTTCAGATTAACAATATAATTATTGTGATTTTCCTCGAAAATAATAGTGACAATTGGAGCCGCCGTAATAGGAACTTCTAAGGTTTCTCTGGTATTCTTGGAGGAATCAATATTAGTCATTTTTCACTCTACCAATGTATATTTTGTTGAGAATGAGGATGTTCACCTTCATGCATGCCTGCCTTCGAAATGCATAGCTTTTAGATGATTTGTCTATAGAGAACTATAACAATATTTAAAATTAAACCAATGACAAAAAAATTTATATACTGATAAAATTCAAAACGTAATAATTAGTTTGTGATTTGAAAATTTTCTTGTATGTATCAAGTCAAAATTGTAACCTTTTTATAATTAATTAATGAAGTTTGTTTCCTATATAAAAATGATACAATTTGACATCAATATTATGTTTAATGTGTCTATAAGTAAGCTCATAAATCATTTTTTATTAATTAAATCGCGTTATTTTATACCCTCGTTCTATACATGATGATTTTAAATTTTATTATGTAGCTCGAGGTAGTTTGGAAAATCTCCAAATATTGTTACTGTTAACGCTGAAAACATTTTTGTTTAGTGATTCATAAAAACATGAAGAATAGGTAAGACTCCATAGATACAAAGTCAAAAACTCATACCAGAAAGGATGTAGAAATTCTAAATATGCATCAACCACCAGAGCTAATTATCACACAAAAATCTACATCTCAATCCTAGACACGACCACAGACTCTTATCTCCGGGTTTGGGACCGTAGAAAATGTAAGAAATATTTGCAGGAAACACAGCAACCTTTTGAGTTATGGTGAGGGAACTAAAAAAAGGTCAGAGCTTTGTTAGTTTGACGGATGGACACAAAGAACAGAGTGGAAAATTAGTGGGAATCCATCCACCCACTTAACACACCCACTTAACAACAAAGTGGGATGGAAAAAAGGTCATGTGGGGCTGGCCATGTGAAAGAGATCCATGTGGCCGGATCACCTTGTTCGTTTCTTTTCGGCCTGCCTAGCAAATCAAAGAAAGCCTCAGAGGAAAAAGATTTTTTTGTTTAATTCCTCGTGTTCCAAGAGTAAGATTAACAAAGAAAAAACAGAAGAGAAAAGCACAACAGCCAAGCAATAGAGCCCCACTGAGATGGCGCCTGGCCACTGCTGCACCAATGCTGCTGACAAGTCTTCATCATGCAATTATGTATTCTCTTTACCCGCTTGCTTTTATAATACACAGACAGAAATGTAAAATGTCATACGTTTGTTATCAGGTTACATCACTGTTTCATAGCATTAATCCAGTAAATCGGTTTTTTTAATCCAATGTCAATGATCTTCTGGCATGATACAAGATAGTTTTAAAAGACAAATACTTCGATAGACTCGTGAATATTGAACTTACAAATTAACGTGATTTTATGTAATATATTAGATTGTAAAATTATTTTTATTATCAATTAAATCTAATGTATTATATGAAATAATGTTAATTTATGAGTTTATTTTTATAATATATTTTCATGACTATAAGACTTATCTTATTGGAAACCTATTTACTTTTAAACAAGGAATTCTTTTCCTTCATTCACTTTTGCAATGACTTTTTGCGAGACATGGGATGGAAGTTATTGTCGCTCAACGATAACCTCCAACTCTCCAATTAGTCGTGTGCAAGCAATGCTCAACAAGTTGATATTCCTTCCCAATCACAAGCCATTAATGGTTTAGAAATTGTTCTACAAACAACATATATTAATATGGGAAAAAATTGGGGAGTTAGGTGTCCCAACAGGCAACAAGAACGCATTATAATTGTATACAAATTCACATAAGATATAAAAAGATGAGAAATAGAGAGAAATAAATATATTCGTTTCGAATTTTCTTTTATTTGTCTTGAATTTTCTTGACTGATATACCGAAGAGAGGGTTACCACGACCGTTCCTATTCATTAGAAAGGGTGCAGTATTGCTTTAGAAAGACGTGCACTTATGTTTGATGCTTTGGTATTTCATTGGATAGATGAATAGAGTAATGTTATATACGAATTTCAAGTATATAAATTTTTCACGAGGCTTTTATAAAAATATGGGTCTTATAATAAAATAAATAAATAAATAAGTAAAAAATATTTATACAACCTTAAGATATGTAAGTCTATAATAATCTTTTTGAAAAAAAAGGAAATTTAAAAATCACACTTTTGATGGTGTATTAATTTTTTTTTTTATTTATACAAAAACCTCATATGACTTATATATACTATTATTAGAAAAATGAAGAGCATGCTGCATGACAGTTTCTAGCCGCTCTCAACTTCCGTTTCTGTCTGACGTAGTAGAAAAGCAAAGCAACCTGCTAATAGGCCGCCCAGCAAGGCTGCAAGCGTGCCCTTAAAGGTAAAGAAAAATTCTAAACACAGGCGTGAGTGGTGAAAATATTAAAAGAAAAGCTCATAAATTTACTAATAAGAAATGATAATGCGCCACTCCAAATGTAATGCTCCAGTTGACTGTTTATTAATTTTCGTTTATTTTTTTAATTTATTTTTATTTAATAATTAAGAAAATAATTATTAGTATATTGATAGATTTGTTATATTTTTAAAAATATTTTAAAATGATACAAAATATAAATAAAAAAATTTTAAACAAAAATAAAAAACTGATTTTAACCTAACGGTAATTTACAACGAACAGCTTCAAGCTGCATGATAAGCACCGCTCCTTACTAATATTCATTCCCTTAAATAAGGGGGAAAAATCTAATTACAAAAATAATTATATACTAATATGTGTAATAATTTATTATAATTGATTAAAAATTTGATTTTATTAAAAATAATATTAATTTAAATTTTAAATATAAATAAATTAATATTAAAGAATAAAATTCTTTAATATTAAAATCTATATGATTTTATGATTTTATTTATATAGAATAAAATTCAAATAAAAATATTAAAGAAATAAAAAAATGAAAACGGTAACCTTTAGGAGAAAACAAAACGGTCCCATTAAAAATAAAAATTTGAGCTTCTGTATCATAACTTTCTCTGTTCGTCTCCTCCGAATTTTCTTGGTCTGGACGACAACATCAGGGATTTCGACAGCACGACCTGTGAGTTCTCTCTCGATCGCTTTATATAGGATTAACGCTTTTATCCAGGTTAATGGCATTTAAAGAGGCTGTTTGCTGTCCAAGAATTTGTAGGAAGATCGCACCAACCAAAGAATTAATTAGGGTTTACACGTGCTAAGGGCTGGATTAACTTGTTTCTATTATTGGTCTTTCTAGATGATTAGGAATAACTTTGAAGGGCATATTTATCTCTGAAGTCTAGTTATGCTTTGTTTTTAGCTTTTTATTTTTTATTTTTATATTTTATTTTAATTTTTATTGCCACCGGGTGTTTGAGTATCCCGACAAATCTCAAGGTACATAGATCCCCGGTAAGGAGTTTCACAAGCACACATCGAGTAATTCAAAGAAAAAATCTCCGAGTCCGTTTAGCCTTTTAGATGAAACAAATTTCATTGTAGAGGCAATAGCTGCATACCAGACTCCCCACCCTCCATTTTGAGAATATTGATGTTCTTGAAATCGACTTCGCCTTCTTATTTGCTCATTGACCCCTTTGGCTGGTGGAAAGTGTTGGTGGATTGTGTCAAGGGGCTGATGCTTGAGCCGGGCTTCGCTTCATAATTTAATGGAGTGATTGTGATATAGACAATAGAAAGAGAGAAGGGAACTTTATGGTGCAATGGCCATTATTTTACCAATATGTTCTGCTCTTTGCACATCTTTTCCGTTTGTTTTTCTATGTACACATTTCATGTACATCTATTAAGTTTAATTTAAAATTTCAGCACATGTGAGAAGTTTGCACAAAATATGTGGACAGGAGGCGGGCAAAAGAAAAAGTCCTTTAACTATATGGATGATGCGCTTTACCAATTTCTATTATTGTTCTTACGCCTTGTCAATTTTGCACTTTTTATGTCTTGCTTGCTTATTTCTTAGTTACCGCATTCTCAACTGTAATTTATTAGTAGGTCTAGTCCAGAAGTGGATTCACTCGATCATTTTTGGGGTAGCTGTGCTGTTGACCAGACCATGGACAGTGGAGTTAGCACCCAACCTAAATATCAACAGAAGCAAATGGGGTATCAAGAGAAGAAGGCAGCAGTCGAGGGAGAGATGAACAGAATGAACCGACTCCCTGCGAACAGCACTTATGCTGTTCATCGCATACGGGTCCTCAATAAAATACTGCAACTTTTGTCCATTCAGGTTTGTGACATTTGACCTGCATTGTTGATCTAAGTCATAGAATATTATTATTGTCACAGGTGCTGGGTATTAACCCTTTTATGTTTACTTGTAAAATTGCTTTGATTTGTTGTACGGATATGGATTCAAGCATATAAGACAAAAGGATGTCTTTCGGGAAAGCAAGTGTCATCTGACAGATGTTATGTTATTGCTCAAATGGTAACTGGATTCACTTACAGAAAAAGGTAATTAGGAGTATAAGGAGGAAAGAAGTCCTTTAGAAAAATGAAAAGCTGGACGAAGTGATCCGTTACTAATTTTGGCTTGTATTTCAATTCCTTTATAGGAGTCCCGACTTTTTTTGGGTGGGTTGTAAACAGTTTGTAGGTGAACACCAACAACTTAAGGAACTATTTTACACGACATAGTATCTATTTTGCCTATCAAGTGGCTCAGTAAGATGAGCCTTTACTTCGATTATATTAGTAAGGCGCTAACAAGCCCCTGCAATCTTTCAGATGCATGAATGAGTGTAGTTGGAAATGAGGGGACAGGATGATGGTAGAATCATGGAAAGAGGGTGGATATACTTTTTAGGTCTTTGAAGAGGATGAGACTTATCAATTAGTTTGGATTTCTACTACCTATCAAAGAAAAGGATAGTTCAGATTTCTACTATATAATTTTAATGCTAAACAGCCGGTTGTTATATTTCTTAATGGCAGTAGTTTTGAGCCCTGCATGTCTCTCAGTATCTAATACAATGTACAATTCTTTTGAACTTAATTAGAGAATCACAATGAATTTAATAATCTGGCAAGTTAGGAGAAAATACAGGTTTGCTTAGTATACAGTACGAATATCTTTGTGTGTAATTTTTTTTTTCCCATTATTTAAAAAAGTATACTTTGACTTGAAATCTTGATGGGATATTTATTCTTGCCTTTTATGTCAGAGAACTGCATCGCAGGATGAGGAGTTGGAGTTGCTTTTTTCTGGGCTGTCTCTGTGAACCAGCCTGTCTAGGCAGTGGTTAGTTTCAGTTGCATTGATATTGTGGAATAGATTAAGTTTGCATTTACTTTGCATTATGGTATCTATCATCTATCAGGTCTACTTCTATGTTGCCATTTGGCTTGGAGTATTTTTCCCTTTTTATGAAAGTTATAATATCTTTTGTTTGAGTCTGTCAAGTAAAGCCTTACCCCAGTATCTTGGGTCAGCTACAAACTAACCATGTTTTTCATTCCTTTCTCTTTGGGACCATCTTTTATATAGTTTCCAGTCATTAATTTATTCTTCTTTTTTCCCCTATCTGTTCAAACTTTTCAGATTGTCAAATTTTCTCTGTCCTTGTGGATAATGTATCATCCTTTTAAGAAAAAAAAAAAAAGAAGATAAACACACAGACATCTGTGTGCGTAGCATGACTCTAAAGGAAATCCACAATGAGGCGCTCTGTATCCACAATGAGGGGCACAGAGCGCCTCATTGTGGATTTTTATTGTTTTGTGGCTTATTGGATCAATTTTGAACATGCATCTTTTGTGAGCATGTGTACTGGTGAGTACATATGCTTGTGTAAATAGATTAACAGCCATCGTTTACCTTAATCTTCATTTTCACTATGATTATTGATACTTCCAAACCTCCATTGGTGAATATTTTTGTCCTGTCATCTTGTTTCCCTAATATATCTGTATATTATTGCCGTAATTTTTTCTCCCAAACCAAGATGATTGACATGTTTTTTATTCAGATATTATGCATAATAAAGAAGATGCTAATATTCCTGGGCAGTGATAGGCTTACTACTCTATTACTTACCTATTCACCACTCAAGTGCATTACAAGTTTTTTTATTTTTATTTCATTTTCTTTTAAGTATTTTTTTAACATTCTTAATCACTAAGAAAAAATTAAAAAAATATATAGCTTTACTAATAATCACTTCCCTAATTGTTAAGTAAAATAAAAAATTAAAAAAAAAAATCAAATACAAAAAGAGTAGTAGATGGGTTGTAGTGGAGTAGTAACTATATCATTTTCCAATATTCCTTGCCTTAAAGCTTTTTGTCATCTTTTCCTGTGTACTAACTTTCTTGCCTTCAGCATCTTAATCTTTTTATTTTGCATTTTTTTTTTTTTTGCTGTGTCAGTTTGAGAATTTTTAAAAAATATTTCCTTAATTAACATACTTGAACATCCTGCATCCGGAAATTCTAATTTGCTTCACAAAATCCTCTCATGGACTAGATACTTGTCAAACTCTCCATAAGGAGTGACCTTTGCCTGTGAGAAACAACTGTTGGGTCTCGCATCTTCATTGCTCTTGTCCGAGTAAGAGTGTGTGAAGATCTCCTTTTAGTCACTGCAATTGGTGTTTATGTAGTTAATTGGCATTACTCATTCTGTCTGCACCTTGGTCATGGTATGAATAAAGGTTTGTGCTGGCCGGCCCCTTGATGAAGTGGGTACGCAGGAGCCCCGATGAAGCTGCATTCTAAACACTTCTAAATATTTGAATTAAATGCTAGTTTCATGCACTAAATAGGTTATGCTGTATATATTTCCGTCATATTTAATCTTTTGATGCTACGTCTGTTTAGAATACCTGATCTCTGGATATTGGTAGGAAAGGAAAAACATTGTTTTCGCATGGATCAAGATTGGGATTATGATCTTGTTTGTGATTTTTATCGCAGGACGTCAGATCTTGGATTCCTCTATTCCTGTTAAAAATATGGTCAGGCCGTGTGTGCAATGTACAAGAGTGGTGCACAGCCGTACGCTGATGTTTAGTGGTTGTCAATATGTTTTGTAGCTATGTGGAGATGCCTATCAACATGCTCTGTATAATGTGGATCGATGATCTGTATCTTTGATGATCAATTCGGCCTGTTTGGAGGTGTGGCCGCGCAGCCACCTACCAACCCTTATGTTTAACTTTGGCCTGTTTGGTTTTTACTTTTTGAATTTTGCTTGATATCATATATTAATGGACTTTTGGACTACCCCCATTAATTTAGTGACTAATGTACATTACCTCTAGCAGTTATTCTTGAAGGAAAAACGGTAGCCGGTAGGGTGTTTTCGAGTAAAGGATTAATTGTAAAACAAGTCCTTGGATTTTTATTAAAAAAATCTCTTTATATTATAATTTGATACCGTAATCTATTGAAAAACGTCTCAGACGTATTTTTGAGGACTTCATATTATAAATTGATACTTATATAAAAAACCTGGATGATATAATATTTAATGATAAAATAAAATGATCATCCCGTCTATATTGTGAGCTCTGATGATCAACACTCTTCATCAATTATCATGTATGTGGACATTATTTTATATAACGTTGGAGTTGTTAATATTTAGAAGTTGTTTGGATAGGGAGATGAGATAATATAATTTTAGATGAAAGTTAAATAAAATATTATTTTTTAATATTATTATTGTTTTAAGATTTAAAATAATTAAATTGTTTATTTTATTTTATATAAAAATTTAAAAAAGTTATAATCATCATGAGATTAGATGAAACCGTTTTTGTATTTAAATTAAAATTTAAATAAAAAAATTTAAAAAAAAATTCAGGAAAAAGAATTGCAAGAAATTTTAATATACAAAATGAAAAATTCTTGTTGCAATCGATGGGAAAACCTCTGTGGGAAAATGAAACTGTGCGTTTCACATACACCAAAAGACCGCGTTCCAATTTCTTCCTTCCCTCCCGAGGAAGTTAAGAACTGCTCCCTTCGCCTTCCCACAGAAGAACACGAAGCCTTCCTCCCAATCAGACGAAGACGAAGACGAAAACAAGTTCTTCTTCTCATCTTCTTCTTCGCATGCCCTAAACCTTCCTTCGTCTTCGCATTCTTCCCACGAAGCCGTGCCTTTTCACGAAGGGATGACTCTCCCTCCCTTCGTCTTCCCACATACAACTTTCGAAATCCGAATATCAACCTGGATTCATGGAAACAAGTAAAACAAGTTCACTAAACATGAAACTGAGCCACATAATACAACTCCCCCTGTTGGAATGCTATCAAAATGACAAGTTCTATCAAAACATTAACTCTGACAAGTTGGAATGCACTTCTAGTCCCGATCTTTTGATTTCTGAATTTTATAAGAAACAAAAACACCACTTATTCAATCGCACGAAATTCATAATTGAATTTCAGTTCTAAACAAAATCCTACGCAAGTTCTGAAGTAGATCTACTCAATTACTTGAAAGACCACAAGACCAAAAGATTTATCTGACAAAGAAAAAACTCAAAGCCACAACAGAAAAATAAAAATTTATATATTTCTATTTTCTACGTTCAAAATCAGAAGGGAAAATTTCCTAGATCGACCGAAGATATGGCGAAAAGAAAGATAATAACAGAAAATAAGAGAAAGACAAGACAGCGGAAGGTTCAATTTTCGCTTTCAGACACTGTTAGGGAGAGAGTCCCAAGAAACAGAGAGAGAGAGAGGGAGAGAGAGAGAAGACTAGAAGAGGATTGGTTGTTTTGGTTCTTGGATAGTCGTAAGGCGGGAGTTTCGTTGAGAAGATGGTTTTCGTCTGTGGGAACCGGAGGTATTTGTCTGGTTTTGTTTTTCGTCCCCCTTTTTTTAATAATAAAGAAAGCTACGATTCTCCAACGGTTCCCCACCCCCGGTTGCCTGTAGCAGGAGTGGACTTTGAACAGGACGCTCCTTTTTCCACATCGTCAACGTTCCGCTTGCAAGCTTCTACGAAGTACTTGTTGGAAGCAGAAGACAAAGCAGCAGGTGGGAATTCATTGTCAAGGTTCTTTTCACTAGTTTCTGGCTTCTTCTATCCAGATCTTCCTTCTGAGAGCAAGCGAGATAGAGAGAGAGAGAGAGATGGGTATGTGGGATTACTTTTACTCAACAAGCGATTTTCTTAAAAGGAATGCTCCCGATCAGACGACCGTTAAAGGCTGGTGCTCGAGTTCTTATGGTATCGGCTCGGCTGCCGTTAACAAGATCGACAAGGCCGTTAGGATCGACGCCCTCCACAAGGTGAAGCAGTGCATGACGGACGAGGAGGCGCGGTCCAGGATCGGCCAGGCCGCCACCTATATTGCTAAAGAAGCCGCCTATTATGGCTTCCATGAGGGCCTCAAAACACTACCTGGTCTGATCGATCGCACACTCAGATCTCTTTTTAAGTTATGTATTTTTCTTATTTTTAAATGTTATTTTTCTTTTAAGAAGTGAAAATATGTTGAGACGAGTGAAAAAATTTGAATCAAATCTAATGTTGCCAAACACGGACTAAGTGATCTTCACTCAAGGGTAATTCCCATGGGATAGGGAGTAATTTTAGTGTAATTCCTCTGAGAAAGAGAAAAGAACTACGCTCACTATTTAATAAAAATAGCCTAAAGATATAGACAATGACAAAAGGAAAACTCTTCTTCAGAAAAGCTATGATGTGTGGTTGGATAAAAAAAATTTCGAGAGGCTGTAGAATTTTCTCAAAAAGATATTGACTTTTGTGAAAGTTCATACAAATATGAGAAGTTGTCTGGGTGGCAACTTGAGATGTGTTTTGTATTGGGGTTTGTGAAAATGAGTAGGTAGTTTTGCAAAGTTGTTTGAATTTAATTCTTTTGATTGCTGTTTTTTGGATTTTTGTAAAACTTGTTAGGTTTTTGAGTTTTTATTTCTAGTGAAAATTAAGTTGATGATTAGATAAAAAGTTTTTATTTTTTTGAAAAGTAAAAAACATTTTAAGATTAAAAGAGTTTTGCTACTTGCGAATCAGGCCTATTGACACACCACTTGTTGTGGAATGCATTATAATTATTAGAAAGTTATATTTCTTCGTTATGTGGGACACACTTTAGTGGTATGTTACGTGTGTCAAAAAACAAGCTTGAAAATAGATTTCTTCCATTCCAAAATTAATCCTCAGAACTTAGGTGGCCTTCATCAACTCCGTGTCAGAGCACCCTGGGTGTTTGAATCTTACTTACTATAAAAAAAAAAAAAAAAAAAAAAAAGGTTTTATAACCATTTTCCTGCCTATATTTCAAAGACGGTCGGATCTTGTCTTTTTGGTTTTGATCAGATGAACTCTTTTTTAGAAAAATAAAAAATAAAGAATCGTTGATAAAAGATCATAAAAAGGGCGATTGAGAAAAGAAAGAAGAGTACTTACTTGAAAATGGGAAGCTGGAGAAATACACAAATTCATTTTTTCTGTTGTATGTAGGGCATTTCCTTACCTAGTTACTTTATAATTAATGATGTGAGTTTGGAGGGAAAGATCAATCAGATTGTTATTCTTCCTTCCCTTTTGCTGCTTGATTATAATATAATCAGTTTTCAGTGAATATCATACGTCCTTAGTTCTCTCTTGAGTTCAATATTGCTGTTAACTTCACGGTTCAATGCACCGCCGTGTAGTGGAGCATGCCTGCCTGCACGTGTTATGAAAATGCTTAATCATTCAGGAGGTTTAGTTTTCTTTAGAGTTTTTCTCTGATTCGAATTGGTTGATGCACCGTTGTACAGACCGGTAAATTTCCCCTCTAGAATTTTTAAAATTTGAAAGTGCTCACGCATGTTTGTGGGCATGTTAAAATTCATACGTTGAAGTCGAGACAAATACGTAGTACATAGCGATTCCTGTTTAGTCTAACTCTGGGTTTTTGTTGAAGTCTCTAGAGTCTTCAAAATCTTTTACTGGGTTTCACTTCTTGTATTATACTCCTTTTGGGTTTTTGCTGTATTCGCAGGTGGAGCTCCTGTTTCTAAGTTTTTCAAGCACTTTGAACAGAAGTCTGAGAGTCATGCAAAGCGGGAACTGAAGGCATTGCAAACCAAGGTAGGCAAACTGGAGGAAGAGATCAGCATATGTAGGAAACTAATGGAGCCAGCAGAGATACATAAGCCAGCTCGGGCAGCAATGAAGTCACAGAAAGCATTGCCCTTCAATTCAGAAGATGGGATCAGAGCCTTCAGGATGGAGTATATATGAAAGTTCCTGAGGTTGGAAGAACCAGGAAGGATCCTTATTCGAAGGCAGCATCAGGTAAAATATAGGTGGATTGACGGAATCCTTGTCATTAGTCACGAATACTCCTTGTGCTAAGTGAAGTGTGACAGCAGTACTGTTTCCTACTTATTGTAATCGAATGGCACATTAGAATATATTAAGGCCTTTGCAGAAAAGTTTAGTACATTATTATACTGTGCATAAATATATGGTTAAGGAGCATGCTTTTGTACACTTGTGGGTGATGTTTTTTCTCAAATTATCTCTCATGTTCCAATAGGGTGGGGTAACGTTTTACACTGATTGCCACCTTGTTTGAGTTGGGTATAGGAGCAGTTGTGAAGATACTTTCTTTAACTTGTAAATATTTGGATTAAATGGTAGTTTTGTACTGTGTACATTCGATTACACGGTTTAGTATCATATTCGATTACACATTATACTTATTTTTATTTTTCTTAATTTCTTTTATTTTTTTTTAATTTTGATTTTTTTTCTAAATTAATTAAATTCTTTTACTTATCATTCATATATTACATATTTGATAAGATAAATAAAAAATAAAAAATAAAAAATTAGGAATGATATATAATATGAGGATGAGTAAAATTTTTGATTTTTAGAAAAAGCTCCCAACATGATAGGTGAAAACCCATTTTTAACGCAGGCATTAAAATTCAGCCAAGTAAGATATCCAATAAATTTCTACCTACACTCACGCTTTAGGTATACCAGATTACTTGATTCTCTTCCTTCTCTTTTCTCTCTTTCTCCCTCTTCCACCCACTGCAACTTCCTCTTTATCTAAAATATACTATTCTCTCTCTCAAAATTAAACAGATTAAGAACAAAATTCAGTATAGGGGCTGAGAAATAATAAAATTAATAATTAGGGTTGAGCAATCGGGTACCGGATAGGATATACACGGCCCGGAACCCCGGATTCTAAATCCAAGCCGGGTTCCGGACTGAATATACTCTGGTTATGGCCCAGACTGGAATCCAGATTGATTCGAATTTTTACAATTCGGAAATCTGGGTTCTGGCCTAGGCCTAGTTTTTTTTTTTTTTAATATATAATAAACAAAGCCTATATTATTAAATTATTTTTCAAGAAAAAAATAGTGCTGAAAGCCTATATTATATTACATTTTTTTCAAGAAAACATATCAAAATTACATATTTAAGAAAAAATAATGCTGAAATTGAAACACTATATTCTATATTCATTTATATTGACTACTGAAAAAATTACACAATCCACTACTAGATGTAGGTTTTTTTTCCCAACAACTGGAAGTGATTCTTCTATAGCTTGAATGAAAGTTACAATTTTGAAAGTGAAAAATCCCACCAACATTGGTATCAATTCCAAGTGCATATATCCATATTTTGGAACGAGGATCGTGGTATCCTACACCCAAAAACTAGATTGTTAGGCACAAAAGTAAAAATACACAACAATCAGCGACGAACATGCAGAAGAAGATATTGACTATACGTAAAGTGAGTCATTAGATGATGATGATTTTGAAAATGAGTATGATTTTTATGATAGTTTTATTAATGATAGTGATCTCACTTATAATCACAATTTGCTGAAATGAGGTTGGTATTCATGTACCACTACAACATTTTTTTTTTGGAAAAGTATAGTTGCAAGCACAATTGTGCACTAATCTGTGCACCAATGTGATGTGATTGGTCAAAAAGTAGATTTTATTGAAAACAGTGTTAATTTAAATTTTAAGTATGAATAAATCAATGTTGGTACACAGATTAGTGCGCAACTGTACTTGTATGTAGCAAAACTCTTTTTTTTTTCCTTATCTTTGGCTGAATTTTGCTTGTGTCTTTTTTTTTTTTTTTTTTCTTTTTCTTTTGGTTGATTTACAGGAAAGGTTAGGAAATAGTTTCTGAAGGACATTGTTCTTGATGAAGCTGGAGATGGAAGGAAAGTAGTAGTAGGAGGGTCAAGGGTTTGATGTTTGTAGTTTTGATGCATGACATGAGAGAGTTTCTAGACGTTTAAAGTTAATTGATGTGTATGTCCTGAACTACAAGGTGGTGTTTTTGTTTGTATGACCTATTTATACCCAGCAATCAGCTTACAAAATTGCCAACACTTGATGCAATCCATCAGTACCTCTCTTCAAAAGCATGCTATAAGTGTTTTATTATTGAACTTCATTCTCTTTATAAATTATAAACTAAAACCAAATTGCACAATGTAACTGATCATGAGTACAACTAGCCTAGCTAACAAAGGCCCAAATCAAGCTGTATTTTAAGCATCTTATTAATGTACCTTTTTGGCTTAAATATGAGCTCCCAAACATTAAGCTAAAAATGATGAAAGTACGTACCGATCGGAAGAAGGATCTCAAAACTCATTAAAGTGTGTGTGTGAAACAAATAAAAAACTAAAAAGATACCCAAAAAATATAGAAGTCCTCAAAACAAATGGCCTATAATGTCAGAATCTCTTTCCTAGTTAGCTTCTTTGTTGAGGGAAGGCATATAATTCACCGAATATATATATATATATATATATATATATATATATATATATATACTAGGTGGGAGTAACGTGCAAAGCACGTTTGTCTAATTTTATGAAATGATTATTTGTAAAAAATAATATATATTTTATAAAAATTATTGATGTCACTTAATAATTTAAAGCATATTGGAGAAAATAAAAAAATTAGTTCAAAGTATCATATAATCCAATATATGTTTATAACATCTATAATTTTAGCAAAAATGTATACGAAAAATTTAATAAAAGTCTAACACAAACGATAGTTCAAAATATGTGTCATTTGATGTTTGTATTATAATTCATCAATTTATGTTATCCTGTAGACAATCAATAGAGACAACATTGAAATTCTTATTTTGCTGTTGGTTGAGTCGATCAGGGACAACATAAAGTTAAAACGTAATCTTTTTATAAAATTTGTGGTATAATATTTTCTATATATAGCATATATATAAATCATAAAATATATTTTAAAATTGTTGGCCGAATTTACTCTTTCTTGATTAGTTCAAGGATCACAGCCTTTGTCACGTGCCTATCATAGCAAGCCCACGTATGGAATATGACTTAGCGGAAGCTACGTCCTACTACCATGGGAAAAAAAACACTTTGATTAAACACACTTATATTATATATTATATGAGATTTTTAAATTTAAAATACTCAATAATCTAAGTTAATGAAACGTATAATATATGTATATTATACTTAGGGATTCACATCTTATGCACCTAATACACGTGTATATGTTAAGGAGAAAGAGAAAAATATAATAACTAATTTTTAATTACTTATTATTATATAAACTATTAAGTATTATAATTATTGAGATTAATAAATCATATAACAACATTGAATGCTATTTCTCTCAACATTTATGTCTTCATTTTATGTGCCAAACCGTTAAAACAAACGGTGTTAACTTTAACGGAAAAACAAAAAAAAACCGTTAAAACAAGATTTTCCGTTTCATACACACTTTTTATATATAGAAGATATATATATTTATAATATATATGTAAAATGTAAAATGTACATAGACAGTATAAAAGTGATATGGTGAAGTATAGAGGATTAACCATAAGAGAGGGGCGTACTCATTTTCTCCATTGCCAAAATTAAAAAAGAATGCAAAAATCTCTTACCTCCTTTGAATATTAACATATTCTCTTTCATAATAAGATCTAAACTTTTCAGTATGAATGGGAATGGAGACTCACATCAGTTTCGGTTGAAGATGAAGCTAGATGATCATCTAAAAAAAATTAAAAATTGAGTTAGATAGATATTAAAAAAAATATTTCACGTTTCAAACTTACTTTCAAGATCCATCGATTGTATATATTCTTCCAAATCCCGAATATTGATTGGTTTGGTCCTTAACCAATTTTAGGTGCAAATGAGATCATCAACAGTTTCCGGAGATAAAGAACTCTTAAAAGGATCCAATATGTGTCATCCAGTACTGAATGTGGACTCTGAGGCAATAGTGGAAATGGGGGTGGCTAACACATCAAGTGCTACCTTAGCAAGGATAGGATAATTAAAGGCATTAATTCTCCACTAATCTAAGATATCAAAACTGAGCGAGTCGTCTATACACGTCTCAGAAAAATACCTATCTAGCTCCGATCTAAACTCCATAGCACCCCGTTCCTTAAGGAAGTTGGTGAACATGATCTTAAATTTAATAGGAACTGGTGCTAGCTCATTACCAATATTTATATTAGAAGTGCTTGGCCTCCCTTGAGCCACATTAGAACTCCTCCTACTAGCTACACGAAATGTGTTATACTGCTCAATCAAGCGGGCCAAAAAGGAGTTTAACCCTGTCTTCTATCTTATTCGCTAACTCATACCCTCTATATTTTTGCAACCATAAATTCATTGCTATCATTTTATATTGTGGATCAAGTACAAAAGTAACATATATCATCAAGTTGAACCTATTTGTACTACCCCAATACTTCTCATACTTGTTTCTCATATTTATGCCCATAGTACTAGTGATAATATCATCACTCAAGCACATATCAATTAATGCATCTTCAATTGTGTAAAGTTGTTCAAAATAAACATTAACTGTCATATACAAAGAACCAGAAATGCTCAATGTAATATCATAAAAAACTTTCAGCAACTTCAAAAAAATCTGTGTATTTTTCTAATCATTGCTAGTGGGGTTCATGAATTGGTTATCCACAAACACATATTGTTCAAAAGTTTGTTTGTGTTTTTCAGTGGTACTCAACATCAAATATGTAGAGTTTCATCTAATAGGAACATCCAAGCAAATCATCATCCAACTAATTTTTTCCTTTACTGCACAAGCCTTGACCTTGGCAAATCTTGAAGGCGAGGATTTCACATACCTAACGGCATCCCTAATCTTTGACACAAAATCATAAACATCCTTCAAGCCGTCCATAACAATCAAATTCAATATATGGGCAGCATGTGACGCCCCCAAATTCTGTTTGGGATTGAACGGACATTTGAAGCGTCGAGACATACAACACAAGGTTACCTGCCCCCGTTCATGACATATAAGATGCAATAATCCTAACATGCATCTAACATTATGCAATATTCGCAGCGGATAATTTTTTTCTTTAGCAATACTATGCACCAAATTAAAATATCCCAAATACTTAAAACATACTTCATATATAAAGATACATTGAATAACTAAGATCACAGAACTATTCCAAAATAGTTATGATCTAAAAGTACTGGAGATGCAACTCCATCGTACAAGTAGTAATTTAACTACTATATTAACCTTAACGACGCACCGTCGTTCAGTCGACTGTATCTAGTTGGTCAGCTCCTGATCTTCCTTCAGGTCCTGTAACAAGATCTACCATTCGGGGGGAATGGTAGTTGGGACTACCATAGTGAGATTTGATTACAAATCTCAGCAAGTTAACAAAAAACTTCCATACAGACTAATGATGCATGTATGACAGTAAAAGTATAAATGCATAATCAAATTCATAAGTAATTAAAAAATAACTTAGCGTATAACATAGCATAATTGACATAACTTAAATTGAAACATGAACTGAACTTGACTTAGCATGAATTTGCTCTGAAACTTGAATTAACATGAAAAATACATACTCCACAGTTGTTGTGGCCCCATGTATTCTACGTGTAAATACATACTCCACAGTTGTTGTGGCCCCATGTATTCTACACAAACTTGACTTAACATTAAAAATACATACACCACAGTTGTTGTGGCCCCATGTATTCTACACAAACTTGACTTAACATGAAAAATACATACTCCACAGTTGTTATGGCCCCATGTATTTTACACATCACAATTGTAGTTAAATACATACTCCACAATTGTTGTGGCCCCATGTATTCTATACAAACTTGACTTAACATTTAAAATACATACTCCACAGTTGTTGTGGCCCCATGTATTCTACGTGTAAATACATACTCCACAGTTGTTGTGGCCCCATGTATTCTACACATCATAATGTACTCAAGATGAAATGTGACTGGAATACGAAAGGATTGAAATCCTGACGTAACATAACGTGACTTCAACATAACTTAGAATATATGACCAACTTGAGATAGAAACATTTCGTAACATGGCATAACATATAATAGACAACATATTTAACATGACATACTTGCAACAGTGAATATTACATGACTTGACTTACATGTAATAGATGACATACTTAGCATGACGTACTTGTAATGTACAGTAATACATAACAGAATATATTATGTAACAGATAAAACTTGATGACAGAATAAATTCTGTATAATAGACAATTACATGATAACTTGACATGGCATGACACATATGATAACATACATACATACACTGTAGTTCTTTTACTTAGCACACATACACAGTAGACTGCTAGTAAGTTAAAAGCTAACTTACCTAGATATCCGCATTTCTTATAAAACTTCATGTGCGATCACGAGGAACTGTAATTAGTGATTCTAAAAGTTAGAACTAAATCACTAATAATTTGAAATATGGAAAATACTAACTTAAAGAGTAAAATTTTCATTTTACTCTCTACATATGGGAAAATGACCGTTTTACCAATAACTTAAGGATTTTGCATACTAACTCCAAAAGTTTCCAAAATTTACATTCCTCATGTAAATTTTGTCCTAAACTTAAATATCAACTCAGAAAAATTTAAAACAAAATACAACTATGAAGAACACACTATGGTCGAAACATCCATAGGCTATTTCCCTTTATTTTTGTTGCAATTCCTTCCAACTTCAAAACTCATGCTTAAACCAAAATTTTGCAACAAACATCTTCCAATTCTAAGTTCAAAACCATACTTAAAACATCCATTTAGAAAAAGCTAATAATTAACAACAAACTTTTTTGTAAAAAGATTCAAGCACTTGAATCACAAGTTTTGACCTTAAATCAAAACATCTCTAAGAATTTCAAAAAATCAAATCTTACTTCTAACATATTCATAATATCATCCTAACATCAACCATGCTTTAAATCATCAAACTAAAGTCACCAAAATCACAAAATAACATTTGGAGTTTTTGGTTTTACACTTAGTCCAAAAACAGAAACTTTTTCCTCAACTAGTTTTGATAAATCTCTTGATCTATGACTTATAAATATATGATCTTCAAACCAAACCATCACATGGTTTAAAAAGATGTCCTAAAACATATATAAGTTTCTAATTCAAGATCACATGGTTAGAAATTAACCAAAACATAAATTTAGCCAAGAATATCCACACTTTGGCTTATTTGAATATCTCTTTGCATAAAATTTCATATCTTTGAAACTAACATCAAATATCTTCAAAATAATAATATAACATGTATATAAGATACTTAGTATCCTCCAAGAAAATTATCAAAGTCATTAGAATAGGTTTAGACCACCAAAGAGTTAAACTTTCTCAAAACAGAAACTGTTTTTCCTCTTCCAGTTTCTAAGTTTCTAAATCTAAGAAAATCTTTCATCAAAACCTTTAATCATGCAAAACTCCTCAACCAATAGTCATATATACATGTTAACAATACTGCATAAAAATTTCGGACCAATATCTATCCATTAGATTGGTCAAAAACTCCAAACTATAACATATTCTCCAGTTTATCTCCCAGAATGACCTTTCTATAGTTTACACAATATTTGACTGACCAAATGATCTTCAAATGGGGCAAATAAGATATCCATGTAAACTAGACTAAAAAAGGAACAACTTATATGAAAGAGACTTTATGATAAAACACTTACAATAGCTTCGAAATGGGCGTACAAAAGAACTCCTAAAAGCTGTCCGAGAGAAAGTGTTTGATATTCTTTTAAAGAAACATGTAAATGAAGATAATTTCGTGGGGAGGGGTGGCTGGAGAGATACTTATGGATGAGATATGGAAGAGATGAGGCTAGAGTGAGAGTTAAGTGTAGGACTCTCTTACCTAAAGTGAGAGGTAAGTGTAGGACTCTCTTACCGGAGTGAGAGTGGAGTGTAGGACTCTCTTACCTATTAATATCTACAAAAATCAACTCAAGATATTTTTACCCAATAATATCCACGAAATTAACTTAAAATATTTTTACCCAATAATATCCACGAAATTAACTTAAGATATTTTTATCCATTAATATCTACAGTTTTGAACAGACGTTTCGCCCGAAATTATGAAAAAGTGTTATTGCGCCATAAGACCTTAAATAACCCTCCGAGTCTAATGGCGTAAACCATAATACATTTTGACACTTCTAACTATCTCCAATAATCAAAAACACTTATGATATCATAATAAGTAATAACACTAACTATGTAGTTAGCCTAAAACCTATATGATTAATGGATTCGTGAAAACTTATGGGGTTTTCACGAGGTTCCTAAAGTTAATAGAAATTTCACAATTGAATTTCTAGCGGGCTGTTACACAGCACACCGCATGTGAAGAAATTCACCACTCAATATAGTATGATCATTATCTTTTATTCTCATTCTCATGTAGTCAACAGTAGCATCATTTGAGAATGCATTATCAACTATGATGATTAAAATTTTATCAACACCCTATTCATGTAATCCAGAGTTTAACACTCTCCCAATAGTTTCGCTCCTATGATCAGAAATTTGACAAAACTTAAGTATTTTTTTATGCAATCTCTAATTGTGATCAATAAAATGTGAGATAATGCATATGTAGTTCAAATTTTGCACTGACGTCCAAGTATCGGTGGTAAGACAAATTTTTTGACCATCCAACAATTTTTTTAGCTGTATCTTCTATTCGTTATATAGTTTAATACAATCTATTTTTAAAGTGGTTCAGGATGACAAACTAAATCGAGACTCTAAATCAGCTACATATTCAATAAAACCTTCATGCTCCACAAGCCTAAAAGGCAATTTGCACCTAATAAAATACTTAGCGGTTGACACCCTAAGTTTTTCTGCATTGTACTTCATTAGGCCTTGTGGACTACATACTCTTCCCTTTGTATCCCTCTTAACACTAGAGGAGTGACTTCTTCCAACTCCTTTAACTCCAAGAGGGGAAGTTTCACATGCATTCTGGAGATAGTGTAACATAGATGAAGCGTCATTTTTGTAGTGGCAACTGTATAGTTTAGTGCAATAATTGCACTGAGCTTTTGGGTTATTGTGATCAATAGGTTGCAATCTAGTATAGTGTTCCCATACCATAGATTCATTGATAGGTGTTTTTTTAGATTTCTTAGGTAAAGATCGGATGGAACGAGTAGGTTGTTGCGTATGTGTGGATGAAGAAGGGGTTGGAAGAGTCTCAAACTCCTCTACATCCAATGAAATAGAAGATGAGTCGCCAACCCCTTGGGTTGTATTGACATTACAACTCACATAATCTTCTTCCATCTGTTAAAGTTACAACAAAATCAAAGAAAAGCTGGAAATTAAAACACAAGTATGAGAAATTAAACCTTGAGCAAATTATTTGAGAAAACCATCTAAACCAAAAAAGGGAAAAAAACTACATCATGAAATCCCCTTAAGCTATCGCTATGGCCTGATTTTGTTACTTAACTTGATCAAATGGGTTGTGATCAAGGAGAGACTTTGGTGTCACTTTGTGCACATAAAAGACATATTATCCAACCTGCAATTGCTTAATGCATTTTGAAGGGTTATGGAAATTTGTTCTGAAATAAGATTTACAAATGTGATGTTTGAAGGAGATCGTGTTCAAGCTATTATTAAAGCCATTAACAGTGAAGAAGAAAATTGGTCAGTCTTGGTAGTTGGTATGTACAAACTATAGACGACATCTTCTAAAAGCTGGTTGGCCATCTTGAAAAACCTATTTTATTTATAGAGAAGGAAACACAGTAGTTCATCAACTTGTTAAATTAGTTTTGTCATGTGAAGAAGAGCATATATAGATTGAAAAATGGTCTCCTTCAATTCTTATTAATGTAATGAAGAAAAAGCTCAGTATTGATTGACATTATTGAAATGAAGCTATTTCTTTAAAAAAAAATTACAATTGGTTTTGCACGATGAGGGACCTCCTAGTATATATGTACTTTCTTCATCAACCTTATCTTTTGAGTCTTTGGGTTCATGTGAATATTCATTGCCTATAACACTACAAGAATCAAGAAAAAACAAATGCACATGTCACTATTATAAAGACAAGGTCACGAACATCCCATGAAAAAGAAAGAAATAACAAATATGAGCGAACCTCATATATTCGTTGTTTTTTTTTTTTTTTTGGATAACCATATATGCATTGTTTTAATCTTAGAAACCAAACTCTTTCGCATAACATTATCTTTGCCTAACAAATCATAAAAAAGACATAACAAATTATAACGCTTCAAAGTTCGACCTTCAAAACTGTTGGTAACCATCAAATAAAATAGTAACAGTATGTAGACATGAATAAAATAGGAGCAAAATTTATATAAATCCCACCCAAAATCAGAAACCCAAAATAAATTACACCCAAAATTAGAAACCACACCAAACAAAGCACACCCACTAAACAAACCGTACCATAAACTAAAGAACCGAAATGGATGAAGAGTTACTCAAAAACTAACCTTGATTTGTAGTGTTTTTGAGGATGACGAGATGAAGACGAGGTGAAGGCGAGTTGGAGACGATGGCGACAATGGGGATGACGGCGATGACGGGATGAGGGAGGGAGGCTAGGGTTTTTGGAAGAGAGAGAGAGGGGGAGGGAATCGGGGATTTGGGGGGTAATAACCCAGTGCCAAAGCGATGCCGTTTGGCAATGGGTATGGGTTAACAAAAAAAAAAAAACTCGGGTACTGGGTTTTAAATTTGGTATCTAGCCAGGGAACGCCTAGGTTTTAGAAACCGGGTAAAACTTGGGCCGGAAAAAAATCCGACCCTGTTGCCTAGCCCTATTAATAACCACTTACCTACCTTAATATTATGGAAAACTCTTCTTGCAAGCAATTTGCAAACCTGAACGCGCACTAATGCTGACATGTTGAATGGAACAGTGCATTTCAAAGCATTGACCAATCTCATAAGGAGTTACCTTTTAAGTTGTTCTGGTTGCATCCCTTGTCCAGCATGGTTGTTTTTGCTCCCTAAAACAGAGCAACCCATCTGTTTTTTCCCCTACAACTCCCCACGTCGAGCACAGCAAAACAAGACGACGTTGCCAGCCACAAGACATGACCACCAGGTCTACCATCACCCTGTCCCATCACATGGTGAGTTCCTCCTCCTTGACGTCGTGCTGCCCTTCCATTTTCTTCTCTCTCTCTCTCTCTCTGTAATAAGGCAACTATGAATTCGGCTACTGCTATGGATCTTGCACCAGACCAGATCCTGTGATTGCTGCTCAATATCTCTTTGTTATTCCTTTCCTTGAAATATGACATTTCTTGAAACAAAGATTTTAAGAGTAAGGAGATCAAGCACTTTGTATCCTTTGATATTTGGTGGATAACCAAGAAATAAGCATTTTGAAGCTCTTGGAAGAAATTTGCCTCGACCAATGTTGATTGTGTTGGCAAAACACAAACAACCAAAAGCTTTAAGATGGTTATATGCAGGAGGTTTGTGAAAGAGGATATCATATGGTGTTTTATTGTTTAGGACAGATGAGGGGGTTCGATTTATAAAATGTGTAGCTGTCAATACACATTTAGTCCAGTATGTTAAGGGCAATTTTGATTGAAAAAGGAGAGCTCTAGCAACATTTAATAAATGTTGATGCTTTCTTTCAACTCTGCCATTTTGCTCAAGAGTTTCTACACAAGACAGCTGATGTATTATGCCATTTTCTTGATAAAAGGAAGGCATATTGAATTCTTGACCATTGTCTGTTCTAAGTGTTTGTATTTGAGCATTAAACTGAGTTCGAGCATAAGCAATGAAATTAGCAAGTATGGCTCGAGTTTCTGACTTAGCTTTCATAAGAAAAACCAAGTGAATCGTGTATGATCATCCACAATGGTAAGAAAGAATTTATAGCCAGAATGAGAGATAGTGGAGAATGGACCCCAAATATTACAATGTACTAACTGAAAAGTTTTATTTGAATTGTTTTGTGATACAGGAAAAGATAGTTTCTTTTGTCTAACTAGAGGACAAATCTCACAAATAGGATTATGAGATATCTTTACAGAAGAATCAATAAAACTAATGAGTTTTAGTTTGGCAGAAGATAAATGTCCCAAACGAAAGTGCCATATGTCAGGACTAATAGTAGATGTGTTAGCCAAAAAAGAGCTGTCTAAATCAAGAATTTCCTTATGTGTAGCAGCAGAAAAATTGATTAGGTGGTATAAACCATTTTTGACTTCAGCAAGCCCAATCATCCTCCATTTGCTGCGGTCCTACAATACACATTTGGATTGAAAGAAAAATAAAGCAACATAATTTTCTTTAGTCAATTTGGAAGTAGAAATGAGGTTGACATGAAATGAAGGAACATAGAGAGCATTGTGTAAAACTAAATTAGGGGAGAATTTAGCAGTGCCAGTAAAGATTATAGGAACTGAGTGACCATTTGGTAAATAAACTGAAGAAGATCTTGTTGGAATTTTTTAGAGGTGAACAAATGAGGAGAATAGATCATATGATATGTTGCTCCAGTACCTAATATCCAATGAGAGTTATGTTTTAAGGAGACATTAGCTAAACAAAGGATGTGATTATTACCTGATGTAGAGGCAGTATTAACTGCAGTGTTGGAATTGATAGGAGAAGTAGATAGACTATTAGCAAGAGTAATCAAATTCTATATTTGCTCTTGAGAAAAGAATATAGATGGGTTGTTTAAGTTTTGCTCCATAGAAGATGCAATGTTTGCATTGGGCAATCGTGTAGAATTACTTCTCTTTCCTCGAGGCCCTTTCCATTCTGGTGGATAGCCTTTAAGTTGGAAACACTTATCTACAAGATGTCTAAAAAATTCACAATGGGAACAAATGACATTTGATTTGCCTCTGACTTTGCTAAACTTAACAACATTTGAATAAGTTTGTACTGCATTAGTTTGTGTGAATGGTTGTGCAGCAGCCATAGCATGGGAATCAAGAGGGATATGTACTGCATTAGTTAAAGAACGTTGGCTTTCTTCTTGTATCAATAAGGAGAAAACCTTGCCCATTGAAGGTAATAGAGAGAGAAGCAATAGTTGGCTGCGAATTGCTGAAAAAGAATCATGTAACCCAATCAAGAATTTCATGACATAGTCAGCTTGTTGTTGATCAGCTAGATTCTTCAATACTTAACAGGTACATTTTTCCATAAATCCACAATTACAAGTGGGAAGGGGATGATAACTAACATATTCATCCCATAGTGCTTTGAAACCACTAAAGTACTCAGTGATTGAATTCGAGCCCTGAGAAATAGAACTCAACGATTTTTCCAAAGAAAATACTCTTGGACCATCACTACGCATGTATCGAATCTTTAATTCATTCCAGATTTCAGCAGCATTATTGAAGTAAAGAAGACTATCTCGAATCTTCTTTGTAATGGAATTCATTAGCCAAGAAAGCACAAGATTGTTTGCCCGTAACCAAGCAGTCTTGAGTTGAATATTAGTAGGGTTAGGTTGAGGCAAACTTCCATCAATAAAGGCAATTTTATTCTTAACTGTGAGAGCAATTGTGATGGATCGACTCCAAGCTACATAGTTGTCACCAGAAAAAATTGCAGATACAAGAAGAGCTCTAAGATTATCAAATGGATGCAGGTAGTAGTAACTTGAGGAATCATCAGAAGGATTTCCTAAAGGAGGAGAAGAATCAACAGAAGATTTTGCCATAGAAGCAGAAGAAAGAAACAACAAGAATTCTGGAGAAAAAAAAAATCAAGAAGAAGAAGGAGAAGGCATCGGAATGTTTATGGACGATGATACCATGTGAAATTCTGTAACTTGAAGAATCAAGAACAGAGAAATAGAAATGTGGAAGAAAATTTGAGAGAAAAACTCAATGCAAAGTTCTCATTAAAACTAAATGTACTGAATACTGAATGAATATACTTTCTTTACATCATTTCTATTTATAGACACGTATACTAACTAACATTGCCTAATTTATCTCATTTGCATTTCAACTTAATTTATCTGTCATTTAGAAACCTCATCTTTTCTGTTTAGCTTCCCTTGACTTCAACTCCAAAGTTTCAATCTGAGTTTGTATATTCCAACACAGCTCGTGAAGAAATGAAGTCACAGAAAGCATTCCCCTTCAATTCACAAGACGGGGGGATCAGAGCCGATTGGATTTAGTATGATAGTTCCTGAGGTTGGAAGAACCAGGAAGGATCCTTATTTGAAGGCAGCATTAGATAAAATATAGGTGGATTGACGAAATCCTTGTCATTAGTCATGAATACTCCTTGTGCTAAGTGAAGTGTGACAGCACTGTTTCCTACTTGTTGTAATCGAATGGCACATTAGAATGTATTAAGGCCTTTGCAAAAAACTTTAGTACATTATTATACAGTGCTTATATATGGTTAAGGAGCATGCTTTTGTACACTTGTGGGTGATGTTTTTTCTGAAATTATCTCGTGTTCTAATAGGGTGGGGTACTAACGTTTTACACTAATTGCCACCTTGTTTGAGTTGGGTATAGGAGTAGTTGTGAAGCTACTTCTTTAACTTCTAAATATTTGGATTAAATGGTAGTTTTGTACTGTGTACATTCGATTACGCAGTAAATAGGTGGACTGACGAAATCCTTATTGTTAGTCATGGTTTAGTATCATATCCAATTACACATTAAACTTATTTTTATTTTTCTTAATTTATTTTATTTTGGTTTTATTTTTTCTAAATTAATTGAACTCTTTTACTTATCATTCATATATTATATATTTGATAAAAGAAAAAAAAAATTATGTATGATATATAATGTGAAGATGATGAGTAAAATTTTTCAATTTTAGGAAAAGCTCCCAACATGATAGGTGAAAACCCATTTTTAATGCATGCAACAAAATTCAGCCACGTAAGACATCTAATAAATTTTTATCTATAGTCAGGCCTTAGGTATAACAGATTACTTGATTATCTTTCCTCTCTTTTCTCTCTTTCTCCCTCTCCCACCCAACTTCCTCTCTCTCTCTAAAATATACTCTTCTCTCAAAATTAAATAGATTAAGCACAAAATTCAGTATAGGGGTTGAGAAATAATAAAATTAATAACCACTCACCTACCTTAATATTATGGAAAACTCTTCTTACAATTGCGACTCTGAACGCGCACCAATATTGACATGTCAAATGAAACAGTGCATTTCAAAGCATTGGCCTATCTCAGAAGGAGTTACCTTTTAAGTTGTTCTGGTTGCATCCCTTGTCCAGCATGATTCTTCATTCTTGCTTTCGTCTACGAAAAGGTTTGAATTGGGGACAAAGAATCGAGGATTTTGCAGTGCGAGAATTTCCACGATATTTTCATGAAACAAGGGTGTAGAATGTTAGAGATTTGCTGTTAGGAGCATGACAAGCACATGACGGGGTCGTAGTTTATTACCCATACGGTTAGAAGGGTCTTGGAGTTGTTCAACTTGGAATCCATGGCGATTAATACCAAGGGGTGTGAGGCCTTGTAGGATTTGGTTGAGAACATGGTTGAGGACAACTTTGATTTGTATTATGCACCATTCATGTACAATAAGAGCACTTTGGAGATCTTGAAAAGGTTGGATTGGGCTTTCGAGGCGTTGAGGAATGAGCTCTTCGGCCGATTGCATAAATTCTTTCAAACCTAGGACTTGAAAAACCAACAACCCTGCTAACATTATGTATAGGAGAGGCATCGAAATGGGCATAAGCCTCATTTGATGGAAATTATTTGTTATCAACTGAAAGTGGATCTAGGAGAGCCCACAACGTCGACAGTGGATATGAAGAGGGGTAAGATTATCGGGGGAGAGGGGTGAGGGAATTTGCAGAAAGGAGATGGGTGAGAGATTTAGGTTTTCGTGGGAAGGGATGAATCATCTTGGATTTAGTTCAAGATCCAATTGAGGGCCAAAAATTCCAATAATGCAACAATAGATATGTGGTCAAAGCTAAAAACCAAGAAAAACCGTTTGACTTACGAAAAACCCACCTGCTTGTTCACCTCTGAAACAATGACGGGCGAGGTTGTGAGATGAAAATCAAAAGAAAAAATACTAATAAAGTTTAGAAATAAGCAAGACCCCAACCCATGGCAATGCCACCCAATTCCGCCCAGCACCGCCGTGCTCAATCCCAGATTTTTCTCTGTTTTTGCTCCCTAAAATAGAGCAACCCATCTGTTTTTCCCCCCATAGCTCTACACGTCGAGCACGGCAAAGCAAGACGACGTCACTAGCCGCAAGACATGTCCACCAGGTCTACCATCACTCTGTCCCATCGCATGGTGAGTTCCTCCTCCTCGACGTCGTGCTGCCCTTCCGTTTTCTTCTCTCTCTCTGATCTCTCGGTAATAAGGCAACTATGGATTCGGCTACTGCTATGGATCTTGTACCAGACCAGATCCCGTGATTGCTGCTCAATATCTCTCTGTTATTCCTTTCCTTGTATACATCATCTCTCTGTTATTCATTTCCTTGTATACACCTTAAGCTACAGCTATATAGTCAACTCTTGTAATTCTATATGTACATGAATACAATTCCTCCACTTGACATTGAGGGAGATTACAATATTTGCAATACTGTCAATACTCTATTATGGTATCACAGAGGCAAAAGACCAACGTTTAAGAAAATTCTGCTCCCACGGCGTCCATTACCATTTCGGCTAAGTCCCTCACTTGAAATTCTCCATTTATTATTATTTTTTCTCTTCCCCAAAAAATGTCTCTTTCTGCACCACTTAGCCTACAAAACCTTGTCACCTGCATAAAACTCACTAAGGATAACTTCCTTCTATAGCGAGCACAGATTCTGCCATATCTCAGAGGCCAACAATTAATTGGCTATGTTGATGGAACACTTCAATGTCCTCCACCCACAATTCTTACTTCCAAAGATGATGACACAATCCAAACTACTCCCAATCCAGAATTTTCTAAATGGTACAACCAGGATCAGGTAATCCTTGGTGCCCTCATGTCTACTCTTTCAGAATCCATTATCACCCACATGGTGGGTCTTGAAACATCCAAGGATGTTTGGTGTGCTCTTGAGTGAATGTTTTCTAATCATACACGAGTAAGAGTGGTCGGCATACGCCTTGAATTATCCACTCTCAAGAAGGGCAATATGTCCATGTCTGAATATTACCAACAAGTTAAGACCTCTACTAATACATTGGCAGCAGTTGGTGAACCCCTTCGTGATTCTGAATTCCTCACATATATCCTTCCTGGCCTTAACTCATCCTATAACTCCATTGTCACTTCTATTTCTATTTGAGTTGATCAATTTTCTTAAAGATGCATATGCTCATCTGTTAAGCTTTGAACTCAGACTTGAGAAGCAAAATTTTGCTCTTGATATAGCCATTGGCTCAGCAAATGTAGCCACACCGAATGATTATTCACATGACCGTGGTGGAAGGACCTCTCAATGTTCTTTTCAAAATAGTCGAGGAAGGCACAACCGTGGTTGAGGACGCGGGTCACAAGGGAATTTTTCTGGAGGAGGATCACACCTTGTTTGTCAACTGTGTGGAAAAAAAGGACATAATGCAGTGCAGTGTCATCATTAGCTTGACTTATCTTATCAGGGTACCCTGCCTCCTGTGCAAGCATTTGTGGCTCATCCATAAATATTTAATGATCCAAACTGATACACCGACACTGGCGCCACACATCACCTAACCAATGATTTTCAAAATTTAAATCTTGGTGTTGAACCATTCCAAGGAACAGATACCATCCAAGTTGGGGATGGTGCTGGTTTGCCTATTACTCATATTGGTTCCTCTCAACTTTCTCTTGACAACTCTACTTTTAAGTTGAAGTCCATTTTGCATGTGCCTCACATTAAAAAGAATCTCGTGTCTGTGAGTCAGTTTACGACAGATAATCATGTATTTATTGAATTTCATGATGGGTATTTTTCTATGAAGGACGAATGCACCAAGAAGCTCATGTTCTGTGGCAAAACTGAGGGTGGTCTCTATCCGTTCTTTCCTCCTTGTAAACCACAAGCTTTCTCTTGTCAGCGTGTTCCGTTAGAAGTGTGGCACTCTTGTCTTGGCCATGCTTCATTCAAGACTGTCAAGGCACTCACTTCCAACGCGTCCCTTCTAGTTTCTTCAAATAAAATTCCAGGTGTTTGCAAATCTTGCCAACAGGGCAAGAGTCATTGTCTTCCTTTTTCGCATTCGAGTCATGTGTCAAATGGTCCTCTAGATTTAATTTTTTTGGACGTATGGGGTCATTCTTTTGTTATGTCTCAAAGTGGTAATAAATACTACGTTTCATTTGTTGATTATTTCAACAAATATATGTGGATTTTTCCAATTCCTACAAAATAGTCTGTGTTTCTGGCTTTTAGCTCTTTCCAAAAACACATTGAACGCTTATTAAATCGCCAAATCAAATGTGTTCAAACCGATTGGGGTGGAGAATTTCGCACACTCCACACCTTCTTTGGCCAACACGGCATCACCCATCTCATCTCTTGCCCCCATACTTCCCAACAAAATGGGACGGTTAAACGTAAGCATTGACATATAGTTGAGAGTGGTCTTTCCCTCTTATCTCATTCTTCCGTTCCTATCTCATATTGGGATGATGCGTTCTTCATGGCAACATTTATTCTCAATCGTCTCCCCACCTCACCATTGCATAACATGTCACCTTTTGAAAAAATTTTCAAACAAAGACCTGACTACTCTCTTTTACGTGTATTCGACTGTGCATGTTGGTTGTATCTCCATCCATATAACCACCACAAAATTGAGTTCACCTCCAAAAAATGTGTTTTTCTTGGTGTTAGTAAAATTCACAGTGATTACCAGTGCTTGGACGTGTCTACTGGCAAAATATATGTCTCGCGGTATGTTGTTTTTGACGAAAAACACTTCCCTTTTTCGACTCTTCATGTTGATCACTCTCATTCAGTTCTCCCTCATGCACGCTGTCCTCCTCATAGGCAACCAATTGTCTCTCTCTCACCTTCCATATCTCCTCAGTCGGTGCCCACTTTGGCCCCCATGTCTCTATTGCCTTCAAATCCTTGTATCACTTTGCCTCATGCAAATTCCTCATCCTCATCCTCGGCATCTTCCCCCATTAATTCAGCTCAATATTCTCCCTCTGTATCTCCTCCTACAATTTTGGCATTACTTGCTTCCTCTGATACACCCATATCAACATCCCCTGTCATCTCTAGCTTTGACACCTCTACTTCCTTTGATCATCCCAAGCCCTCTCAATCTGCTAGTCCATCAACGGATCACCCTCCCGCAGCAGGTGCTCCTCTTACCCGCATTCATCCTATGAGTACACGCAGCTAGAAGAATATTGTCAAACCAAAAAAAAATTTTGATGACTGCCCTGCACTGCAGTCCTTCATGGCCAACTTGAGTCCAGTTCCGGATGATCTTGGCTGTTATTCACGGGCTGTTGCTCATGAAACTTGGAGGAAGGCCATGGATGCTGAGTATTCGGCACTTCTACATAATGATACTTGGAAACTTGTACCTTATCAAGAGGGTATGAATTTAGTTGGCAACAAGTGGGTCTACTGTGTTAAAAGAGATTCCAGTGGCAACCCGATTCGTCACAAGGCACGACTTGTGGTTAAGGGCTATCATCAACAAATGGGAATTGACTATGGGGATATGCTCAGTTCGGTGATCAAGCCAACCACCATTCTTTTGGTTCTTATGTTTGCTATTTCTCAGCAATAGCCCATCAAACATATTGATATCTCAAATGTGTTCCTACATGACTTCTTACATGAGAAGGTTTTTATGACTCAACCGATTGGCCATGTGGATAAACAATTCCCTCATCATGTTTGTCGTCTCAAAAAGGCACTATATGGTTTAAAACAAGCACGTCGCACATGGTATGCCCGCTTAAGTTCCAAGTTGCTTGATTATGGGTTTCTTAACTCAAAATCAGATACTTCACTATTTATTTTTAATTCTCGTGGCATACAGCTGTTTGTTCTTCTGTATGTGGATGACATACTTATCACATGATCCTCTCAAGCTGCAGTTACTTCTCTAATTCACTTTCTCAATGTTGAGTTTGCTGTCAAGGATCTGGGCCCCATTCACTTTTTCCTTGGTATTGAAGCTGTTCCTACATCTAATGGCCTTTTCTTGAGTCAAAAACGCTATGTTCTTGATTTATTATCTCGAACCAAAATGTCAAATGCTAAGGCAAATGCCATCTCCTATGTTAACCAACTCCCACCTCTCTTTGTTTGATGGTGCAAAATTTTCTGATCCTAGTCTTTATAGGAGTGTGGTTGGTGCCCTTCAATACCTCTCTCTTACACTTCCCGACATCGCATTCTCGGTCAACAAGGTGTGCCAATTCATGCACAAGCCCACGGATAAACATTGGGCTGTTGTAAAACTCATCTTGCATTATCTTTGGGAGACTACTGATTTTGGCTTATTGCTATGCCCAAGTCCCTCATTCCAACTCTTGATTTTCTTCGATGCTGATTGGCCGGGAGTCCCGAAGACAGAAAATCCACAAGAGGTTACTATGTCTTCTTTGGTCGGTCCTTAATTTCTTGGAGTTCGAAGAAACAACCAACTGTGGTGCGGTCGAGTATTGAGTTTGAGTATAAGGCACTCACAAATGCAACATCAAAATTACTATGGATTAAATCTCTTTTACATGAGCTGGGCATTTCTTCTCCTAAATATCCACGCCTCTAGTGTGATAATATTAGGGCAACATTTTTGTCGGCTAATCTAGTTCTCCATGCATGTACCAAGCATGTGGAAATTGATTATCATTTTGTCCGAGAACAAGTTCAGAAACGGGCTCTCGATGTTTAGTTCCTACCTAGCGAGTCCCAACTTGTGGATGCACTGACGAAGCCTTTACCTACTGCGCGATTTCAGGCTCTTCGTGCCAAGCTGTGCTTCCGATCCCTCCCACTCAACTTGCGTGGGCATAATAAGGCAACTATGGATTCGGTTACTGCTATGGATCTTGCACCAGACAAGCTCTCGTGATTATTGCTCAATATCTCTTTGTTATTCCTTTCCTTGTATACATCATCTCTCTGTTATTCATTTCCTTGTATACACCTTAAGCTATAGCTGTATAGTCAACTCTTGTAATTCTATATATACATGAATACAATTCCTCCACTTGACATTGAGGGAGATTACAATATTTGCAATACTGTCAATACTCTCTCTCTCTCTCTCTCTCTCTCTCTCTCTCTCTCTCTCTCTCTCTCTCTCTCTCTCTCTCAGAACATAGCCACCACCTTCTGTCCCAATGACAAGGCACATACAAGCCAAAACCATCACCTTATGTCCTGCCGATCTAGAATGGCTGATAGCAACTTAGGAAAACATAAATAAGCATCATCAAGTTTATTCTAAAAACACATAAATAAACGAAGTGATGAAGGAGCTGCCTAGGAAAAAAATTGGAACAAATAGAAAAAAAATGAAAAATAAAAAATCAAGCTCACTGAAATCTACAGCAAATGGAGAAAATGGAGATGAAAACCTACGATTTAGGATTTTTCAAGGACAAGAAGATGAAGCTTGAAGTCGACGTTTGTTGCCTGCGTCTTTTCTCTTCTCTTCTTTATGTTTTCTTCTATTTTATTTTCAAATTAAGCATATGACAAAATTGTCCACGCCAGTATCAGTACACATACAGGTGCACAAATTGCTTATATGTAAGGAACTTCCTGACAAAATGAAATCACTTTTAGACTCGTTCTAACATTTTAAAACAAAAATTCTGATTTTCGAATGTGTAAAATGTCTTGTGAAATATCTTCATTGTTTTGCCTAAAAATAATCCAACGCCAGAACGGCAATATTATAGAGCCTGTACTTTTAAATCTTTCGAGATTCAATCCCGTACATTTGATTTGTGAGGCAAAGCTTCAAAGCAAAATATGCACATGAGCTCTATTCAATGGCGTGGCAAGGTGCAATTCGGACAGACAACTAGAGAGAATGTATTTTAAAGCAAGAGAGAGGGGGAGGGAGAAAGAACCCATTAAACATGGGTTAAAAATGAATTTTGTGCTTAATATGTTTAATTTAGAAGGAGAGAAGAGTGTATTTTAGACGAGAAAGTACTATAGAGAGAGAAAATGTATTTTAGAGTGAGAGAGAGCGTGGGGAGCGGTTGGGTGGGGAGGGAGAAAGAGAGAAGATGGGAGAGGGAAGAGAAGTAAGTAATCTGGTAATGTCTGGTTTGGATAGTGGATTGAGTTGAGATGAAAATTTAAAATATTATTTTTTAATAATATTATTATTATTTAGAATTTGAAAAAGTTGAATTGTTTATTATATTTTGTGTTGGAAGTTAGAAAAGTTGTAATGATTAGATGAGATGAGTTGAGTTGAGTTGAATTGGGCTAGGCTTGATAACCAAACGCTATCTAGTTAAAATTTTATTAAAATTCTTAAGTGTTAGAATTTTATTGACTTGTTTTAAAATGATTTTTCATCTATTTTGTTGGGAGCTTTTCCCTTCAGTTTTACATCATGCTATGATGTAAAGTGCATGGGGGCATTGCGCGCGGTGGACTTTGAATCCGATGCTTCTATTTCCACGTTGTCGATGTTAGAGCCTGGCATTGGTTTAGCTAAATGCCAGTGCTCTTCATATTATAGAGAATGTCTACTAAAGTTAGCCTACATTGAATTGGCTAAACACATTCTATCTTGGTTTTAAGCTACAATAAATTCATCCCACTTTCCATACTTGAAGTGAGCTGTAGCACCTTCATATTAATATTTTATTGTTTTCTGTTGCATAGCCGTTTGGGTTTTCCTTCCCACAACATCTCCTTCTTCGCAAGACTTCTCTTCTCTCTTGCACATTCATTTCACAAGACCATCTAATTATTTTTCTTTTCCTTTTCCTTTTACTCTCCCTTCACATCTCCTTTTTGTTTTTCTTCCAGTAAAATTGCCCACAGCTCTCCTTCCAGCAGCTGCTCAGAGTGAAGAGAAAATGATAATATCCCTAAGCCTAACCTTGGTTTTTCTCATTTATGTTGCTCTGTTTCTTTGGGTATCAATAGCAAATTTCGTATACGGAGTACTATTATTCTCCACGTTTCCTTCTTCAATTCCTCTGTGGTCCTCCCACACTTTCTCTCTCATTGGCACACAAGGCACTCACGCACACACATCATATGGTGTAAAATTTAGAGCATTTGGTAGGTGCCGATTGACGGTTTGAACTTTGTTCTGATATTGCGTTTGTTATATCTATCTTGTTTCTCTATCGTTGAGTTGATTTCTTTGTGTATCTTAGCTGAATTCTCATGAATTTATTGGGAATAGTTTGATTAATATTTGAAATGTGCACTTATGGTTGTTGACTGTACATGTTGTGTTGGGTTAAGCTTTTCTGAAATGCCAACGGCTCGCTACCTTACTCTTCAATTCTAAAAGGGGATTGGGTAGTATTACATGTGTTTGTGTGTATACTCTGTCAGGAATGAGTGTTGGGGAAGTTGATTTATTTTGACATTTTAATTTGCTTAGTTTCTTTCTAAAGTTATTCTTTGCCTTTCGAAATATGTCTTGTAGGAGCATCGAATACAAACTTGCCATGGTTCTGTGTTTGTTGCAGTGTATAAACACCTGAACAAGCCAGCTCTTGCCAAATTACTTTATCTTCGAAGTTGTGTCATTCAGGTGGTCTTGGAAAATGATTTTTTCTAAAGAAATGTCCAAAAGACTCACATCCCATCAAATCTCATAAAATAGTTGCATTCTTTACGGCAATTGTTCATATTTGAATCCACCCTCTGTATTTTGTAGGATATGAAAATGAAAATATGCAATATATATATATCCTTGATTTGAATTCAAACTCTATATTTTGGAGGATATGGTTGTTAGAGATTATTGAAGATTATGAAAATAAAATAAAAAAATAATGAAAACTAAAAATTAATTAAAGAAATATAAATTATAAAAAAATAATAATATTTTATTATTATAGAAAATGTTATGACTAATTCAATATATAGTTTTAGTTTTGAATGATTAGTTAAAAATAAAAAAGTTATATATTTTTCAAATTTTAAAGATTGAAACGATCAATCTAATGCTAATGCTCTTACACTTGCAATCTTTTTGAACTCTTCGTGAAAAATGCTCAATCCATCGCTCTCAACTCTTTCTGGAGTTATTGCTGCACAATTTTTTTTATTATTTATATATATATATTTATTTTATAATTAAGAAAATAATTTTTTAATGATATTGTCAAATTTTTATTTTTAAAAAATATATATAAAAAATCTAATTACAAACATAATTATATATATTAATATATACATGAATTTAATATGATTGATTAAAAAATACATTTTATTAAAAATAATATTAATTTAAATTTTAAATATAAAAAAATTAATATTATTATATAAATTAGTTTGCCATTTTATTTATATTTAAAAGAAAAGGAAAAAATAAAGAAAAAAAATAAAAAATAAAGAGGACGAAAAACACTATCGTAGCTGGGAGCGGTGGCTGCAGTGCCACCATCTTTTATGAAGTACTTTTTGAAAGCAGAGACAAAGCAGCAGGTGGGTATCCATTCTCGAGGTTCTTTTCACTGGTGTCTGGCTTCTGCCATCCAGATCTTCCTTCAGAGAGCGAGCGAGAGAAAGAGATAGAGAGAGAGAGATGGGTATGTGGGATTACTTTTACTCAACAAGCGATTTTCTTAAAAGGAATGCTCCCGATCAGACGACCGTTAAGGGCTGGTGCTCGAGTTCTTATGGTATCGGCTCGGCTGCCGTTAACAAGATCGACAAGGCCGTTAGGATCGACGCCCCCCACAAGGTGAAGCAGTGCATGACGAACGAGGAGGCACGGTCCAGGATCGGCCAGGCCGCCACCTATATTGCTAAAGAAGCCGCCTATTATGGCTTCCATGAGGGCCTCAAAACACTACCTGGTCTGATCGATCACACACTCAATCTCTTTTTTAAGTCATGTATTTTTCTTATTTTTAAACGTTATTTTTTTTTTAAGAAGTGAAAATATGTTGAGACGAGTGAAAAAATTTGAGTTAGATGTTTTTTAGTTTTGTATGTTTGGAAATAGGGAAAAACTATTCTGCCCGTGAAATGTTTAAGAAAGTGAAAGGTTTATTTTTTATTTTTTTTATTAAGAAAGTGATTAAAAAAATATAAAAAAAAATTGAAAAAAAAAGCAACGCAGTAGGACTCAGGCTGCACAGTAGCCGTGTCCTTAGGAAATAAAGTTGAGAGAAAAGTTGAGAAATGTAGTGAAAATCTCTCAAATCGAATGTTTCTAAACCCGGAGTAAGCTTTAGTACGGAAGATGAAAAGGTTTTAAATGATAGTTGAAATTTGAATAAAATATCGTTAGAATATTATTTTAACATTATTATTTATATTTTGATATTTAAAAATTTTAAATTATTTATTATATTTTATGCAGAAATTTAATATAATTATAATGCTAAAATGAAATGAGTTGAAATGAATTAGATATCCAAAGCAGTAAGTGATCTTCACTCAAGGGTAATTCCTATGGGATAGGGAGTGATTTTAGGGTAATTCAGAATAGAGCAAAGAACTACGCTCACTATTCAAGAAAAATAGCCCAAAGATATAGAGAATGACAAAAGGTAAACTCTTGTTCAAAAAAGCTATGGTGTGTGCTTGGATTAAAAAAAAAAAAAAAAAAATTCGAGACATACAAATCTGAGAACTTGTCTGGGTAGCAATTTGAGAAATGTGGGTTTGTGAAAATGAGTAGGTAGATTTGCAAAGTTATTGGAATTTAATTCTTTTGATTGTTGTTTTTTGTGTTTCTGGAAAAGTTGTTTGGTTTTTGTGGTTTTATGAAATTGCTACTCTTCCTTCCCTTTTGCTTCTTGTTTAGTTTCTTGAGCTGCAGGTTTTATTGCATTGTAATATAATCAGTTTTCAGTGAATATAATACGTCCTTAGTTCTCTCTTAAGTTCAATATTGCTGTCAACTTCACGGTTCAATGCACCAGCGTGTGGTGGAGCATGCCTGCACGTGTTATGAAAGTGCTTAATCATTCAGGAGGTTTAGTTTTCTTTAGAGTTTTTTTTTTTCTGATTGGAATTGGTTGATGCACCGTTGTACAGACCGGAAAATTTCTCCTCTAGAATTTTTAAAATTTGAAAGTGCTCACTCATGTTTGTGGGCATGTTAAAATTCATATGTTGAAGACTAGACAAGTACGTGGTACATAGTGATTCCTGTCTAGTCTAACTCTGGGTTTTTGTTTGTCTCTAGAGTCTTCAAAATCTTTTACGGGGTTTCAATTCTTGTATTATACTCCTTTTGGGTTTCTGCTGTATTTGCAGGTGGAGCTCCTGTTTCTAACTTACTCAAGCACTTTGAACAGAAGTCTGAGAGTGAGAGTCATGAAGTACGGGAACTGAAGGCATTGCAAACCAAGGTAGTTAAACTGGAGGAAGAGATCAGCATATGTCGGAAACTAATGGGACAAGCCGAGATACAAAAGCCAGCTAGTGAAGAAATGAAGTCACAGAAAGCATTCTCCTTCGATTCAGAAGATGGGGGGATCAGAGCCTTCTGGATTTAGTATGATAGTTCCTGAGGTTGGAAGAACCAGGAAGGATCCTTATTCGAAGGCAACATCAGGTAAAATCTAGGTGGATTGACAAAATCCTTGTTATTAGTCACGAATAATCCTTGTGCTAAGTGAAGTGTGACAGTACTGTTTCCTACTTGTTGTAATCGAATGGCACAATATTAGAATATATGAAGGCCTTCGCAGAAAAGTTTAGTACATTATTGTACCGTGCTTATATAATATGGTTAAGGAGCATGCTTTTGCACACTTGTGGGTGATGTATTTTCTCAAATTATCTCATGTTCCAGTTCCAATAGGGTGGGGTAATGTTTTACACTGATTGCCACCTTGTTTTAAGTATTTTTTATTTATTTATTGGTAAATATGATTTTGTTGATAGCAAGAATAGGTAAAAGACCAAGTGCACAGATCATATACAATAACAACGTCGTCTAAGAATGATGTTCTAGTGATAATTGCTCTTTAAAGTACCTTAATACTGACTTGAGAGACAGAACAAAACATTATTGAATTAAATGGTTTACTTTTGTTTGCTGATTAAAAAAAAATTGGTTTACTTTGTTAATTTATTCTTAAAAATTTTACAAGTTGTTTCGAAGAGGATCTGAACTTTCAATTTGGATGAACTGGTGTGGAGGCTTGAGTAGTCTATTTCCTATGCGGCTCTGCCTTTCTTTGCTTATCTCTAGACTACAAAGCCGCTCCAACTTATAATCTCAAGGATGATAATAATTGATGATGAATAGATTATTATTTTTTTTATATTTTAGTACATGAAAAATATTAGAACCACCAAAGAATTATACTGTGTTTCAACCTGTGATGGGCATATTTTATTATTAAAGGCAATCTTGATGAATCCTCCTCGTAATAGTTCATCTTACAAAAGTTCTGTTTTAAAAAATGAGTTGCAGCGGGGTCATAAACATGCTACAATGGTGGCGAAACTAGAAATTGTGTTAAGGGGCCAACTTTTACTGTGTGACACATTTATGTAAGAAATAATAATAGATACAGTTTTAAAATGTGCACGCTTTTCGCACTCCATTTGAAAAAAAAAAATAGAGTCCTTCATTAAAAATTAATTTTTTTTATACGATTCTTAGATTTACCTACTTTTTTAAAAACGAGTAGGTGGTGCTTGTACTTCTTAGGACTGTAAACATCATTTCTCTTATGTAAATTAAAAAGAGATTGAAAAATTATAAAAACATAATTACAAACTATTTTTCATATAGATCATTCACTTTAAATATTTTTTCTTATGTTTTCATTTTAAATTTTATATTAAGAAATATAATATTGTATAATAAAAAACTTTAAAATCCATGTTAATAAATTTATTATTTATCTTAAACTTAATTTTAATTTTAATTTTAGAGAGACCACATCCTTAAAAGTAAAAATTAAACAAAATTTAGGAACTATAAGAAAAATATTTTTATAGAGCATATGTAAATTATAATTTTTTTTTTGGGACCGTATGACCCACCTATGTCGCCACTAGGCTGCAGAGTGATCCTAAATTTTAGGAGTACATGCTTACTTATAATTTGATGTATGATATTTATTTTGTCAATTTTTTTATTTAAATTTAAAATTTAAAATTATGAATTTCATAATTTTCAGTATGTCAATAACTAATATGCAAAATTATATAATATTTTTGTAATATTTTTTTAAAATAAGCTAACATTTTTAAACTTTAAATATGTTGTTTATAGATTCAAAGATGTCTTGTATTATCAGTTTTCAGTAGTTCTAGACTTCCAAACAATTCACACTTCATTTATAAGAGTTAAAAAGTAATAGAATATTATTTAAAAAAAAGAAGAAGAAGTAATAGAATAAACTTTAGTACCTCTTTATTATATGATGAAAAATAGATAATAAATGATTTTTTCCTCTTTATAATCTATCACGTGATTGTTTGAACTTTGATGCGGAGACCATCACGTGGGAGTTAAAATACATCTCTACGTAAGGGGCTGGTTTGGTTAATAAAAATTAAATTATTTTATCTTATTTTATATAATTATTATAATATTTTTAAATTTAAATAATAATTAATTTAAATTTTTTTAAATTTTAAAATAAAATTAATATTAAAAAATTATATTATAATAATATTTTATTTAACTTTCAACAAAATATCCATCATTTACGTATCCAAACCATGCCTCTTTAGGTGACAATTATAAAACAGAATCATATCTATCCTATTCCAAATTAATGTGATTCATATTCTTCTTCAGGAAGGATTCGTAAAGACACGTTTTTTATAATTTTTTTAAATTTATATAATAAACAATTTAATTCTTTCAAATTTATATAATAAATCATTTAAATTTTTTAAATTTTAAAATAAAATTAATATTAAAAAATTATATTATAATAATATTTTATTTAACTTTAAACAAAACATCTCATCATCTTAAATGCGAATCCAAAGCATGCCTCTTAAGTTAAGCGACAATTACAAAACAGAATCATATCTACCCTATTCCAAATGCGATTCAAATGCTTCTTCGGGAAGTATTGGTAAACGAACGTCTATATGAACCAGACTTCCCCACAAAAGCTGAACGTTCATCATTCCCCCCCAGTCAATTTTAACCTCCAACAAGTTACTGTTTCTTGAGAACATCCAGCGATCATGGCATCGTCGTCGATGCAGAGTACTACTGGCCGGATGCTGAAGTTGAAGAGCAAAGACGATGAAACTTTCGAGGTGGAAGAGGCCGTGGCCGTGAAGTCCCAAATCATTAAGTACATGGTCGAGGACGGCGTTTCTAATGGGACGATCCCGTTGCCAAACGTCGACGGCAAGACCCTGGCCAGTGTGCTTCAGTGGTGCGAGAAGCATGCCGATCCTACTGTCACTGAGGATGAACTCAACAAGTACGACGCTAGTTTTATCGACGTTGATCAGGCTGTTCTCTACGACCTTCTCTTGGCAGCAAACTACCTCAATATCGAGGAGTTTTTGAAACTGGCATTCAAGAGGGTTGTCGACATGATTAAAGGAAAAAGTCCGGATGAGATACGCACAGCCTTCAACATCAAGAATGATTTCACCCCCGAAGAACAGGAAGAAGTCAGAAAGGAGAGTGCTTGGGCCTTTGGCTCCAGATGTATCTCAAATATTTTCTCCTCCTCTTCTTTTTGTTCTTTTGTTCTTTTTTTTTTTTTTTTTCTTTTGTGCGAGAAGCTTGTATTCTTCCTTCCCTTTTGCTGCTTGTTTAGTTTCTTGAGCAGCAGGTTTTATTGCATTGTAATATAATCAGTTTTCAGTGAATATAATACGTCCTTAGTTCTCTCTTAAGTTGAATATTGCTGTTAACTTCACGGTTCAATGCACCAGCGTGTGGCGGAGCATGCCTGCACGTGTTATGAAAGTGCTTAATCATTCAGGAGGTTTAGTTTTCTTTAGTTTTTTTTCTGATTGGAATTGGTTGATGCACCGTTGTACAGACCGGTAAATTTCCCCTCTAGAATTTTTAAAATTTCAAAGTGCTCACGCATATTTGTGGGCATGTTAAAATTCATATGTCGAAGACTAGACAAATACGTAGTGCATAGTAATTCCTGTTTAGTCTAACCCTGGGTTTTTGTTTGAGTCTCTAGAGTCTTCAAAATCTTTTACTGGGTTTCAATTCTTGTATTATACTCCTTTTGGGTTTCTGCTGTATTTGCAGGTGGAGCTCCTGTTTCTAAGTTTTTCAAGTAGTTAGAACAGAAGTCTGAGAGTGAGAGTCATGAAGTACGGGAACTGAAGGCATTGCAAATGAAGGTAGTTAAACTGGAGGAAGAGATCAGCATATGTCGGAAACTAATGGGGCAAGCAGAGATACAAAAGCCAGCTCGTGAAGAAATGAAGTCACAGAAAGCATTCTCCTTCGATTCAGAAGATGGGGGGATCAGAGCCTTCTGGATTTAGTATGATAGTTCCTGAGGTTGGAAGAACCAGGAAGGATCCTTATTCGAAGGCAGCATCAGGTAAAATATAGGTGGATTGACGAAATCCTTGTTATTAGTCACGAATACTCCTTGTGCTAAGTGAAGTGTGACAGCACTGTTTCCTACTTCTTGTAATCGAATGGCACATTAGAATGTATTAAGGCATTTGCAAAAAAGTTTAGTACATTATTATACTGTGCTTATATATGGTTAAGAAGCATGCTTTTGTACACTTGTGGGTGATGTTTTTTCTCAAATTATCTCATGTTCCAATAGGGTGGGGGTAATGTTTTACACTGATTGCCACCTTGTTTGAGTTGGGTATATATAGGAGCAGTTGTGAAGCTACTTCTTGTAAATATTTGGATTAAATGGTAGTTTTGTACTGTTACATTCGATTACGCAGTAAATAGTTGGACTGACGAAATCCTTTTTGTTAGTCACGGATTTTCCTTGTGCTAAGTTAAGTGATCTAATCGAATACTTCCTCCTCAAGAATTAAAAACAATTGTAGATTCTTTTTGTCTTTCTAGTTACTTAGATTTTGATTGCTCTTTTAAGTATTTTTTTTATTGGTAAATATGATTTTGTTGATAGCAAGAATAGGTAAAAGTCCAAGTACGACAAAGATCATATACAATAACGTCTTCTAATAATGATGTTCTAGTGATAATTGCTCTTTTAAGTACCTTAATACTGACTTGAGAGACAGAACAAAACAATATTGAATTAATTGGTTTACTTTTGTTTGCGGATTAACAAAAATTGGTTTACTTTGTTAATTTATTCTTAAAAATTTTACAAGTTGTTTGGAGTGGAACTGAACTTTCAATTTGGATGAACTGGTGTGGAGGCTTGAGCAGTCTATTTCCTCTGCGGCTCTGCCTTTCTTTGCTTATCTCTAGACTACAAAGCCGCTCCAACTTGTAATCTCAAGGATGATAATGATAAGAAAATTGATGATGAATAGATTTTTATTTTTATATTTTAGTATATGAAAAATATTATAACCACCAAAGAATTATACTGTGTTTCCACCTGTGATGGGCATATATTTTATTATTAAAGGCAATCTCAATGAATCCTCCTCATACTAGTTCATCTTACCAAAGTTCTGTTTCGAAAAATCTAGCTGCAGCGGGGTCATAAACATGCTGCAACAACAGTGGGTGAACGTCCAGCAATTGTGTCAAGGGGGACCAACTTTTCTATTGTGTGATACATTTATGTAAAGAGTAATAATAGATACAGTCTTAGGGTATACACACTCTATGCATTCTAATTAAAAAAAGTGGGGGTTCATCATTAAAAAATAATTTTTTTATACGAGTTCTAGATATAACTATTTTTTTTCAAAAAGAGTGTGCGGAGTTTGCATTTCCTAGGACTGTAAACATCATTTATTTTGTGTAAATTAAAAAGAGATTGAAAAATCATAAAAACATAATTACAAACTATTTTTCATATAGATTATTGACCTTAAATAATTTTTCTTGTGTTTTCACTTTAAATTGTATATTAAAAACCCTAATATTGTATAACAAAAAATTTTAAGATTCATATTAATAAGTTTATTATTTCTCCTAAACTTAGCTTTAATTTTAATTTTGGAGAAGCCACATCCTTAAAAATAGATTTTAAACAAAATTTTAGAACTATAAAAAAAAAAAAAAATTAAAGAAAGCTATTTCTAAATATATTGTTGTTTTAAAAATTTTTATAGAGCATACAGAAATTATAATTTTTTTTTTTTTTGAGGGGCTGGGTGGCTATGGCCGCCCCTATGTCGCCACTAGGCTGCAAAGTGATCCTAAATTTTAGGCGTACATGTTTACTTATAATTTAGAGGAATGCTACATAACTTTTCAACACTCTATATTCTATTTTTTTTTTTAATTTTTTAATATTTTTTTAAATTTATTTTTTTTAAATTAATTTAATTCTTTTATTTATTATTTATATATTAAATATTTGATAAAAGATAAAATAATAAAAATTAAAAAAATATGAAGTGTGGAGTGTTGGAAGGTTGTGAAGATTTTTTATATAATTTAAAGTATAATATTTATTTTGTCAAATTTTTTATTTAAATTTAAATTTTTAAATTTCATAATTTTTAACATACCAGTAACTAATACATTTTTTTGTAACATTTTTTTAAATAAAGCTAACATTTTCAAACTTTAGATATGTTGTATTATAGATTTAAATATATCTTGTATTATAGACTTCCAAATAATTCACACTTCATTTATAAGAGTTAAAAAGTAATAGAATAAAGTCAAGCATGAATATTTCTTTATTATATTTTAAATGTTATAGAATATGTTGAAAAAATAGGTAATAAATGATTTTTTCCTCTTTATAATCTACCACATGATTGTTGGAACTTTGATGCGGAAACCCATCACGTTGGAGTTAAAATACAGCTCCACGTAAGTAAGTTACACGAGAATTACAAGACAAAATCATATCTATCCTATTCCAAATGCGATTCAAATTCTTCTTCGGGAAGGATTGGTAAAGGCACGTCTATATAAACCCGACTTCTCCACGAAAGCTGTACGTTCATCATTCCCCCCCTATTCAATTTCAACCTCCAACAAGTTACTATTTCTTGAGAACATCCAGCGATCATGCCATCGTCGTCGATGCAGAGTACTACTGGCCGGATGCTGAAGTTGAAGAGCAAAGACGATGAAACTTTCGAGGTGGAAGAGGCCGTGGCCGTGAAGTCCCAAATCATTAAGTACATGGTCGAGGACGGCGTTTCTAATGGGACGATCCCGTTGCCAAACGTCGACGGCAAGACCCTGGCCAGTGTGCTTCAGTGGTGCGAGAAGCATGCCGATCCTACCGTCACCGAGGATGAACTCAACAAGTACGACGCTGGTTTTATCGACGTTGATCAGGCTGTTCTCTATGACCTTCTCTTGGCAGCAAACTACCTTAATATCGAGGAGTTGTTGACACTGGCATGCAAGAGGGTTGTCGATATGATTAAAGGAAAAAGTCCGGATGAGATACGTGCAACCTTCAACATCAAGAATGATTTCACCCCCGAAGAAGAGGAAGAAGTCAGAAAGGAGAGTGCTTGGGCCTTTGGCTCCTGATGTGTCTCAAATATTTTCTCCTGATCTTGATCTTCTTTTTGTTCTTTTGTTCTTTTTTTTTTTTTTTTTTGGGTTTTAGATTTGCTTTTTTTGACAGAGGAAAACATTTTGAGCAAGCTGTTTCTTAATTGTCTTGTGTTTGGTAGGGATGAAAACTAGAGGTCAGTTCACTGAAAATTTTTAGTATCGATGATGGTTGTAAGTCAATGTAGAAAAATATTTTCTTTGTTTCTGGTTTTCTGTATTTGTCCGACTTACGAAGGTTGTACTCTTCTTTTGGTTGCAAATCTATTTTTTCCCCAGGCTGAAGAAAAAACTATTTTTTCCCGCCTGGTAAAGAAACCAACGGCCAATGCGGCCCAAACGCATAGTCTGTTAAGAATTTCATTTGAACTCAGCTATACATATTTTGCTTCTTTTATTAACTGTATCGTAAAGTTTTGGTTGAAAACTATTCTCAATGATCACAATCCTCAGTCACGTACGTAGAGAACTGTCCATTGTAAAGTTTCTTCAAAATTCAAATTGCACTACTCTACATAATCTTTCTATATGGTCCATTGAAAATAGTTTTTAACCAAAAAATTTATGATAAAATTAATAAAGAATAGTGCTATTCGGAAGGTGTGTGACGTAAAATCCTTTAAATAAAATTATTTTGTTATATAAATTTAAATAATTTAAACTATATATTCTAACAGTTTTTACGGTTCTGTTGTATGCTTAGAGTTTTGGTTGCGAAGAACTGGTAACTACCTTCACTCAAAATTGGACTGTTAATGTGGTTTAGATTAATATCCAAGCCCGACATGTACGTGTGGCTTATCTCACTACAAGAATAAAGCCTTTTTCTAGCCATTTAAAGTTTGATGGAAATAAAATTACTGCAAAAAACCTTTATTTGCAGCAATTTATATGTTGATGCAAAGTTTTTTACATCAAAATTTGAAATTAGTTTTTTGCAGCAATTTTTCACTTTTTACGACAGCTACAGTTTGCTGCAATATTCAAAATATTTTTTCCGGCTCATTTTTTACTTGTTGCAACAAAACAATCGCTGCAATAAAAAGAAATCCTTTTGCAGCTATGTAAATTTCGAAGTAAAAAGTACGTTTTCTTATACTCACTTTTTCCCACCTTTTTCTCTCCCATTTCTCTTTCCCCCCTGTGAGTCCGTGACTTTCTGGTTCGTCGATCTGCAGAAATTTCTTCATGCGGCTTCTCGATCTCCCTCATCTTCTGCTTCTCGATCTCGCTCAATCTCCTCTCCACTGAACGCCGCCGTCGATCCACCATCACCGTCCACCTCCTCAGTCGCTGGCCCCTCTCACGCGGCTTCTCTCTGTCCCAGGTAATCTCCCTCTCTCTTCACCCACAAACCCACAAATCGCCGCCTTCCTCCACGGCGCAGCTCCACCGCCACCCCCATGCTCCACCTCCAGCTACGAAAGGTCCAGAGCCCCGATCCAAGCTCTCCATCTCTCTCCCTGTCGATCTATTCTCCCAACGACGGATCTCGCTCAAGCCGTGTGTATAAGCCCTGCGCTGCCTTCCTCCATGGCAGCGACGGCGCAGCTCCACCGCCACCCTCATGCTCCACCTCCAGCTACGAAAGGTCCAGAGCCCCGATCCAAGCTCTCCGTCTCTCTCCCCGTCAATCTACTCTCCCCCACACGGATCTCGCTCAAGTCGTGTGTACAAGCCACGCAGCTGCCTTCCTTCACGGCGCAGCTCCACCGCCTCCCCTTCAATGCCGCCCACAAACCCAGAAACCCATTTATTCTTAGTCGTTGAGAAAGGACAGAGTTTGGCGAACGAAATATAACTTGTGGTTGATGGGCTGCCGATGTGCAATAGAACTTACAGCGAAATAAATTTGTCAGTCGTTGAGAAACCTGATATATTGCAGCGGCTTCCTTTCAGTATTGCGACGTTACTAATCAACCCAAGAAATTTGCTGCAGCGATTACAAATGGTACTCCTCTACGGCAGTTGCAGCGGCTTCCTCTGTTTTTTCCATCAGTATAAAACGATGGTTTTATATCTGTTTTCCCAACGATTCACGACATCTGCTGAATTCTAGCAGTTGCAACAAAACTAAGGCGTCCATTGTGCGAAGAACCCAGAATTCTTGGTATAGGCCAGATGCTGCGTTTTATGGGGTGAATTCCGAAGAATTCAAGAACTGGAATAGGGCCTTTTCTTTGTAGTGTCTCTTGTTTTTTATTTTAAAATCTTGTGTTTTTTAAAATTCAAACTTAGATAGATTTTCAATATATCTAAATTTGAATTTGTTCTTCAAATAATCTTGTATCTAATTTGTATATCTCTTTTTTACACTACAAGAAAAATTGTCTATTGCAGCGATTTGTATATTGTTGTTGTTGCCCAGATGACTAACACAAGAAGGGGGGTGAATTGAGTTATATTTAAAAAAAATAACAATTATAAATCAAATATGCAATATAAAATATAAACAAAATATGAAACAATAATAAATATAAAGAGTAAGGGTAAGAGAGAAACAAACTCAGTATGTTAACGAGGGTTGGCCCCACTGCCTACGTCCTCGTCTCAAGCTACCCCTTGAGGATCCCCAGATTCACTATTCAACCTCTTTCAGGTGGAGATAGAAACCTATTACACCTTTGAACAACACCGCTACAAAAGATCCGTGTAGAACACCCTCTATACTTGCAATCACCTTACACGTGGTGATTCAACTATTCTCCATGTAGAACATTTTCTATACGCACAAGGGTTATACACACCATTTTTCTGATATAAGAGCTGATAGTGGGTAGATTATCAGCAAACACTCCTCAATGAGTGAAATAAGAACAATACAGCGCAAACTATATCTCTCAAAATGAATAAGGATTAAGACTCAATGCTTAGAGAAGAGAGAATGAAAGCTTTAAATGAATGTTGTATGCTTTAGATGTTATTTATGTGAAGCTCTCAAATGATCTATTTATAGGCATATGAGATTTCATATTCAAATTTAAAAAGATTCACATGTCAAAGACAACATCATTCACTTTTTCAAAAAAATCAAACCTAATTTTTTACTTTTGGCATATGACAAAAGGAGTACACTTTCTTTTTCAAAAAAATTCAAACCTAATCTTTTATTTTTTGTAAATGACAAAAGGAGTATACTTTACTTTTCAAATTTTTCAAACAAAATCATCTACCTTTTGTATAAGTCTAAAAAAGCATCAATCACTTTTGAAAATATTCAAATAAAACATGTACATGTGAAAGATAACAATCAATCATCTTTAATATTTTCAAAGTTCAACCCTTTAATCAAGGTATGCACATGTGAAAGATGACAATCAATCATCTTTCAAAATTTTTAAATTTAATTTTCAAAATATTTATGCACATGTAGAAAATGTATTTTAATGCTTTATGATAAAATATTAATTTTGAGTCTTAATCCTAATTTCAAATTTTTAAGAGATTTACAACATTATTCTATAACTTTAATATGAATTTGTTCCCTTCTTGCTCATGCTTGTTTCCTTGATGTGCTTGACTCTATTGTATAGATAACTTGAGTTTGAGACTTCTTTATTCTTTGAATTTATTTGTTATCATCAAAATCCATATATAGATATATAATTACACAAAACTTGAAACATTGGGTTCAACAATCTCCCCCTTTTTGATGATGACAAATACTTGATAGAACCTGAAACCTGTATTAATACTTAAGCTCCTCCTGAGAATGTGCGTTAGTTTTTCAATCAAAAGTATAAATATAATTCCAAGCATATATAACAAGTATAGCAATTCAAACAATGTTAATGTTCTAATCTAACACTTCTCCTCCTTTTGACATCATTAAAAAGGATCCACAACAAGTAAATGGACTGAAGAAAACGGTGCATTAGTAGACACTGTAGATAGTTGAAAAAATAAAATTGGATCCATCCGTGACCCGGCAAGTGTGGCTGGAGATTTGAAAAAAACGCTTGATGTTGTTGACAAACGAGATTGAAGGCTTCGAATTTCAAAAAATGTCATTTTCACTGATCGGGAAAAAAAATCACATTGCTCTTTGACTTGGATGATAACTTGTCTGGTTCTTTATGCTATCTCTATAAAATTAGTCTTAAAGTTCATCTAATCCGCATCAAGTTTTCTTTTCATTCCTATAACTCATCTGTATTCTTTCAACATTCTCGTTTAAAGCCTTCTATTCTATTCTCAATGGCTCATTCTTCTAACATTTCTCTAGATCCATCCATGAGGCATTCTGCACCTCAACCTCCTGTCCTTTTTGCAGTTGCCATTGGTGTCATGTTGCAGTAATAAAATAATAACCTGACTAATAAGTCAGATTCTGATACTATCTATGACTTGGTGAGTCTTGGGACTCGCTACTCTTCTTCTATTCTTACTTTCTTCTAGCAGCTACAAGTCAGAAATCATGAAGTTGAAAAGCTCAAAGAATAAATTGTTATACTTCAACGAATTGTTCAAGAGTTTCACACAAGGGAAGGAATCATTCGGCAAAAGAATAAACAGTTGAAATCTTTATTAGATTCTTCATTCCGCTTGCCAGTTCTCATGGATAAGAATGACATGCTATTGTATGAAGAAAATGAGCATCTCAAACATGAGGCTAAAAATCTCAAGTTTATATAAAAGTATTTAAAAAATCTATCTATATTTTTATTGACTCTGGTCTATTTTTTAAGAGATATTCATAGCATGCATCATACCTATTTCTCTTATGATCATACATAATCTATCTTCTGGTAAAGGTTTTGTGAAAATATCTGCTAACTGATCGTGTGTGTTTGTGAACTCTACTACTATATCGCCTTTCTGCATATGATCTCGAAGAAAATGATATCTTATTTTAGTATGCTTAGTTCTAGAATGTTGTATTGGGTTCTTTGAAAGATTTATAACACTTGTATTATCACATTTGATTGGAATGTGATTATACATGAGTTTAAAATCTTCAAGTTGTTGCTTCATATAGAGAACTTGAGCACAATAACTACCCGCAGCAACATATTCTGCCTCAGCAGTAGATAGTGCAACAAAATTTTGTTTTTTATTAAACCAGGAAACTAGTGCATGACCTAAGAAATGACATGCTCCACTAGTGCCTTTTCGATCTATTTTACAGCCAGCATAATTTGCATCTGTGCAGCTGATTAGATCGAAAGATGTATACTTAGGGTACCATAACCCTAGGTTAATTGTACCACTAAGATATCTAAGAATGTGCTTAACTGCAATTAAATGTGATTCTTTTGGAGATGATTGAAAGCGTGCACATAAGCACACACTAAACATAATATCTGGTCTACTGGCTGTTAAATATAATAAGCTACCAATTATACCTCGATATATTTTCGAGTCAACTGGCTTACCGGATTCATCTTTATCAAGTTTAGTTGATGGGCTTATTGGTGTTCCAATTTCCTTAGCACTTTCTATCCCAAACTTTTTCAGTAATTCCTTAATATATTTTGATTGATTGATGAATGTCTCAGTTTTTGCTTGCTTAATTTGCAATCCAATCAAGAATGTAAGTTCTCCCATCATACTTATTTCAAATTCTTCCTGCATAGTCTTAGCAAAAACTTGACACATATTTTCATTAGTAGCACCGAATATTATATCATCAACATAAATCTGAATAAAAAAAATATCATCATTTTCATATTTAATGAAAAGAGTTGTGTCGATTTTTACTCTTGAAAAAATTTTTTCAATCAAGAACCACTGAATCTTTCGTACCAAACTCTTGGAGCTTGTTTAAGTCCATATAGTACTTTTGTGAGTTTGAAAACATGATTTGGGGAAATATGATTTTCACAACCTGGAGGTTGCTCAACATATACCTCTTCATTTATAAAACCATTTAAGAAAGTACTTTTAACATCCATTTGAAAAAGTTTGAAATTTTTATAACAAACATATGCAAGTAGCATTCGAATAGTTTCTAATCTTGCGACTAGTACATATGTCTCATCATAATCAATTCATTCTTCTTGATTAAAACCTTGGGCTACAAGTCAAGCCTTATTTCTAGTAATGACTTTGGACTCATCTTTCTTATTTCTAAAAACCCATTTTGTTCCAATAATAATATGATTTTTGGGTCTAAGAACAAGTGTCCAAACATCATTTCTTTTAAATTGATTCAACTCTTCTTGCATAGTTAGAACCCAAGATTTATCGAGAAGTGTGTCATCAATATTTTTGGGTTCAATCTGAGATAGAAAAACAGTATGATTGCAAATATTTCTAAGAGATGATCGAGTACTTACACCTCTTGAAGGTTCTCCCAAAATTTATTCCACTGGATGATCTTTCAAAAATTTCCACTGTTTGGTTGCATCTTGTATTAAATTTTGATGATTTTTCCTGATGGTTCCATGTTGAACTTCTTCTATTGTGTTCTCTTTGTTGAGATTGAGACTTTCTGTGTTATTTATATCTCCTGTTTCTTCATCAATAGATTTCTTGGAGAGTGGAGAATTAGATTCATCAAATACTATATGCATAGATTCTTGTACAGTTAAAGTCTTTTTATTGAATACTCTATAAGCTTTACTATTAGTAGAATACCCGATAAAAATACCTTCATCAGATTTTGCATCAAACTTGCCTAAATTATCTCTGTCATTCAAAATAAAACATTTGCATCCAAATACATGAAATTAACTAATGTTGGGCTTTTTCTCATTCCAAAGCTCATAAGGAGTTTTATCTAATTTAGCACTTAGCACAACTCTATTTATAACATAACATGCAGTACTTACAGCTTCGGCCCAAAAATAACTAGGTAAGTTGTCCTCATTGAGCATTGTTCTTGCCATCTCTTGAAGAGATCTATTTTTTCACTCTACTACTCCATTTTGTTGAGGAGTTCGAGGAGCAGAAAAATTATGTACAAAACCATTTTCATCACAAAATGTTTCAATATTTTTATTAACAAACTCTTTTCCCCTATCACTTCAGATACTTGAAATAGTATAACCCTTTTCATTTTGAATTCTCTTGCATAACTTGGTAAAGGCATTATGTGCCTCATCTTTATGAGCAAGAAAGATGACCCAAGTATATCTAGAGAAATCATCAACAATAACAAATGCATAATATTTTCCTCCTAAACTTGCAACTCTATTTGGTCCAAAAAGATCCATGTGTATCAGTTGCAATGGTCTAGTAGTGGAAATATGTTTCTTAATTTTAAAAAAAGTTTTTGTTTATTTACCAAATTGGCATGCATCACAAATTTTGTCTTTAAGAAAATATATTTTTGGTAAACCTCTCACAAGACCATTTTTTGAAAGTTTGGAAATAAGTTCCATGTTGGCATGACCTAGTCTTCTATGCCATAACCAATTAGTTTCATTTTAATCTGAAAAACAAATTGCATCTTGTGAGGTAATTTCTTCAAAATCGATTGTATAAATATTGTTACTTCCAAAAGCAATAAAACAAATATCACAATCATGATCATTCAAAATAATGCATTTATCCATTTTGAAAGTAACTGTAAATCCTTTATCACATAATTGACTTATGCTTAAAAGATTATGCTTTAGACCTTCAATAAGTAGAACATCTTCAATTATGAGAGAAGATTCATTACCAATTTTACCTATTCCCACGATCTTCCCTTTCAAGTTGTCTCCAAATGTCATGTGTCCTTCCTTTTTAGATCTAAGATCAAAAAATTTAGTCTTGTCTCCCGTAATGTGTCTTGAACATCCACTATCTAAAAACCATTTATTTTTACTTGTGGATGACTTTATGCATACCTATAAAAACAATTAAAATGATTTTTCTTGGTATCCAAGTTCTTTGGGTCCTTTATTTATTAGTATTAGAAGAAACAAGATTTAAGATTTTTAGGTACCCATATGGCCCTAATAGTCATTGTATGATTTCTTCTAATAGGACAAGTATGATAATTATGACTATTTCTATTACCGAAATTGCAAATAGCATGTGCCATATATGAAGAACTTGAATGAGTATAATAATATCTTTTTTTGACAAAATTATTTTTATGAAAAGAATTTTGAATATTGGTCTTTGATGTAGAAGGATTATCAAAAAATTTTTTATAAGGTTTGTATTTTTGTTTTAGCATATATCCCAAGCTTGCCTTGTCAAAAACAAATCTTTGACTACCAAGAAGTTTTTCAAAATTTCTTTTTCCATTCGTAAAGTTTTCAACAATATTTTCTAGTCAGTTTTCTTCTTATTCAACTCAAGATTTTCATCTTTCAAAATAATACTTTTTTTTCTTAAAATATCAATTTCGTTTGTTAAAGAATTTTTTTTTTCAAAGCAGTATACTTGATACCCAATTTTTCAAATTTCTTATATACCTCTTCTAAAACATTTTACAATTCTTCATATGAAGAATCTTCAATATTATCAAGATTTGTTACCTCAATGTCATCTTTAACCATAAGACAAAGATTTGCTGATTCTTCATTGCTTGCTTCACTATCTGAGCTACTTGAATCATCATCCCATGTAACTTTCATTACTTTCTTACCCTTGTTTCGATCTTTCTTTAGCAAAGGACAATCTGGTTTGATATGATCAAACTTATTGCATTTATAACAAATTAAAGTGTTATTTTTACCTGAATCTTTCTTGGAAAACTTTTTGAAAGATTTCTTCGGAGGAGTTTTATTTTTCTTTAAGAACCTCTGAATTATTTTTATTATCATCGCAACTTCTTCATCTTTGTCTTCATTTTCTTCATTTTCATCACTTTCACTTTCATGAGGAACAACTTTAAGTGCCAAGCTCTTCTTTGGCTTTCCTTCTTCTTCTCCTCTTTTCAATGTGTACTCATGGGTTATAAGTGACCAGATGAATTCATTCACTTCGAGCTTCTTGAGGTCTCTAGCATTCAAGAATCGCTGTCACTTTTGATTCCCAGCGTTTTGGTAGATAATTGAGAAATTTTCTTACTATCTCTACCTTGGAATAAATTTTGTCAAGAGCTGTCAAGTTATTTATGATGTTAGTAAAACGAGTGTGCATACTAGAAATAGATTCATCATCATTTATCTTAAACATTTCATATTCATGAGTAAGAATATAAATTTTTGATTCCTTGACTTGCGAAGTTTCTTCATAAGTAACTTCCAAATTATCCCAAATTTCTTTTGCCGTAGCACAAGTCATTATTCTATTAAACTCATTTCCATTGAGAGCATTAAATAATAAATTCATAGCAGTTAAATTTAAAGTATAAAGTCTATCTCTTCACGATCAAACTCTTCTTCTTCATTTTTGACCTTTACTCCATCAACCACTTTTGTTGGAATATAAAGTCCATTTACAATACATTTCTAGATTTCTCGACCTTGAGCCTGAAAGAATATTCTCGTTCTAACTTTCCAGAATGAGTAATTATCTCCACAAAAGAGTGAAGGCCGACTGCTAGATTGACATTCACCAAATGAAGCTGCAATGTTAGCCATAAGATCTTAAATCAAAAGATAGTTAATCTTATAATAGAGCTCTTAGTTCTGATACCAATTGTTACTGATCATAGGCAGCACCTATGTCACCTAACAATTGTACCTACCAGACTAGCCGGTCACCGTCTCTACCAGTACACCGTCACCCATGGTCGGAGAGTCTTGCTTCGGTGACACAGTCACAAGCGAGAGTTCCCATGAGTGATATGCCTGTATGAACAGTACAGATCAACTAGCTCTGATACCAATTGTTGTCCAGATGACTAACACAAGAGAGGTAGTGAATTGAGTTATATTTAAAAAAAATAACAATTATAAATCAAATATACAATATAAAATATAAACAAAATACGAAACAGTAATAAATATAAAGAGTAAGGGTAAGAAAGAAAGCAAACTCAGTATGTTAATGAGGTTTGGCCCCACTGCCTACATCCTCTCCTCAAGCTACCCCTTGAGGATCTTCAAATTTACTGTTCAACCTCCTTCAGGTGGAGATAGAAACCTATTACACTTTTGAACAACACCGCTACAAAGGATCCGTGTAGAACACCCTCTACACTTACAATCACCTTACACGTAATGATTCAACTATTCCCCGTGTAGAACACTTTCTACACGCACAAGGGTTATACACACCCTTTTTTCTGATATAAGAGCTGATAGTGGGTAGGTTATCAGAAAACACTCCTCAATGAGTTAAATAAGAACAATACAATACAAATTATATCTCTCAAAATGAACAAGGATTAAGGCTCAATGCTTAGAGAAGAGAGAATGAAAGTTTTGAATGAATGTTGTATGCTCTGGATGTTGTTTATGTGAAGCTCTCAAATGATCTATTTATAGGCATATGAGACTTCATATTCAAATTTAAAAAGATTCACATGTTAAAGACAACATCATTCACTTTTTCAAAAAAATCAAACCTAATTTTTTACTTTTGGCATATGACAAAAGGAGCACACTTTCCTTTTCAAAAAAATTAAAACCTAATCTTTTACTTTTTATATATGACAAAAGGAGCACACTTTACTTTTTAAATTTTTTAAACAAAATCATCTACCTTTTGTATAAGTCTAAAAAAGTATCAATCACTTTTAAAAATATTCAAATAAAACATGCACATATGAAAGATGACAATCAATCATTTTTAATATTTTCAAAATTCAACCCTTTAATCAAAGTATGCACATGTGAAAGATGACAATTAATCATTTTTCAAAATTTTCAAATTTAATTTTCAAAATATTTATGCATATGTAGAAAATGTATTTTAATGCTTTATGATAAAATATTAATTTTGAGCCTTAATCCTAATTTCAAATTTTTAAGAGATTTACAACATTAATCTATAACTTTAATATGAACTTGTTCCCTTCTTGCTCATGCTTGTTTCCTTGATGTGCTTGACTCCATTGTATAGACAACTTGAGTTTGAGACTTCTTTATTCTTTGAAGTCATTTGTTATCATCAAAATCCATGTATATATATATATATATATAATTACACAAAGGTTGAAATCTTGAGTTCAACAGTTGCAAATAAAATCGCTGCAATAGATAATCTATTGCAACGATTTTAATTTTGTCGCATGAGTTTTACATCAAAAGCGGAAGAATTCCTTAATTTTACATTTGCAACAAAAAATATGACATTTGCATAGATTTTGATCGCTGGTTTTACTAAAATCACGTTACAACGCCCAAATAATCGTTGTTATTACTTCTGGGCGCCAAAATTTTACGAAATGTTTTATTTTTTCCCCCCGATTTCTTTTCTTCTCCAATTCTCTCTGTTCTTTCCTTCTCCAAAATCGCCCGAGTGTCTATACCTAGTTCTTTTCCTCTCTCTATAATTTCCTTCGATCACCACCCTTAGTTCCTCCGCCCCATTTTCCTCCTGCAGAAGCTACTTCTCGTAATATTTGATTCCTCCCCATAGTTTGCACACGGCTACCCATTAACCCAACAACCCATCAGACCCCATCTTCAAATCTTCAACATCCACCCTTCCCAGTGACCTCTCATTTTCTCCCCTCCCTCTACTCCGAACACCCCTTCCATTTTTTTCTTTCCATTTTCTCTTTCCCTTTCTCTCTTTCTCCCTTTAGATTGGCCCGACCCTCCCTCTCTCCCCCTCTCTCCATTTTTCATTTTCTTTTCCCAATTACGTTACTACTTTCCTCCTCCGAAGGTTGTCGATTTCTTCTCTCTTGGCTTAGGTTAGGAGCAATTGGCAGTTGGCAGTTTCATATCGGTGGAAGACAGAATCTCAACATCAAATTTTCACTCCTTGCATCTTTGTGTTCAGACTTGTGCTTTCTGCCCTAGACTGCCTCTCTGAGTTGGTCTATTTCGATTTCTATTGTGTGGAAAGGGTAAAATTCCTACTTTGGCTTATGGATTAGATTTGTATTTGTATTGTCTGATTTTTTTTTTTTTAACTCATTTAATCAGTGATGCTTTTGAAGGTTGGCAAGTAGTATTTGATATATGGATTCTATCGGTGGTCTTTTCTGCATTTGTAAATTTTGAAGTTTGCTTCCTAATTGAATTTGGATGGCTTATTTCTAGTTGCTAGGATTATTAGGTTGGCAATGCTAAAATAAAGCTGGCATGTAGTCTGGGTTGGGTTTATTTTGAGTGAAGTAAAATCGGGTTTTTTTGAGTCTATTTAGTTTAATGCATATTTTGGTTGAAGATAAGACTTTGAGCAAACTGTGGGTGATATTTAGTTGCAAAAAACAAAGATATAATTTTTTTGATTAAGTTCTGGAAATTAGAATTCAGGGATTATATTTATGAGAAAGTTTATCAAAATTGATAATTCATTGGATTGGTTTAACTTGGGAATGCCGATGGTTGCTATGTTGGTTGAAAAATGCAGTAATTGGGGTTGTGAGTATTTTTCTGCATAGTGCAGGCTTTTATCAGAAGATATTAATTGGTCTTATAGATGTTAAGTTCAGATTGGAGTTTGAGTTTGGACTGCATAGTGTAGGATTATTCTCAGTTCGAGTTTGGTACATGAAAATGTGTAATGCAGTAATTGGGGCTGTGAGTATTTTTCTGCCTAGTGCATGCTTTTATTAGAAGGGTATAGGAGCATAGTGCAGGCTTTTCTTAGAAAAGCAAAGTTTGTGATGTTTTATTAGCATATCTAGGCATGCATTAGCATCATATACATTTATAATATTAAGCTCTCAAATAATGGTCGACAATATTGAAGATACTCATGACTGGAAATTTTTTTTGTAAGTATTGGTTTTGTTCTTTTGTTATTTGTAAGCCCCCGTATATGGTACTTAGCCATTTTTTTTATAAGCCCCCATGTAAATCTGGGTGTTGGATATTGGAGGTGATTGATCAGTTGTCAACGCAGTGAATGCAATGCTCCTTTATAATTGCTCTTATGATGTGTACTGATACTTTTTGTTTTTTTTGGGATTAAATCACAATATTTTTAAAATGGGAAAAAAAGTTATTCCTCGGATACAAATTTCATTATCTTAAATTAATACCCTATTAAAGATAAACATATTAACAATCATGTAGAATGACAGAAATATACCAATAAACAGAAATGATAAAACTCACAGATGGCTTGATCAAGAAGATTATAACTTGGTAAAAGTGGTACATCATGATCATTCCCTCCCTTCATAGCTCTCCCTTAATGTTCCTCATCTTAGCCCCAACATCGCCTGCAGCCTGCGAAGCCTTCTCCTTTGCGGCCTCGTAATTAGTCTTGGCATGTTCTGTCATGGTCTCCTTCGCTGTCATGTACAAGTCCTCCACACGATGCTTTGCTTTGTCATACGCATTGGCTGCATTCTCCTTTTCGTATCCCATTGCTTCTTCCATCATCTCTCCCCCATTCTGGGCCTTATCCCAGGCCATGTTTGAAGCTACATTCATTTTCTGCTTAGCTCCATCATAGCCATCTGCTGCTTTATCTTTTGCATACCCCATTGCCTCTGAAATCTTCTCTTGAGCATCCCCAGCCCTATTGGAAGCTGTTTCTGTAAACATGTTCAGTGTCGCGCTAGCTTCCTCGTAAGCATCAGCTCCTTTGTTTTTCCCATATTCCATCGCTCCTGCTATAGTCTCGTCCGCATCACCAACCTTGTCTGTAGCCATTCTTATAGTTTGATCGGCTTTCTCAGAGACGAAGTGTTTTGCATCACCCGCCATCTTGGAAGCATGCTTTGGTGCATCAGATCCAGCAGAACTCATTGTCTCCGTGGCTCTCCATGCAGCATACCCAGCTTTATCCATCGTGTTTTGAACATCCTCTTTTGCATTGTTCTGTCCAAGTCCAAATCCCTCATTGAACTTGTCATAGGCCCAATCGACCCAGGAATCCATCTTGTCTTTGGAATCGTGCATGGCCTCGGCAGCACCTTGTTTGGCCTCCTCCGCTTTCACCCTGGAACTCTCTGCCGCCGCCTTCATCCTCTCCTTCGCATCATCCATGGCGTTCTGTCCCCAGCACCAACACATTCCCGGCCACAGCACCGCCACGCACAACAACAAAGCCACCCATGCCCTTGTCTTCGCCATCTCTCTCAACGTACAGTAGTAAGTGTAAGAACTGAAGAGCCAAATTAAAAGCATCTTATGATGTGTACTGATACATTTTATGTATAATTGCTAGATTGGTGTGTCCAAATGGAAATATCAAATATCCAACAAGGGTTGATGCAGTCTTGTGAGGAGCTGTTTTGTCCATCCCTCATGCCCTGGTGCATCTTGTTATATCTGGCCAGATATAATATATAACGATAGAGGCAGTTGACATATTGTTATATCTATACTGTTAATTATATTAGTAGAAGTACTGAAATTTGAATTCCATATATAGGTGCCAGTTATATATATAGAGTACAAAAATATTTTTGTACAAAAATTACTACTGAAACTGTATGTTTTAGTGGTATTTTTTTTTTAAATTTTGTAATTGAGTATTTACAGTGACTAAAAATCGCTGCAAATAGGTCCAAACTCGTTACAATTCATCTATTTTAGCGATTTTAGTCCTTGCAAAAAATGTTAAATGCAACAAAGGAAGCAAACGTTGTTTCTAATATGGGGTATTTGCAGCGCTTTTAAACTTTTTGCAGCGATTTTAGTCCTTAAAAAAATATTAAATGTAACGAAAGAAGCAAGCGCTGCTTTTGATATGAGGTATTTGCAGTGCTTTTTTATTTTTTACAACGATTTCTTGGAAAAAATGTTTAATGCAACGGAGGAAGCAAATGCTGCTTCTGATATGGGGTATTTGTAGTGCTATTGAGAGCTTTTGCAAGGATTAAAATTACTGCAATTACTCATAAGCAGTGATCCTAATGAGAATTTTATAACCCATTCCCAGCATGTTATTTTATAATTTGTAATGAAAATATATCGTTGCAAATGACTCTATTTGCAACGTTTTTTCAATATCGCTGCAATTGATCAAAAATGAAAGGTTTATAGCGTCGAACATGCAAAGAACTAAAAAATGCTATTTTTGATCGATTGTAGCATTTATTCATAGTATTTGCAACGATTTTAAACACTGCAAAAGGCCAAATTTCTTGTATCTAATTATATTTTTGTTCTTGTTATTGTTCGTAATTCATAATTGGCAATAGCATTAATGTTTGGGTAGTGAAAAGTGTTGAGAAGAGTTGTGAATAGTAATGAAAAAGTAATAATAGAATAAATAATAGTAAAAAATAATTAATAATAGTAAAAATTAAATAAAAATTAATAATAAACTAATGAATAGTGATTGCGTATTATGAGAATATCTGAAGTATTCTTAGTACCGCATCTTAAGGAGTAGTTTGCAAATTGTCAACAATTTTTTGATAGACTTTTATATATATATAAATATCATCAAAATACAATTTGGTCTCTTCGATCTATAATTGCATTTTTTTCCTGATTTTATTTCAATAAACTAAATTATTATATAATATTCACATTAGATTATTTCTCTTTTAAAATTTATAATTATTTGGATGAAATATATTTAACAAAAAACCTCACGTTCACTTATATAGCTGACTATATAATATGCAATTATTCTACTTAAAAGTTTTTAAATATATGATGTTATTGCTATACATTATTCATCAAAATGTAAAACTTAATTTATAGTTTGCATGATTATCTATTTACATATATTTCCAAGATTCTCATAATTGTAACAAAAAGTTTAAATGTAAAATTACCCGTAATCATGACAGAATGCAGGTTTAAAATTTATTTATTTTTCTTTCCGAATTTTTATTCAATTTTTTTTATCAATTTATTAAATATATTTATTTTTTAGCTGAATTATTTATTTTAGACTTAAAAATATCCAATGCCTCCAGATTATAACGTTTCTAGTCATGCAACAGTTTGTAATTAAAATATTTATTTTGTCATGTAATTTTAATGAAAATCTTATAATAAAAGAAAAGTTGAGGTTAGGTTTAAATAATGAGATAAAAGGAGTTAAAATAAAAAATTAAATAAAATATTTTTATTATTTAAAATAAAAATATTTATTATATTTTACGTTAACTTTACTGAATCTAAAGAGCGAATCTTTCAAAGACGCACGCAAATAAACGAAGAGCTCTATATAGCTTTATAGCGCGAGGGGAATCCGTACGATCCCCATTTTATTGCAGCTAACGAAATGGCCAACGACGGAAATCGTAAGCTGAAGGAACACGTGACCATCCCTGACCGCCGTGACCAGATCAGCCGGATCCTAACCAGCATCGGAAAGTTCGCCGTTGATTCGGCGATCAATGACTCTCTTAAAGCCGTCACCGGTTAGCCCCGCCACACCCCTTCTATCTTTCTCATGATGAATATGTGCGAGTTTTGTGACTTTCGATGTGTTTGGTCCCCTCGATTTTGTTAACAAAGAATGGTTTGTTGGACGTTGTTACTGATTTTCGTTCGATTTGATATAGTCAAGTGGTGATATGAATTTTAATTTTGTTGCAATAAATCTTCTTGATTTTAATGCCTTCAAATGTATCCAATTTACAATATACTCGATGATAGTTCTGTGAATTCTCTGTATTAGTCCTGTGGGATGAGGCCGGGAGGAAAATAGGATACCTGTTTCCAGAAATTTTAAGGTTTTTTCACAGAGAGGGATGGTTGATGTGGTGAAAAACCATATTCTCTCTATCTCTCTCTTCCCTTCATGGATTTGATTCTTTCAATGGATAATCAGCGGGCATGTGCTTTTATTGAGGTAGATAGATGTTATACTTTCATGTTCTAATGCATCTTCTTAGCATTTTAGGGAGCATTTTCCTGACATGTCTCTCCAGAGCTTTTTGATTGCCCCTCCCCCCGGCAAACAAAATCCCGCAAACTCTGTCCGATGGACAAGCATGTGGACCAAGGGGATCGTTGTAACAGCTGAGTTTTGAACTCTTGACCTGTACACTATGCTAGATGCTCATCAAAGTTCGGCTTCTTATTCTTCACTTGGGGTATTAAGGGATCACCTTTAGCTGTGAGATCCAAATTAGAGAGCGGGTAGCCACCTGAACATTTTTTTTTTTTTATCAGTAGCCACCTGAACATTTTAGTAGAAAGATGCATGTTTATGAAGAAAATTAAAAGAACATTTTAGTAGAAAGATGCATGTTTATGAAGAAAATTAAAAGAACATTTTAGTAGAAAGATGCATGTTTATGAAGAAAATTAAAAAGATTATGAGGTTACCGAACTTGACGAGGTATGTTAGAAGTTGTGATAATACAAAAAAATTAAATCCGCTTGTTAGTTTCATTTTTGCAATTCTCTTTATGGCTTAGCATCTCATTTTAGTATGATCCAAATCAAGCTGAAGGGTATAATTATTCTGGTTTTCCTCTTTTGTTGTATGATTGAGTTTTGACTTTACCTTGGGGCTATGTTTGTTCCAAGTTGTATCACCACCACTTCCTTTTTGCAATACTTTCTTTTGTAGATAGATTCTTAGTTTCAACATTGATAAGGATGTTTATTGGCATACACCATGAATTCTGTTTCCCAATCTTTAAATTCTCTCTTCTCACAATAATGTATAGCACAGGTAGGAAGCAGATGCACAAGATTGTGCAGGAAGGATTCAGGCATCAACCCACTTCACCCGCTTTAGACGACATGAAGAAACCAGAGGATCTTAAAGTAGTGATGCAGGAGCTGCAAGCAAAGGAGGATGGAGTGCAGGAAGACACGAACAAACCAAAGCAAGGAACTAGGTTATCAGCCAAATCAGTCAATGGATCCTCTGCTGTTCTGAAGAAGAAACCGAAAGACAGCAAAAAGGGGTCTGATCTTTTAGAAACGGATAAGAAAAGAGTTTTTATTCGGTCTCGACTATAAAATGACCTTGATAATGATGCCTAAAGTATCGCAAATTGTACTGCTAACATGTAATGGGCATCATATAAGAATGTTTAGGATTTGGGTGTATTGGTAATGGTGTCAGGATACGTGAGAAAATAACACGTGTATGTGTTTATTTCCATTCCTTTACTTTGTTTCTTTCACTTTCTGGATTTCTTCCTCTCAACTGCTTAATCTTGCAAGAAAACAGAGAGCTATTTCAACTTAATAAGAGATGTATGATTCGTATTTTCCTCCGTCAAATATTCCTAGCGAGATGTGATTCGTATTTTCCTTCGTCAAATATTCTTAGCGAGATGTGACATAAATGTGCTCCTTCCCAATGGCTACTGAACTGCACTTGCATGCAGCGTCTTTCCATTTACTACATTTCCTTTACAAAACTTCTACCATCTTGCTTTTCCTCTCGCGATCGAGAGTAAGAGGGATGGCGATTTAGGATTACATTTCCTGCTTGGATAAGTGTGTGATAACCTTCATGTTCTATTTTCTTTTGGTAGCAGCCTACAACTAATTCCACTGTTTAGCAAATTTAGGAGTGACAATATTCTCCGTTGCTTCAAATCTGAAAGATGGGATACATTCATATATGAATTCGAGCACTCATATCATATCAAATCCTGTTGATGTAAACGCCATATGGCTGGTTTTGTTAAAGGGTAGCGGCAACTGGCAAAAAGCCAGAAACAAATGCTTCATAGGGAACGTCGTTTCCCAGGGACCTTGCGTTTCCCGGTCACCAGTCGGGTAACCTTCATCACCATCGGTTCCCGCAATCAAGCCTTTTTTTTATTTTTTGTCAGTTGTCCGTAACCTTAGTTTTGTTACAGATGTCAGTTGTCTGCAAAAATTTTGCTTAAATTTAAGAAGTTTCAATTGGAAATTTCTATAATATTTATTGATATCTATCTAAATATTTCAAATAATATTAATTTTACAAAAAAAATATTATAAGATCCTTTTATATTTATGAATAATTTTATTTAAAATTCTTTACTTCACACACTATCAACTTGTCATAACTTTTTTTTTTTTTTTGAAAAGAATACCTCATATATTGAATTTACTTGTTAACTGAGTTACAAAGTTTATCAAAATTCACAGATTTCAAAAGCTCCTGTGGATGATCCTCCATCCAGACTCTCTCTTCCTCTACGATTAAAGCAATTTTTGCAAGTTCATGTGCAACACTATTACAAACTCTATTAACATGTAAAACAGACCACTTCTTTCTATTCTTCAAAACAGACTTCACATCCTCTATCAATTGACCATGCCATTCCCAACATTCCTTTGCATTATTAACTACATTGATCACAGACATTGCATCTCCCTCCAACTGAACTTTGCTGAATTTCAATTCCTCACACAACTTCATTGCCCTCCAAAGAGCATGGATTTATGCTACTACAGGTTTTGAGACATTCAATTTGCAATAGCATAAAGAGACTAAAACATCACCACATCTGTCTCTAATCACCACCCCCATTCCACATTTACTGTCATTACTTCTTAGAGATGCATCACAGTTTACTTTCACCGTATCCCCTTCAGGTGGTTTCCAGTGAAGAGCTCTACTGCATTGAGAATTTCCTTGTTTTGATTGAGCCTACTGTTTCTCCTGTGCCTGCTGGTATTCACTCAAACAATTTGCAGCTCGACTAAATACATCATTAGGCCCCTCAAATCTGTTTTCAAATACCCAACCATTCGTTCTAAACCATATCCTTCTCAACACCACAGCCATTAGTTCCATTTGATCCTAAGTCAACCTCAAAGACCATTCAGACCAAAGTTCTAAAAAGTCTCTTTCATTGGCTGACCATTTCTACACAGGACTCCACTCACACGCCCACACATCTCCTGCTCCACTGCAGCGCCACAAAGCATGACAAATTGATTCATCCTCTTTTCTGCATACTAGACATAAAGCTTCTTTTACAACCTTTCTTTTAAACAGATTTTTCTTTATTGGAAGACAATTTGTAATAGCCTTCCAAACAAAAATCTTTGTAACCCCTGGTATATTCAACATCCATAACTTCCTCCATATTTCTTCTGCACTTTCTGAAACCTCCCATTCCTCTCTTCTTTTTCTATTTACTTCTACATGGTAAGCACTTTTAACATTGTATATACCATTTTTTGAGAAAGCCCAGATTTGCTTATCAGGAAGTCTGGAAAAACTGACAGGTAAATTACAAACAATGGCAGCCCCTTCTTTATCAAGCACTTGCTTTATAAGTCCCTCATTCCATCCCCCATTCTCAACTAAAAGTAATTCCTCCACCCTGGCCTCAGCATTCAGTATATGTATAGGAGATTGAATTTTAAAAGTCACAGCCTTTGGAACCCACCTATCTCCCCATATTTTTATACTTTTACCATTCCCAACTCTCCATACCAACCCTTCTTTCAACAAACTCAATGAATCCCACAAACTTCTCCACATAAAAGAAGGTTTAAAACCCAAAGTAGCATGTAACAAGTCAGTGTTTCTAAAATACTTATCTTTCAATAACACTGCAGCCAATGATTGAGGGTTCATCAAAACCCTCCAACACTGTTTTGCAAGGAGTGCCTTGTTAAAAGCTTCTAACTCTCTGAATCACAAACCTCCCTCATTTTTTGATAGCCCCATCTTAGACCACTTCCTCCACTGAATTCTATTCTCCCTCTGCTTGAAGCCCCCACCAAAATTTTGCCATTTGAGCTTTCAATTCATGACATAACTTCCTTGGTAGTTTGAAAACACTCATATAATATGTAGGGATAGCCTATATAACTACCTTTAAGAGAACCTCTTTTCCTAAAGGGGAGAGAAATTGATTTTTCCAATTGCTTATATTTTTCCACACTCGATCCTTCACACTATTAAAAGCTTGATATTTGGATCTACCAACCATTATTGGCAATCCAAGATATTTCTCACAATTGTTCTGAATTATAGCCGCACAATCCTTCACAATATCACCTTTCACCTTTGCACCAGTTGTAGGACTAAACAAAACAGTTGTTTTATGCTTATTCAAGCTTTGTCCAGATGCCTTCTCATAGGTATCAAGTATCCCACTAATTGTCTTCCATTCCTTCCAAGTAGCTTTCCCAAAAATCAAGCAATCATCAGCAAACAATAAGTGTGTCAGCTTAAAACCCCCTCGAGCCACTGAAACACCTCTTAATTCACCTCTGACTTGGGCTTTTTCAAGCTTAGAACTTAGGCCCTTTGCACATGGAAGAAAAAGATAAGGAGACAATGGATCTCCTTGTCTTAAACCTCTAGTGGGAAAAATAAAGTCACCTGGTTTACCATTGACAAGAATACATTTCATGATCAGACCTACCCATCTATCTCCAAACCCCAGTCTTTTCATAATAGCCTCCAGGTAATCCCATTCCACCTTATCATAAGCCTTTGAAATATCTAATTTCACTGCCATGCTTCCAACTCTACCATTTTGTCTGCATTTCATCGAATGTAACATTTCATAAGCTGCTATGACATTGTCTGATATCAATCTCCCTGGAATAAAGGCACTCTGACATTTGAAAATAATGCCATCCATCACCATTTTCAGTCTATTAGCAAGAGTCTTTGCAATGATCTTATAAAATACATTGTAAAGACTTATAGGTCTGAAGTCATTCACAATTCTTGGCTCATTAACTTTTGGGATCAAAACAATATAAGTTTGATTTATCGAGTCTTGCATTCTGCCCCCATTTAAAATTCCCAACACAGCATTACTTACTTCCTTTCCTACCACATGCCAAAATTTTTGAAAGAAGCATGCCCCATACCCATCAGGACCCGGGGCTTTCAATGCCCCCATCATATTTATGGCCTCCTCAACTTCCTTACTTGTAAAAGTACTTTCCAGAAAGTTATTCATATCAGTTGACACCTTAGGCTCCAAAGCCTTTACACCTTCATGAATATCTTGAGTAGATGGTTGTGCACTAGTATAAACCATAGAAAAATGGTCTCTGAAAGCTGCTGCAATTTCCTCTTCTTCTTCTCTTAGAACAGATTGACCATCCAATATTGACACAATTTTGTTCCTTCTTCTTCTCTGATTAGCACACTCATGGAAAAACCTGGTGTTTCTGTCTCCCATAGTATACCAATTCCTCTTTGCACGCTGCTTCCATTTCACATCCTCCTGGTCAAGTAACAAGCCCACCCTCTCTTGCAATCTTTTCAACTCCTCCATGTTATTCTGACAAAGATCCCCTTGTATCTCCCTAATTTTCTTAGACACCTGCTCAATTTCCTTCCCTCTTCTTTTGTCCTTTCCTTTGAAGCATGATGATAAAGCCTGACTACAAAACTGCAATCTGGTTTGAACTTGTTGTATAGGTTCTGAATCTAAGAGACTTTTCCTCCACCCTTCTTTAACCACTTACTCACATTCTTCTTGTTGCAACCAACAAGCCTCAAATCTGAAAGGAAAGAAACCCCTCCTTCTACCATTTCCTTCATCAATAGTAGAGATTACAATAGGCAAGTGATCTGAGCATCTCCCTGTTTGAGCCATCACCTCCACTTCCTTGAAAAGGGACCTCCATCTATTATTCACCACAAACCTGTCCAATCTTTCTTTAGTAAAAGATTGGTCTGAATGTTTATTAGACCATGTAAATCCATTTTCCCCATAGCCAACATCAACTAGACCACAATCCTCTAATGCTTCCCTGAACAGGTTTATCTGACTTTCAGCTCTCCTTTTTCCCCCTACTTTCCCATTATGCCATAATATTTCATTAAAATCTCCTCCTACACATCAGGCACCATCATTTATAGGTTTCAACTGTCTCAATAGATCCCAAGATAACCTTCTTTTCCCTGAGTCAGGATGACCATAGAACCCTGTGAAGCACCAGTCCTTTTCTTGCCTCTCTCCTTTAACAATAACAGTAACATGCCACTTTGAGTAGTTTACAATCTCAGCACCTTTCTCATCTCTCCAAAACAGAACAATACCACCCCTTCTTCCCTCAGAATCAACAGCAAAACATCCCTCCATCCCTAACCTCCTTTACAAACCAACAATTTTACATGAACTGATTTTTGTTTCACAAACAAACACCAAAATGGGCTGTTTTTCCTTAACCATAAGGCTAAGGTCTTGAACTGTCCGAGGGTTCCCAAGCCCTCGGCAGTTCCAGCAAAGAATTTTCATGCTTCCATGTGGTGCTGCTCAGCAGCCACCACCCTTAGTATATTTTCATCACACACTACCTCATCACTTCTCTTAACTCTCTTGCCACCATCAATCTGTTCACTATCATCTTCCATAGCATCAAAATTTCTTTTTAATTGAGAAAAAGAGCTAGATAGCTTACCTGACTCAGGCCTAGCCCTAGCCCTTCTTTTCCACCTTGATGACCTCTTGCTATCCACATCCTCATTAGTCAATTGCAGCATTTTGTTTTCAGTCACTTGAGTCTTCTCGTCTTGTACCTTTACACAAGCATCTGGTCTACTATCACACCCTTCTTGCACTTTCATCATAGGTTGAAACAACACCTCCTGCACTTTCATCTTTGAATTCACATCAATCACCCCTTGCTCTACTGAATCATCCTCCTCCCTTCCCTGCTGAGATTCCCCTTCCTTCTCCATTTCCTCATACTCCTGCCTTGAATTATCCTTTTCTTTTTCTTTTTTCTTTTTCATTTTTTCTTTTTTCTTTTTCATTTTTTCCTCCTCCCCCTTAGTAGTTGCTTTTCTAATTGCTTTTCTAATTAGAGGTCGTGCCCTAAGCCACACTCCATATTGACCAGCATTTTCATCACTCCCCTTGCACCCCTCCTTTTCATGCACAATTCTTCCACAATTAAAACAAAGCCTATGTAGCTTCTCATATTGAAAAGGCACCCATCTTCTCCTCCCATCCACTAAAATTGTCCTTCCTCGAGCTACAGGTTTTTTAAGATCACACTCCACCTTAACTCTTAAGCATCTACCCCAAGCCGAGCCATCTTCCTGCACATCCACCTCCACAACCTCCCCTATTGATTTTCCTATCTCCTCTCCCATCCTCTTTGTCATATAATTCAAAGGTAAATTTAACATTTGCACCCATAGGCAAGCATGATCAAAGTCAAACAGATTAGGTTGCAATTTACCTTCAAATTCTTTTAGAACAAATAGATGATTATCAAACAGCCAAGGACAACCATCAAGTACTCTCATCCTGTCTTTCCAAGTTACAAAAGTTATAACATAACAGTTACTTCCAATCTCCTGGAATTCCACTGGTTTTCCTACCTTCCAGATTCTCTCCATCATAGATCTGATAACTTCCTTCCCAATCCGACGTATTGAAATCACCTTCCCAACCAAGCTTCGTTCACTCTTTAGATTCATTATACTCGAATCAGCATGCTGTATTTCAATTGGCCCATCCTCCTCATCATTCAGCTTCAATCTCCTCCATACCTCCTCCATGTCTTCCATCGCACTCCTCTGCTTACACTCGCAAACAGAGATCGACACTCCTTCCTCAATCGATGAAGAATACTAACTGCTTCTTCTCAGTCGCTTTCCAAAAGAAGAAAGCAGTTGAGAGAGACTCTAGTTGGGTTCAACTTGTCATAACTTAATTTAAAATAAAATATATATTTATATCTATGTTATAAGAGCTTTGAGCATCAAATATACACGTGGGAGTCCGTGTGTGTGTGTATACATGTATTTATGTTTGCATATCCTTTGTTACTCTGTTCCTTAACCATTGTCTATTGCACTCGAACTTTCTTTGGACTTCCACACACACAGACGCTCTCTCTCAGACGCTTTTCAGTGAACCGAACACCGATGGCGGTGTGGACAGGCGCCGCTCGCCAATCCGCTTATCTCGTTCGGCGTTCCTCCCTTAAAACGGCTTCCTCTGCTTCCCTTATACATCGGCGCGGTCTTGCCGGAGGAGGCGGTAACCTGTCATTCCTTTTTCTTTCTTTAGGCCATGTTTGCTTGTCGAGGAAAACAAATAAAGGAAAGAGAATAAAAGCGATTTTTTTTTTTCAATAAAAAAATGGACAATTAACTCATGGATCTCAGTTGAATCCGCCGTTCTTTTTTTCGCTGCTGTTGAGGGCTATTTGAATTAGACACATTTGGAATTCAATTGTCAGATTTCTCTGCTAATACATGAGACCTAGAGTGCATTGAATTTATTTTTTGGTTATAGTACTTGTGTAAACATTTGATTACTTGGAGCATATTGCAGATCATCAGGGACCTCCAAAGGTGAACTTTTGGCAGGACCCATTGCACCCATCTAGATGGAAAGAAGAACACGTACGTAATCCCTTCCAGTGAACTTATTTTATTAGTATTTAATATATCATCACGACGAGCTCTTGTTCGAATGAGATTCTGGGAACAAACTAGTGATGCTAGTTAGTCTAAGTAGAGATTCTATATGGGGGTGTGTGTGTATTCAACCTTTTTGTTGTTTGTAAAGTTGGCTGAAGAAATGCTTTTATCTTTTGCAGTTTGTGATTGTCTCTTTAGCTGGATGGGGGCTACTTTTCTATGGAGGTTACAAGTACTTCACTAAAGGCAAAAAGAACAAGGAAGATCAGGTTCTGTTTTCCACCTTTTTGGTTGTTTGTTGCTTATTTATGGTATAATCTTGCTCATCACATTATCTATTCTCATTTGACTTTAGACTCTGTCACAATGAGAGGAACTATTTCCTAATTTTGGGATCAAGCGTTCTTAATTTTCATTTTTATTTGTCTATGTTAATTTTTTGTATACATATAGTTCTCTGCCTGAACTTCAATGCAAAAGTAGCGTAGGGATGTGAGGTCTATCTGGAGCTGAAAAACTGGTCATGGAAAAAGATTGTTGTTTTTCAGAGTTGTCATGATTGCTTATGTATCCCATATTAATTTGATTATTTGGGGGCATTTACGATATGCTGCACGGCTCATTGATTGTCCAACGATGCATTTTAATGCTGTTCTTCAGGGACCAGAAGCACTTGTTTGTCTGTTATTTTCACCGGACAACTTTATGTTTGGTTCATAAAGTTTCGACACTATATTTTAGCTGACTTGCTGTGTTTATTTGCAGAAAGTAGGAGAAAAATCACACTAGCTTTTCTTCTGGGGCTGTTCTAGAGGAAGTTCAATGCGCAAACAGTCCTTAAAACTTTGACCTGTAAAAAGAAAAGTGCCGTTACTGTTAGTGATTTCTGGAATGGAGTGTTTTTTTTTTTTTTTTGGTAATAATGAATTCCTGGCGTTCGGATGGAGCAGTTTTCTATGTACTCGCTGGATAAGGATGCTTTGCAGTGTAAATTGTAATATGAAACGGGCTAGATTTGGCCTGCTTTTGGTCGTTCTATTGTCTCCAACTAGAACTTTTAGAGGAGAATTCACATCCTTGCTTAGCATAAGCAAAAAACAGCTCAAAAAAGTTGCGTTTTTTCCAATTTCCATTCTCTCTTTCATCACGGATTTAAAAAAAAAATAAAAAAAACAAAGAGTAACCATAATAATGACTAAAGATGCAATATTAATATATACTTAAAAATGAAATCTTTCGTTAGAGTATTTTTCATCTCAATGAAAAGAATCAAATCAATATATAAAAAAAGTTTTGCTCCGTATAAATTAAATCGTGCACTAATCTGTATATTAATACTGATTATTTTATAGTTAAAATTTAAATTAATATTATTTTTAATAAAATTTATTTTTTAACCAATTATATTAAATTAATACACAGTTATAACTAAATTTTTCTATAAAAAAATATTACGTTATTAACATTAGAATAAAAGATCTAATTCAGATCTGTCTCCTTCGGCCTACTTTAGATGGAGCGTACTAGGAAACTCAAGCATCGTCATGAATTAAATCATTAAGAGTACAACCTTGTACGAATTCATCGACACTTGGATCATCTAATTATGCTTGAACAGCCACAACGAAGAAAACGACAACAAATTAATTGTAGCACCAGCACCTGTTTTTCGTTTCAGGAGATGACTAGCACAGATTTTGCCCTAAAGACTCGGCACCATTTATTAACTAAACGACCTCTAGTGTAGATTTTCATAGCAAATATGATATCAAGGCACTGCCATGTACTTGCCACGCAGATAGCATGAACTTTCAATGCACGTTCTCAAACAAGTTTTACCTAATCTGGTTAGTTAAATTAAATAAATGACAACTAGTTTAAAACAAGTCCATGAGCCATATTATCATTCAAATTTTTCTATATGCTCACTAAAATATCAGAAAGTACACTGGAACAAGAAGACCATTGGAATTAAGACAAGAAGGAACTTTAGGCCCACGAATGATATACAAGAATACAACATAAGAAACATCACTATCAAAACTTATATTACAGCTGCGATGTCAGTTTGCTAACCATTCCTCTCAAGCAATAATGGCCCTGTTCATTGAGGGTGTCTCCAGTTCGGTATGACAATATACCTCCATCAGAGGTTCAGGCTATAATGGCTTTAATGGCCTTAGTCTGCATCTTTTACTTCTGCTTCAACATCGACAACTGCCATAGAAGAACCTTTCCCTGGAAAAGGGGCAGTAGGTTTAGTAAACCATTTCAACAACAATTGCAGGAAGAGAGAGAGATGGGGAAAAAGAGGGGGGTGGGTTTAAAAGAAGGAACAACATATAATTGCGGATGACCATCTAATGCAGGTACTGTAAACTAGATGAACACATGAAACTTTACATATATTGATCGTATAAACATCACATTCAATCCTCTCAAAGGAAAGGAAACAACTAGCATTGTGGAAAGTACCTTTCTTGGAACTGGAAAAATCCTTGAAAGCCTGCCCAAATGTTGTTGATTCGTTGGAGAACTTCACAGAGTCCCTTACGAACTCATCACCAACAACTGAAATTTAATTGGGATGTCTCAAAACATTACAGAAATGTGGACATATGTATTCCACATGTAAACTAAGATATATTAGTTCAAATCTAGGAGAAACAGATGAATTGCACCAACAAGAACATTGGTTGGAAAAGTCCATGCTGTCCATCTTTATAGATCAATCAAGCATATTCCTTGTCTAGCGTCATATTTTAGGTTCCATGTTTGATGCAACTTTAGAGTTTCACTAGTTTGTTCCAGTCAGGCCCATCTCAAAATTTTATACAGAACAATGATGATTGAAATACTTCCATGAGGGGTAAAAAGGCATCGACAGCTCACTCCACAAATACAAATAGCAAAGATATTAAAGATTGTAATGAAGACTTGACTTCCATCAATGCTTGAAGTACCAACTCTAGTCCAAGCTTGAAGAGTGATTATTGATGGTGAGAACCAGGTAAGTGGAATTAGCTTGAATCATTTTCAAATGGCACTGGAAGTTGGGGCATGTGAGCCCAAGGGGGCACAACAAAAAAGTGTCAACTCACCACCCATAATTGATGACATCATTACGCAAGCTTATATTACATATAACGAGATAGGGATAACAAAACAGCAAATGCATGTAATTAAAGCAAAATATCATTATGCATTATAAAAATTGCAACATTTGGCAGAAAAAGAAGCCAACTGGAAAAAATTCTAAAAACAAAAACGACTCCACTTGATAGCTCTACAGCTTTGCTGCAGTTAAGAGTCCAATGACTATATACAACTAAAGGACTAACATAGCAAAAATAAGCGTTTCTGCAAGTTAAACAACCATTGTCAACAAACGGAGCAAATTAATTAGAGGAATTTCAGGGACTTCATTAAGTAAAAAACTGAATATTTAACACTACCAGAGAAAGGTTGACTGCAGAAGGGGCACAACTGCAAATCATATTTTAGAGAAGATCTGCAAAAGATAAGATTACTGTCCAGGTCAGAAAACTCATTATGCATGCTGATCCACAATAATACAAAGCCAAGTCTCTGCATGTGAGTTTTATGTCGTGGAAGATATCTCTTACTTGAAAACTTGAAAATCATTTCCACAGTTTGGGCACTGCACATACACCATATATGAAAAGGGAAAAAAAGAAACAATCAATAGAGGCACGAAACAGAAATGGTTGAATGATCACTCCTTCACATTCTAAAAGTACCACAGAAAATAGTTTATACTCAACAGACAAATTTAAGCTTTTCATGTATTTTGCAATGAATCATTCTTCAAACACAATATCTGTTAACATAATTTAAGTTCACTCTTTGCATATACAGCCAAAATTCATTTGAAATTAACATGAAGTTCTATCACTAGAAAATTTTTACAAATTATGTCATTACAAATAAATATGGCCAAAACTCTTTGCAAATACGTCCAAAACTCATTTGAAATTAACATGGTTTAAGTTCTATCACTATAAAATTTACACAAATTATGTCATTACAAATAAATCGAACTTCACTCTTTGCATATATAAAGCTAGTTCGTATAAAAAGATCGAACTGTCTAATCAACATGACCATTCACCCAATAAAGCATGCATTACAGACATATTAGAACTCATGAATATCTTATTCATTTCCAAGAAAAAAAGCAATCCGATGAGCCATTCAATAAATTATCAATGCTCTATATGTTTAGTGTCTATGATGAATAGGAACCTGCAAATGCAATGTAAACTTGATAAGGTCTATCACTCATGCTGATGAATTTCCGGGTAACAAATTAGCCCGCAGTTTTTAATCATCCACACATACAAAAATACTACATAATGCACAACGTTCTGATGTCCAACAATTACACAGCTCAACCAACAGGTGCAAGAAATTCTTTTTCTATCCTCAGTAATTGAACAAATCTCAGAAGTCACAGCTTTATAAAATGCAATATTACATAATTGGAAGTCTAGACTAAGAAGAAATTTTGAGAGAAAGAAAGCCAAGAGCAGAAAATTGAAGAAGCCTCACAGTGCCTTGAACCATATCCCGCCCAGCCCACCAGAGAAAAGCACCCAAGCCAACGATGGGTAAAAGCACAACAAAGAGCTGTACATGATAAAACATGAGGCAATCAGATTCAGCCATATATATTTGTCACTTGTCAGAGCCAACAAGTTATAAAATGTCTCAAGAGTCGAAACAAAATTATGCTATCAGACGTTACCAGAAGAGTATACGTATTTATTTGCCCTAGAAAAAAAAAATGAGATTCAAGAACCCCGGACCTTAAAAAGAATCACCAGTAAAGCCACATACGATTATGTGATAACAAAAAAAACCAAAAACAGATTATCTATTGCATAGGCAGATTAGCTTTGTCAATTGTCAAATCCCATAAATAAACGGATACAAGCAAAATAAAACAAACAGAATAGTACTGAGATTCGTATTTTAGTTGAATAAACACACAGGGAATTACGTGTGAGAGAGAGAGAGAGAGAGAGAGAGAGAGAGAGAGAGGGGGGGGGGGGGTACCCAAACGGAAACAATGGCATCAAGAACCCAACCAAGCTGCCCAGTCATGGAAAGATAAGTCAACCCAACAGCCAAAGCAAGATTTCCGAGAATCCTAGCAGTGGCACCATCATCTCTCCCACCACCACCGCCGCCATTAAACCCGAAACCCTGATTAAACCTTACCAAAACCACTCTTTTCTTCATCTTCAATCCCTCCTCTCGCACTAAAATCCCATCCTGACCCCTACTTCCACCTAAGAAAGACCACCTCTCCCTATAGACCCTCAATTTGAACCTGTTGTGATGCAAAGAAGCAATCTTTGCTCTCGATAAGGAGCAACAGTTAATGGGTTTCTTGTATGTGCTATAATTTTGTAAGGTTTCCAACCTGAAGGTCGAGATATTAACGGAGATTTGCAACAGTGGCGTCATCGCATATATGCTAACTACAAAAGTCTATAGCAATTGTCTTGGATAGTTTTCTGGGGATTTCATGGTGGCTCAATAAAACGGAATAGATTTTTCTGGTCGGCCTTTGGTTACTCTCCCTCTCTCTGTGGAAATATGCATTAGTATTATCCTCTGGGACGGATACCACGTGTGCTTGAAGTGAACAGTCCCGTTCTGTTTTTGATTTGGACCATTTGCTCCCTTTCCCTTTCAAAGATGTAATCCCTGCGATTTGGTATGATGATATATTCTTATCTAATTATTATAATTTTTAAAATTTTTTAAATAAAATATAATAAATAATTCTAATTTTTTAAATCTTAAAATAATAATAATAATAATATTAAAAAAATTACATTCTAATAAAAATTTATTCAACTTTCATTTTATCTCATCTCATTTTATTTATATAATCAAATGTGGGTGTTTTTAAACTAAATGAACACCAAAAAAAAAAACAAAGAAAAAAAAAACATAAGAATGTAAATGTAAATTTATTCTTTTGGCTTAAGAAGCGTAATTAGATAGATGATGTTTGTGAAAACTATTTGTAAATTCCTCTTATTTATAGCATTTAAATCGGCTGTCTTTTGTTTCAAGCAATTACCCATTTCTTGACGAACGATGAGTGTATCCAGCAGACGGCGAAAACGTTTCGACCGAACCACAATGCAGTGATAATTTATACACCGAGTGGATTGCTTTACGTTTTTCTTTACACGATTAAAAACATTTAGGAGTGCAATAAACTGGCGCATCATGACAAATTAGCGAATCACCCTCTGCAATAACATCTCTCTCGTCCGATTTGCCACAATGTACTTTCGCTTCTGGATTTTTAGTTTTTTTTTTTCCTTCCTTTTTTTCATGCCTACGGACAACGAATGCAATTTCCGATTGATCACCTAAAGAGACGGCATACAGATAATACAGATAACAAGAGCAGAAACCCACTTCTTGGGTTTCTTCTTCTTTTTAATATCCTCTAGCTAAAAGTATAAAAGTCGAAATTATTTAGATATAGGTATAGCATGGGTCATATAAATCTAACTTAGTTCAGTTAATGATATTTATCAGTACATTCAAGTTCTCACCCATATTTATGTAAATTCCAAATCACTCTTTCCTCTTATCTAATTTTGTGCTTGATGCAACATCATCTCTACATGGCGCAAAGTTGTATGCATATTGCTGAAAAGCGGAAAAGAAAACCATCTCCACACACACCAATACATTTTGTAGGGCTTCCTCAATGTGCTCAACATCTAGCCAGACATGATGAGATCGGATTATGCCCAATCCTACAAGAATATCAAGTACAACACCCTGCAAAATCGACCCAAGAAGCTGCTTTGTCAAACAGATAAAATGAGTTTTCCCACATTGTACAGCATGTCAGCAACCTCGTTCCCATTCAACCAAATTCATGTCCCCTCATTGGAAATGCCAGTGGTGCATTAAATTTTAATAGAACAGCAAAGGGGGAAACTTTATTCTTGATGTTTGGTTCGAAGACAAGGTTACATGGTGCTAAAAACCTCAAGAACCAAGAATGCTACATGGTTGACACATGCTGCTGGTGATAAGAGCCAGCATGAGGTTTCCTACATGTACTGAAAAGGCACTATGTACATGATTAGTTAGCTCTTGGATCAATGAAAAACACATTGGAATAGATCAGATCAAAGATATTAATGCAAATAAATGTACTGTATCTTCCTTATGGTTAAACATGAGGTAAAAAGAAATGTAATCCATACTGACTCAGGAAAAAAACATATTATTTGTAATCAGTATTGCTTTCTGAAATTTTAGGTGGTTGCATATTTTAACTCAACAATGTTCACTACTCATGCAGACATCCCACATATATTCCTAGAGATCAAATTGTTTGCAGAACAAATTACCTGCCAAAAGCAGAAGAAGACAATCCCTTTGATGCATAAAAACTGGGATAGGCTCCAAGAAGTTGAAGAGTTATCATCAAGATTGAACACACGGTGAATCACAACAAACTGCCATGTGGTTCAGACGAGCAGTGCGGGGCTGCATTTGGTAGATTACTATGAGTCAGAACCCAGAATCTAACCGTATGATATGCAGGCTAACCAGATGCTTGTCACACATTGACTAATTTACTCTGCCATTTGGAAAAAGAAATTAAGCATTTGAATAGCAGAAAATAATTTGTGCAGATCTAGGGTTTGCAAGCCCCGTGCCCCTTTAAAAAAAAAGTGGGATCCACCTGGAAAAAGAGTAGATTTTTTTGGTGGATCCCACTTTTTTATTGTAGGTCCCAATCTTTTCCAAAGTGACTGCACGAGGCTTTCTGCCATGCATGCCCTACACTTGTATCTAGCATTATTGGCTGGTGGGTCTCAGTCATAACACAAATCAAGTGAGTGATACGCAATTAAACGTGAGTTCTTAATTATGAAAGAAATGCTTAATAGAGATAGAGGTGCAAACACTTTCTACTGGTTAACCTGAAAAAGTCACCAGCCGAGCTAGCAGCAACTTTATCTAGAGAATGGGCAACATATCCAAGTAGTGTCGATATCATAAGGGCATAGGAGAATTAGAGTTAAAAATCAAGTATATTAGTTAGTCGCTCTGATTAGCATACTGTTGATGCCATCATGGATGCAACTTAAACATTCTAATTTACAGACATCCCTTTAATCCTTGTTTAACGGCCCAAATTACAACTCTGTATGTATGCTATGGCCCTTCATTGGCAAAAGGGCTGGAACAAGAAAGCCTCTCCGCTAAAGAGTGTGCTTGGGAAAAAAAAAGTCCAAACTCTAAGGCGATATCATGTTGCTTTGTCTTATAAAACAAATTATCAGAAAAGAAAGAGAGTGAGAAAGATGAAAAGACAACTGGCTTATCTCATGAATCATCACCCTTATGCCACAGATTGAGATAGGTCTACTGCTTAGATCTTATTTTTCGTAGAAGAAAAAGGATATCACAAAATATCTAGACTAATAGAACCTGACAATGCAAAGATGTAAAAATTATGGGTTTTAGACTTTCAGTAGTCCACAGATGCATCACATGTCTGAACATGTTTTTGTGTGTGTGTGTGTGTGTGAGAGAGAGAGAGAGAGATGCCCCAAAAATTGATACAAGTGATTCACCTGAAAAAAGAGTCATTGGAAATGAATGGTGAATCTCTCTTCCTTTGATTTCATCAGGCACTATGTTTTTGCTAATGGATATGTTCAAGTAGCTGTACATCAAAGCCAATAATTTAGCTACAACCTGCATTCAAGAAACTGAGTAACTGAGCAGCAAGATAGCAATTTATTAAATAAGTAATACCAACAAATCTTCATTAGGAACTTCACCTAGAAAAAGAACATAAAAAAGGCCTTGGTCCCCTGAAGATCTAACAAACCAACATAGGAGTCAATAGCATATATGGGGGCCATAAGTGTGATAATTATAATAGCTTTCTGCTCCTTTGGCTTCTTCCAACAGAAAAGATGTTCTGAGATAAGCTGTGCTGCAAAATGCACAGTAAACATCACACAGATGGTGGATCCCAGCAGGGTAACTTGGCCAGGATTCATAGTAATTATATCGATTGTTCACCACAGATAATATAGAATTAGTATCTTCAGAAGGAACCAAAGCTAGTTTAGGTTATCTATTGATTCTATTCCCAATCCTCTTACAAAGCAAGGTCTACGAGCCTAGTATCATGTAGAAGCCTATTAACACATGATTCAATTGAATATATGGAACTTCATAACGACAAAGCATGCTATAAAAATTACTACCCGAATAAGTTGGTACCTGGAAACTCTCATCTCTCTCTCTCTCTCTCTCTCTCTAAGGCAACAATCTAAGGTCATTAGTCAACAATTGAGCTCCATAAGGGCTGGCTATGTGTATACGTTTCAGTTTTATTTCTCTCTCCGAATCCTCCCTCAGCAACGAAAGAGAAAAATTACAAAACAAAATTCACACAAAAATAGAAGAAGAAGAAGAAGAATCAATGTACTGAATGAATTACGATATAGTAAGAACTGGAAAATGGTATGACTTCTTGTAAAAGAGTCAAGTTTGTCTTGTGGTTCCTTAGTAAAAAGAAAGCCCCGAGAATCGAAATGAGAAATTACCTCAGCTATACAACGATTCTGAATGAATAATTAATGTTAGGGTGGTGACAGGCATTGGCAGTGGGTGGCCCGATGTAAGAGAATGCGATCGCTTTAGCTTTGGGGAAGAAGCTTCTCTGGTTTGGTTTGTGGTTCAGATTACTGAGAGCAGAGCTAGTAAAAAACACGCGGGGATAGCTCAGTTGGGAGAGCGTCAGACTGAAGATCTGAAGGTCGCGTGTTCGATCCACGCTCACCGCATTTTAGATTTAATTTATTTTTTCATTGTCTTCAAAAATAATTTTTTCTCGTCGTTTCTTTCTATTCCTACATGCATATATCAATGCAGCTTCTTTCATACCATGACTTCCACATGCTTCTCCTTTTTCCTGTAGGATTCTCCCACATTACCACTTCGAGGGAAAAAGTAGACTGTAGACTTGTCGTAGTTTATGGTACAGCTCAGATAAGATATAACTTAGTCGAAGGCAAATGTTACGATCGGAATGAATGCACGCCAAACTTGCAATGACTAACGTATGAAGATAATTCAGGGATAACTTGTGAGAATTTCAGTTCTATATTCTCTCTAGTATACACCGTTCTCAAGTTTTAAGGCGACCGGAGTTCACTTGAATCAAAACTGTTAAATAAAAAGAGACTGTTATGGGGGGAAAAATGCATGCCTCCTCAAGCAGGGCTCTTAACTCTTTATATATGAATGAAATAACGGCTCCCTTCACAGCTTGCCCCAAAACAAAGGCCGCCTTCACGGCTTTAGTCAGTATGTGGCACGAGATACAGAATTCTGTGCACGGGGGAAAAAAAATATAATGATTTCTATTATCGCTTTGGTCGTAAGGTTTGCCTTGAAGTAGATGCCCCCTCCTGAAAATTCAACAGTTCTGCGAATGTTGAGATGGCACAACTTGACAGTTAAACTCAACTGCTTGCTAACAGGTGAAAAAAGAGTCAGCTGGAAGATTGTCATCGCAACACCTTGTGTATCCTCATAACCCAAGATGGATTTTAGCTTATATGTATTTTAAAACCTCTTCAAGAACTAGTCCCCACTGGGTCCAATGTGTGCCACCCTGCATTGGAAATCACGCAAAGAGTTTAGGATACAAGAACAATTCAGTAAAGAATAATGCATTCCGTCGAAAACTCTCCATGCACCAATTAATTCCGTTCAGTAGAACAACCACTATCAGACGACACATAAAGCAAGATCTCCCCTCTCATAAAAATCCCAGCATAAGCAAGCATGCAAGAAACATTGGCTAGAAAAAGAATCAATAAGAAACAAGCACTCACCTGGCAGTATACAGCAAAAGGCTCTCTTAATGGTCCATCACATGAGAGCTCACTGGTACTCCCATCAATGAAGGTTCCATCAGCAAAGATCACCTGAAAAATAACAAAGACTTCGTGTCAAGTTGCCTCAACAAGGTTTAATAAACATCTTTGTAGATTTGAGGAAGTCTAGAAACCTTTTTTCTTCTTTGGTCAGAATTACTGGTTGATAAGTCTTAAAACCAAAATCACATGCACCCAATAAAAATTTAAATAAATAAATCATCTCAAATGATAACCTGTTAATTGGAGAATTGGCACCACTTTTCGCAGATATTTTGTTTAAGAAATTAACATAGTTGGGCTGCTAAGATATGTGAATCTTCATTCAATTTATGAATCATTCACCATATTTTCTTAGAAGCCGTAACATGATGTAATAAGTCAAAAGTTGGGACTTGCAATTTCTTGACTAATGTCTGCATAGGAGAACTGCAGGTCCAAATTACCATTTACACCATCATATTCCTGCATTTATGTGGCTTGACCAAGTATGTAATTGTACATGTGACTTGGCCAACTATGTAATTGTACATGAATAACTCTAAGGTGCCTCCTTTTATACAAATTGCATTGAAATCACTTGATGCCAATAAAAGCTTAAAAGGAGCTTAAGACGTGTGACATAAATTGTAATACTCCAGTGCACTTTCCACAATGTATTTTAGAGGCAGCTCTTGCACTCACTGAAGCTGCAACTGAGATCTTGCAAGAGGGAATTTCACAAAATGAACACACGAGACATTAACAAAATTGACTGTAAAACTTAATATCGCCAGACCTCAGATGCATATCCAGGAGTTGTGCCCGCAACTGGTTTCGTAAATGAGGCAACTGGGGAGCTTCTCTGAACAGCCTCACAGAAAGCAAGAAGACGCTCACGGCTCCCAAGCTGTACAGCCTGCCATTGCAGGGTAAATGAACAACTTAAAATATTTTCACAAGTGTTGTTATTTTATGGGCTAATCAGAACTGTGGAGTCAATTAAATTATCCACTAAGATTCATTTTGAGTACTGATTGTTTTATAGAACTCATTGCTGGGTGCATGTGGAACAACTTTCACCCAAGCCAACCCACAATCACTATTCAAGGCACTGGGGGACCTTACATTATCATCTCAACATATCTTTTTTCTTTAATAGGTGTCATCTCAACATATCTTATTCAGAAGGGTGTTTGAAAAGAACATAAAATGCATGCAGTAAGACAAACCTGCACTACATCATGGCGTTGGACACGAGGAAGTGGCTGCACCTTGTACCCTTTAGATGCCATAACTTCAGCGAGCAGGAAGGTCCCCTTAATTACGGAAGACAAATAATTCATGGCTGCATAGAGGTAACGAAAAAAACATGAAATCAAAAAAAGCAGTAGCCAGTACCTTGATTGCTTCACCAACCATCTGAGGTGAAAGGAACAACCCCTGGAAAAAAGCTCGCATAATGTCACCAGGAGTTGAACCACAATCAACCCCAAGCCCTGGTGCAGAGAGGCGAGCAGCAGCTGCTTTCACCCATCTTTCTTTCCCTGCAACATATCCACCACATGGTGCAATGGTTCCACCAGGATTTTTTATTAAACTGCCTGCAATCAAATCTGCACCCTGGCCAGACATTGAAAATATTACATTGCCCTTATAAAGAACCAAGTGTGAAAGATATCTCACATACCACCATCGGAGGTTCAATGCTTTCCACAAATTCACCATAGCAATTATCCACCATCACCAAGCAATTAGGATTCTGCATCTGTATTTGTAGAAATGCCAGGAGGACAAGAACAGGGTGAAAATATCAATAGTATAGAAGTTACATGCCAGATTGAAGAAATTGATAACATTTTAAGCGCCTACTACAAGCAATTAATTTCACCATCTCAAAAGGACTACAGATGATGTCCTAGTAACTCTCATCTTTTGGGGTGAGAATGTTGGGGCAGGCAGCATTTCCTCCAAAACTTTAAATTCCCAAGCACAAAACCATTAAATTGAACATAATATTTGGTCAAAACCCATTGAGACTTTTAATTTGGAGTAATACCAGCTTAATTCAAGGTTTCACTAGTAGCCATATCCAATCAAGTTTCTACCATTTCTGCCAAGCGACATTATTAAAGCAAGAAGATAATGCATCCACCATATCTGAAACCCTGATCGGTTTCATTGTTGCATTGACCCCACTTTTACAGACAGACTCCCAATATAATACAGTTCAAATTATTCGTATTGCACATTTGAAGGCTCACCTTAATCATCTTGATTGCCCTCTCTATTTTATTTACGCTTAAACTCTGACGCCATGAATAACCGCGTGACCTCTGGATGAGTGCACATCTTGTTTGAGGTTTCACAGCACACACAAGTGCATCCCAGTCAAGTCCACCATCCTCAGCAAGCTGAAATATTATAAGACAGTTGACAATCACAAGGAAATATTCTACTAATGTTGCATTTATAATAGAAACAGACCGGAACTTCTCGGTAGGTCACTCCAAAATCTTTCAGGGAACCTAGTCCCTGGGAGTCTCTCTTTCCAATAACTTCTTCCAATGTGTCATAGGGTGCACCGGCAACTGCCAAAAGCTGATGATGATGTTAGGTCAAACCAGAAACAAGTTTTCAATAGAGTGGAAGTGTGGATAAAGTCAAAATAATATAGCTCACCTCATCTCCTGGCCTTAAAAGAGCAAACAAAGCACAAGTGATCGCATGAGTACCTGAAAAAAACTGATAACAGAGGAATGGGGACTTAAAAAATGAACCGAACTACTTGTAATTAAAGCTCAGAGAGACAATATGTCACAAACCTGTGAGCGGACTATTGCGGATTCGGCACCAACAATTTCTGCAAAAGCTTGGTCAAGTGCTTCACGTCCCCCAGCTTCTTCATGGCCATAGCCAGTGCATCCGCCAAAGTGCTGATTAAATAGTGAACAAGTATATTTCCTGGAAATTAGTAGTGAAGATCACAACTGCCTGACTTTAGTCTTTATAGGCGTTAGGAAATAGAAATGTAGCCTTTTCTCTGTTTGTATTTAACTCTCAAAGTTAGAAAATGAATGCAGGAGTGCCTACAATTATTAGAGGGAGAAAATTGAAACAACAGAATTTTACGAGGCATTACGATTGATATCTCCATTAAATTGAAGTGGTAATTTATTGAAATCTGATTGCATGCAGTTAATATACGTTCAAACTGGAAACATGTTATCTTTCTAATTTCCCCAGGCATGAAAAACAGATCCTCGACCAGAAAACGTTCCCTCACTAAAGATATCAAAATACGGACAATCCAAGTGTTTTCCCACAGTAGGGAACGTATAAGAAGCCTTAAGAACGAGGGAAGTACCTGGCACCAGATTGGCATCCAAGTACCCATGTAATATCGATACCTAAACCAAGCACAAACTTACATGAGACCCAACTCGAGCATTCTGGAAAGCTTTCAGAACACGGGCAGTGTTGCGGGCCACCAAATTATCAACGGCTCTGAACTCTGAATACAAGGAGTCCACTGCTTTTACGACCTGCATTGCAGAAGAATGAAAAAATCTAGGTATTAGCACCGAACGCAGCATTAAGCAACTTAAAATTATAGGTTTCTGAAAGCAATACGAGCTGAAGCAATTTCACCTCCGGTACAAAGGGATGGTCCTGAAGATGAAGATCTTTATGATTATTACCGCTGCTGACGGAGACTTGGACTCGAGAGCTTGAACGAACTGTAGTTATGGGTCTGGAAGCTCGAAGAGAGTGCAACGGATACGCAGGAGAGGCGCAGGATAAGACCCGCATTTTCGAGCAATTGATAGGGTCGTCTGCAATCTTTAGGCCTCTCGACTCGAGCAAGCACTGATTTTGTTACGAATTGATTATGAAAATAAGAACCCTTTAAAATCGACCCAGAAGATATGGGCTCAAATGTGAATCCAACTAACTGCTAACAGCATAGAAAGCCCATTAATTAAACTCAATCTTGTTTTTTTTTTTTTTTTCCTAATTTCTATTTATTAAGCAATTCTGCAGTATATATAAAGTATTCTCAATCTATCACTGAATATTATATAATTAAAAATCAATAGTTATATGAGTAATTTTGATGCTATGCCACCTTATATAATCTTTGTCAAATACTCCACATTTTGCTCTATAACTATTCCAGATATACATACAATTATTTCGTCCTTCTAATCATGTCAACCAAAAAAAATAAAAAAAAGTCTCTAAGGTGTCAATTGACAGTTTGGAATCTTAATTGCTCATTTCTGCGTAACATTTATTTTAGGTAGGCAATATTTGATCACATGATAACAAGATAAGACATCTTTCGTAAGTAAAAATTGATGATAAGTTGGCTTCGTTTTTATTGATTTGTCATTTTTATATTTACATAAACGACCATTTTCACGTAGTGTGACATGGATGACACTATATGGATGGGCGGCAATGCCTTGCCACCCATCCGCTCACCCCACCGGTAGGCCTCTGCTTGGGCAGTCAAGGCAAGGTGCTGGCCTCTGCTAGAACTAGAACACCCATGTGAGGACGAGGTCCAAGCTAGGCCTAGGCATGCTCGCATATATATATATATATATATTAAAAATCTATTTTCATTAATAAAATGTTGTTGATGTCATTTAAAGTTTAGTTGAGTATTATATAAAGAAAATAAAACCCTAAATCTAGAATGCTCTCCTCTTTTCTCTCCCCGTTCTCTTCTCTCTCTCTCTCTCTCTCTCTCTCTCTCTCTCTCTCTCTCTCTATCTACTGTCCTCTCTGAGTCTCCTCTCCTCCTCCTCCACTTTTTATTCTTAAAGCTTGAAGGCTAAAACTTGTGAGTCTGTGACTACGAGGGCCACAGGGTGGTTGTGGGTCTAATGCAACAAATGGTCTTCTGTTTGTAAAGAACCCTACAACCATTCGTGGCCATGGTTTTGCTAGAGCTTGTAATTTTTTTTTTAAGTTTATTTTTTTTATTTGTGTTTGTAATTATTGAATGATAGATTTTAGGGATAGATATGTGATTCTTTGGATTTGCTGTTGTTTTCATATGGTTTTGGATTTATTTATTTTTGTTATTTCTCGATTGTTTTTCCCCCTAAGTGGGTAGTGCACGAGGTGGGGCAGACAGTCGTGCATGGGGCCAATTCTGCCCCTACCATCCAAATGGAGGCACCCACTTACGGGGAGCGGTGCCAAGGTTTAGAGTCTCAAATTGTCTCCTCGCCCATGCAGAGGCGAGGGGTGGGACAAGGGACACCCCCGTCTCACCAATATGGATGGTATCCATGTAATACGATTCATCTCCACATGTAATGCAATCAAAGAAGCATAATTATATTACCATTCATGATTTACTTCTAACACTTGCATTTTATGCTTTAAAAAACAAATAAATGTGTCCTAGCTATGGCTAATTGAGAGGAGAAAGTCGTTCAAAACAACTTTGAAGATTTACCAAATATATTTGCAAGGAGTACTTAACTCTCTTCACTCGCATTCAGAAGGAGAAATCGATAGGTAATTAGGCCATTCAACTTCAAAAGAAGCACAAGGAGTTCTTTGGAAGCAGACCAATTTTGCTTAAATTAAGTGGCCGAAGGTATGTCTCCAATCGTTTAGTTTTGTTCCTTTTTCTCATCAGTAGTTCAAGATATATCTAACACATGCATGCTAATCTATATAATCATTTTACAAGATCACTATCTCAATATCATGTTTCAAACTGTATTTACTTTTTGCTGGATCAAGTGCTCAATGTAGTTTACGAGGTTTTGTCAATTTTTGCTAAAAAGGAAAATGCGCCTATTCAGGCCTTTCAAAGCAGCATGGTTGATCAAGATGGTCACAGTTATATATTAGGGAAACAGCAAGAAAGCATTCGTCAATTCTCGTCAATGGGCACGCCGAAGATAATCTTTTAACTTTTCATTTTTAATATAACGTAGGCATGAACGTTATGTCAACATACATATAGATAGTCATATATTCCGTTTATATATAAAAAACAGTACAATATTAGTGCATATTGATACCAAAATATTTCGTTTTAGTAGCTAGTTAAATCGAAATATATAGTCACTAAACGGAATTCAGGACTTTAGTTTTTATCTCAAGTTATTTGCTAGTTTTTTCCTATGGTAATAAATTAAAAGTGATGCATGTACGTTATAGTCTGAACATATTAATTAGTTTGATTCTGTTGGTTGTTGAACAGCGAGGAAGATTAAATATTCATTGTCTTCTTCTTTCTCATAATTAATTTCTTTACTCAAAAGTTTTCATAATTAATGAGTCGTAATCCAGCAATAAGAAGAGATATGAAGGAAAGCTAATCGTGATCATGAGCCCCATTCATATATGGACATTACAGAGAGAAATTAATTAAGTAGTGAATGCATGCAAACTGTCAATTTGAAGTTGTAACTTACCGTAAGTGTAGCCTACAATTATGTTGAGACTCTTATAAATACCATGGTATTGCGTGAGCAATGCCTGCAACATACAGTAGCACTGAAATATAAGATCAGGATCCCTGATCTTATAAGCTTTTGAAAGAGCTAGCTAGCTCTAGGGTTTAGATTACAGAAATCCTAATCCTTCTGGTGAGTTCCCCATAGTACTTTTTGTTAGTGCACAAGCATTTGACCTCGAGAAAGCCTAGCCCTCTCTCAAGCTCACTCATGTCGTTCAGTTTTTTCCAAGTGAGCATGCTTGCATTTGCATTCGCCTTCCTAATCACTGTGAGCTAGAGGACTCACATGAGTATAGTATATATATATGTGTGTGTCTAATATGGATCTAATAATCAAAATATATCACCATTTCTTCCTTATTTGGCCTTTTTTTTTTGGGGTTCTTTTTAGCCTCACTCTTCTCTTTAGCCGTACACACACATGCACATATTATTGGTGAAAGGTTTAAATCGACTTTTGTGTGAATATAACTCAACATAGTCACAGGAGCTAGCTAGGGATGAGGAGACGAATGCGATCATGTTAAACGAGGAAGAACTAAACGACATGAGTGAGCTTGACAGAGGACCAAGATTTCTCGAGGTCAAATGCGACTGCACCAACAGAAAGTACGGTGATTTCACCGGAAGGCTAAGGATTTCTACCTTGGCCATGTTGTGCTCGCTTGCGAGTCCAAACCCAACTGTCCGGAAGGTAAGTCTCTTTCTCCAAAATTTGTCACTTTTTATATTTATTTATTCATATTTTCCAGAATGGCAATGGTCTCAATGCTTTTTTTTTTATTTTTTATTTTGGAGTGGGGTAATGATTACCATATGATCATGAATGGTAAGATGCATGCAGTTCTCTATATATATAATTTGAAGCATTTGTAAGGCTTTGCGCTATATATGTGTAGTTATAAATGTATATTCATTAGCTTATTGTGATGACCAGCGATTTTGACTCCTGATAATTTCCTAAAACATTGCGGGAAAGAAGGGACGAGAAATTGGAAACGCAACAGTCGGGTCATCGTAAACGACGAGAAGGTTGCTGTCCAGAAATGGGTTGATCGACCCCAGTACTGCAAAAATGCATCAAATATATATGAATATCAGTAGTACTGACTCAAAAAGCTCCGAACGTGAACGAAAATTTCATCGCGATGAATTCATAAAATGTTCAACATGTAACAAGGAGCGCAGGTTTCGTCTTCGAAATCATGTCTGTTTCGGCTGCCTCAAATGCCCTTTTGGACCGTGATTGCCGCACTTGTGCCTGGGAAATCAAGCAAGGCCATAATTTCCTCAACAAGTGGGTCCAACTCAATACGCGAAGTATTCAATTAAATAGAGTGGAGAGTAAAGTCATTGTCGAACTTATGAACTATGTTATGATATTATGTAAAATTATTACTTGTTTCAAAAGTTTAAGCTAATGAGAAAATATAAATTTAATTATCTACATTATATTCTTAAGAGTATGTATTTCACGAAGAATGCAAAACCTTAATTAGCCTCATATAGAGTCATCCTTCTCTATTTTTTTGATCAAGCACAAGTGCAAGATAAAGGAAGGTTGAGAGCTCAGAATTTTCCGTTATGATGCAAAATATCAATGCATGCCCAAAATTAAACTCCTTAAAACCATTTCAGTAGTAACCATATCCAATCAAGTTTCTACCATTTTTTGCCAAAGTGAAATTATAATACAGTTCAAACGGTTTTTATCGCACATTATGAATAATCTTAATTGCCCTCTCTACCTGATCATTGGCACTTAAACTCCGACTCCATGAATAACGACATGACCTGATCTGGATTGGTGGAGACCACGAGCATGTGATGGTCTCAGTCGAGTCCACCATCTGAGCCAGATCTTAAAAAGGCATACAAAGATTGCTTGATTAAATTCAAATTTGCTTCTAATTTTTGTTTTATATATATCCACTATTTCTATAAATAAATGATTATTATATAATCTTTAAATATGTGTATTTAATATCTTCAATCTATCACAAGATCTTATAGCATTGAAAAGTCTTATGCTACCCAACTCAAACATGAATTTAAGCTCTGATTTTGTTACAAAAGCCGGCCCATAAGATGTGGGCTCAAATATGAACCCAATTAAAGTTAGAGATCTGTGCTAATTTTAAAACTAGCCCATTAATTAAATTCAAACTTTGTTTTTAGAATGAGTAATTATTATATAATTTCGAAATACATATATATAGAATTCGCAATCTATCACAGGATACTAAATCATTTTAAAATGAGTAATTATTTTAATAATTTTAATGATATAACACCTTTATGTCTTTATGGATTTGTGTATACTTACAGATTGCTTAATAATTAGGCTAGATTTACACAGATTTATTTCATCTTCTATTTATGTCAATAAAAACAAATTTGTTTAAATTCCTAAGCTGGCAGTGTTGACAGTTTTGAATCTTATTTACTCATTTTTACTTGACATTTATTTTGGGTTGTGATTGGAAGTCTTTCATCACACAGTAAAGAAAGACAACATCTTACATGAATGGTTGATGATAAGTTGTCTCATTTTTGTTGATTTATCATTATTTATATTTATACGAGCAATTATTTTGACGAATACAAATCGGCCACGTAGCGCAATTCATCTTCCTGTGTAATGCAGTCGAGGCAGCATATATAGCTACATTGACTTTAATTCTCTTCCAACACTTGGATTTCATGCTAAAGAAACCAAATAAACGTGTCTAATCTGGCTAATTAAGAGGAGAAAACTGTTCAAACCTTTGTGTACTTACTAGATATGTTCGTGAGAATTTATTTCTAGTCTTATTTAAAAGGATACAGCTCTCTTCACTTAAGCATTAAGAAGAATGAGAAATCAAAAGACTAGACCATTTAAAGATCAGTTTTTTTCTTTATAAGAAGAGGGACGGTACGTCGATTGAAAGCTAAAGTTCAGATCAATCAGTTCTTTTGAAGAATCCCAAATTTGCTGAAAATGGCCGAAGGTACGTACGTAATAATTAGTCTCCATTCTTGTAGTTTTATTAATGCTTCTTATTTTTTCAGCTGTTCATCAAGATCTAACACATGATGATGAATGTTGAAATATGTAAATCATTTCACAAAATCTTTATCTCAATATCATGTTTCAAAATGTATTCACTTTTTGCTGGATCAAGTGCCGATGTATTTTATGATCAGTTTTCAACAATATTTGGTGCAAAGGAAAATAAAAATAAAAATAAATTTGAGATAAACGTTTATATATGACGTTCCTTTCAGGCTTTCACGAAGTGATCAGTATATAATATTTAATAAAACCTCGAATCTTGATATAAGTTTAGACAGTCATTCAATAGCACACAGAAGATAATCTTAATTTAGTTTTGATTGTTCTCGAGTTATAATTTGCTGTTTTTCCCTATAACATGCCGGCCGTCGGCCACTTGATTAATTAGTGATCTAATTCAGCAATTTGTTGTTAAGCAGCTAGCAAGGAAAATTAAAGAATAAGCCTATCTAGAAATAATATTCATGATCTTCTAATTATGTATTTGTACGTTTCTCTCTAATTTCTTTCCTCAAAAGATGTCATGGTCAGATATGCGACTCCAAATTGACTTACAGTGCTTAATATATATTGTTCAATGTAGGCACCTAATTTCTCTTAATTTGTAAATTCCCTTGATCAAGCTGAGGATCTTCCTTTCTTGCTGAACTACAACGAATTAAATGATCAGTGTGTCAAATATATGAAGGAAAGTAGTACTTAATCATGAGCCGCATGCAATGCATGAAGTTAAGGGAATTTATAAACAGAAATTAATTAAGTACCTACATTGAACATTAACTACTACTGCAATTCAATACTGAATATAATATTGCATTACTAAGACATGCAACACAAGCATGGTGAATTAGGGATACATATGTATATATATATATTAATTTGGATTATAAGATCGATGATCTATATATATATGTGTGTGTGTGTGTGTGTGTGTGTGTGTATCTTACACTGAGAATCACAGGAGATCATAGGCATGAAGAGTACTATGTGAATGCAATTGTGTTTGATGATGAAGAGCTGAACAACATGAGTGAACTCGAGAGAGGACCAGATTTCATTGAGGTCAAATGCGGATACACTAATAAAAAGTACGGTGATTTCGTCGGAAAGCTTAGGATTTCTGTCTCTGGTCATTTTGTGATCGATTGCAAGTGCTACCCCGAATGCTCGAAAGGCAAGACACTTTCTCCAACTTTGTCATTTTTTATATTTTTTTTGTTTGTTCACATTTCCTGAATGCCATATAATGGCCGCCTTAATGCTCTTTTTTTCTTTTTTTGACTGGCGGGGATCATGATTATAATATTGACTATATGATAAATGGTAAGATCATGCAGGTCTCTACATAATGTGAAGTATATATTTGCAAGGCTTCGCATATGTTGTGTGTATTTATGATTAATGTATTATATAATTCACTTACAATCAATTTGAGTTAAAATAATTATAAATTAAATTATTAAATTGATCTATTTCCATTCATTTAAACCTTGTCAGCATGATCTAATTCTCATGTGATGTAATTTATTGTGATAAACAGCAACTTTAACTCCTGATAATTTCCTGAAACATTGCGGGAAATTAGGGACGAGAAACTGGAAACGTAACATTTGGATCATTGTTAACGACGAGAAGGTTTCTCTCCGTAAGACCGTTCTGCTCAATTACTACAGAAATGCATCAAATATCAGTACTGGCCCAAAAAACTCCAAACGGGAACGAAAATTTCATCGCGATGAATTTATAAAATGTTCAACATGTAGTAAGGAGCGCAGATTTCGTCAACGAAATCGTGAGGAACGTAGGATATACCATGATGCATTGGCCAATGAGAGGTGGAGATGTGCTGATCGGCCTTATGATAAGTATATGTTTCTCTCCATTTTGACAATATATAATCTTGTTTTAGTTGCATAAAATTTTGTTTATTAAAGTTGTTTATATCATGCACATGATCTCTCATTTAAGAAGTTCTAGATACTGTCAGACTTGTTGATATAACTGCGTTTTTTTATTCATATTTGTTCAGGATAACCTGCGCTGATGAAGAAGAGAGGGTATGCCGTAAAATCTGCAGGGGCTGTCCTCGTTCTGCGACATGCTCGGGCTGCCCCTCTTGTGTTTGTTTCGGCTGCCTCAAGTGCCGCTTTTTAGACTGCGAATGCCGCACTTGTGTTGACTTCATACAGAATGCAGAACCTTAATAATTAGGTCTGGTCCCCAGAGTCATCGATTCTTCTTCGCTTAGTTTTTTTGATCAAGTTCAAAAGAACGAATGTTTTAGTTCTTGAAAGTCCTTCAGTTTTGTTTTCGTCTTGAAGAAATAATAATTATTGTGTAGTTTACAAAATATAATCTGTCTGTTCAAATTGTTGCGTCAATTAATGGCTTGGAACTTCAATGAAAGCATTCTTCATGCTTACAAATTAGCTGTAATTCGGTCTGTAACTTTTGAAAATCCCAGTTTAGACCTGAAAGTATCTTTGAAAGAGGTCAATCATGAAGAGATGTTTAACTACCTACGTACATTACCCAACTAAGAATTAGATAAGTTTACCAAAACAATCACATTCAACAAAATAATAAATAGTGTGCAACAACCGTGTAATTATTTTAAAAATAAATAAATAAATATGAGTCGACACACATGAAAAAAAATAAAAAATTATTTTTTTAAAAATGAATTTTATTTTTTTTCAAAGTACTTGTACAACACTTACGCACTCTACGACTGTACATAACATTATTTAGGACTGTGCAAAATAAGCCTGTAGCCCGTTCGTCCGTAAGACCCGATTTGCACAACCCAAATAAATTCGGATTCGACTTAACTACGGGTTTGACATCTTCCAACCCGACATTTATCGATCGAAACCGTAACCACCATAAGCTAAGAGAATGAGGATAGCAAAGAGGCGAAAGACAAGATGGTCGAGACGGAGGGAGAGTGTGGGTGTGGGTCAACTAAGTTGTGCAAAAAAGCATTTTGATTTGATCTGATTTGCGGCTTGTCGAATCGTCCGGACCACGGTGGAGTAGTAGTCGCCCTGCAACTCGGTCCACGGTCTCTCTCTCTCTCTCTCTCTCTCTCTCTCTCTCTCTCTCTCTCTCTCTCTCTCTCTCTCTCTCTCTCTCTCTCTCTCTCTCTCTCTCGCGGTTATAGGATGGCGCAGAGTGACATCCATCAGAAGACTTTCGCTTCCGGCTTCCCCCACCATCCAAGTTCATCCCGCTTGACCATCCCACTTGACATGGGATGCCTTAATAGGACTAAACAATTTCATCCTCTTCGAGAGCTCAAACCCATTTTCGAGCTTGGTCCCTCTATGTCCTCAACCTTCAAACCCGTTTCTGTAAGCTTAGATCTCTGTCGCCTCAAACTATAACACCTAATATTATTCATATAGATTATATATATACATATATATGAAGCAGTAAATAAATCACACCCAGGGGTTTTATTGATGAAGTGGAAAGCTTTTGAAGAAATCCTCAAATGCTCGGGCATCGTCTACAAATACATTAGAATAATGTTTTTGCTTTTCCAATGAAGCACGCTTAGTATTAATAGAAGATAAATACAAATTAACAGTATTTTAAGGTGGATCCTTTCCATCATCAATATACAAAATGCACTTGGATAGAATACCTAGAATATTCGATCAAAAGATAAATTCGTCACTGTTCATTGTGATTGCGTGATTGGGTGTGCACGTCGATTATGTGATTGACAAATTTTCCAAACACTCAAATCGCCACAAAGGTATAGATTTTGATGGATCCCATCTATGATTAAGTGATTTTCCATAGAATCCGCATTCTCGTTGTAAGTCTACTCTGATCATTCTATTATTCCCATTGACTTGTGTAAGTACCACTCATATTATGATGCAAGAAACATAACACAAACACAGGACATAATAAATAGGAAAAATCTTCTTGCAAGCAGGTTTTATACCCATTTTCCCGGACAATAAGTTTAGAGCCATGTCCCTTTCACGTATAAAGCAAACTAGTCTGGGAGTTGACAACGCCTTTGTTATACATACGCGTTTTATATAACTCAAACCATATGATCATATTCCACGCTAGCAACCAAAGGAAAAAGCCTTTTGACCACTGAAAGGCAGTTTAGCTGTCAAACTCTTAAATCGGAATTAGATCAAACCCCCAAATCATTGACCAAGATTTTAAATCCCGCAAAGCATTTAAAGTATCCAACGAGGGCCATGTTCCCCCTCTCCAACTTGAGCTAAAAAAAACAAATTGAGAATCTTAAGAAAGAATACTTTGTGTTAAGATAGATAACAGATCAATTAGAAAAAAATCCCACTTGTTAAAATTGACCTATAAGAAGAGAATAGACGAGAGAGCCAGTCACTTTGTGCCACACCATCCGCAGTATTCTTCTACCAATATTTAAGAAGAAAGTCATGGAGATTTTTAGCAGGAATGGGTTACTGATCATTCTTCTGCTCTTCATATTCGGCGCTGTGCATATCGATGCAGAAACTAAGACATGCACCAGTAAAGGTAGCCCATGCCGATTTAAAAAGATCCCCTGTCCATCCCAATGTCCTACATCATCATCAACAAACCCGAAAGCAAAAGTTTGCTATGTCAACTGTAATTCACCCGTATGCCAAGCTGAGTGCAAACGTAAGACTATCCTCGTATTTATCTACACATTTAGTAATCAGCTTTATATATAAATGAGTAGTCATTGTTCTTCTTTTTCCATCATATATATTTTCCTAGAACCAAAGATACTACAAAAGTTTTACTAATTGCAAGTTTTTTTCCTATTATCATAGATCGTAAAGCTAACTGCAACGCCCCCGGATCAGGATGCTATGATCCCCGTTTCATTGGTGGAGATGGCATCGTTTTCTACTTCCACGGCAAGAGCAATGAGCATTTCAGCCTAGTTTCCGATCTCAACCTCCAAATCAATGCCCGCTTCATCGGGCTCCGGCCAGCAGGCAGAACCAGGGACTTTACTTGGATTCAAGCCCTAGGTCTCCTGTTTGACTCCAACACTTTCTCTCTTGAGGCCACCCGAGCGGCGACCTGGGATGACGAAATTGACCGTTTGAGATTCACTTACAATGGGAAGGAGTTAATGATACCAGAAGGCCATCTCTCTGTATGGAGAAGCCCTGAAAACGACCTTCGAGTGGAGAGAACATCCAACAAGAACAGCGTCATAGTCATACTCCCTGAGTTTGCAGAGATATCAATCAATGTTGTGCCCGTAACCAAGGAAGATGACAGAATCCACAACTATCGCATACCTTCTGATGACAGTTTTGCTCACTTGGAGGCACAGTTCAGATTCTACGGCCTATCCTCGAAAGTCGAAGGGGTTCTTGGGCGGACTTACCAGCCAGATTTTGTTAATCCGGCAAAGCCAGGGGTGGCTATGCCAATCGTGGGAGGTGAGGACAAGTACAGAACCACATCACTCCTCTCATCAGATTGCAGTTCTTGCATGTTCTCTCCGGCTGAAGCTCTGGATCAGAACGACTCGGTGGTTATGGAATATAGTATGCTAGACTGCACCAGTCGAGCCACCGGTGGTAATGGAATTGTTTGTAGGAAATGATTATGAAATTTGGCACATTTTCAAATAATAAATAAAAAGTAATGTTTCTTCCATCGCGTGTGCAGGTTTGTTAGTAGAAACGATGAGGTTGATTTTGTGTTCTCTGTGCAATGAATATCCAATATATTTTAGTACCTTTTTTTCTTGAAATTTAAAAACATTTATTTTGTAAACTTGAGCGACGGAATAGTTAAATGATCTAAGTAAACTGGATGCATTTCAGTATGAACGAAATACCCTTGGAAAAAATCTCGAAAACTTCAGGGCATCTGGATTCTGATCTATGGATCTAATGTCAAAAATGGGAAGGACCTATGGAATTAAAATGTAAACAACAAGCTCATATTTCCTAACTGCAATGGGTTCCTGGTAATTCAAGGAAAGTGGTAGATCGTTATTAGAAACATTTATGAAAAACATGAAGGGATCAGCAAAGTAACCAACATAATAAAAAGATAACTATGCCACAAAAGAATTACACAAAAATAATTTTACAAACTGAAGTGATTTGATATGATTCATTAGAATGTAAAGTTATTTTTTATTATAAAGTACATATAACAGATCACATGAAATCGTGTCAGTTTGTCAAATTATTTTTATATAATTTCTTTGTGACTATAACACTTCTAAAATAAAAATGAAAAGAGATCATAACCCGTGACTTTTTTTCTATATTCTCTTTCGTGGAAAAACTATAATATAAAGTGCAAATACAACACAATTTGTAACTGTGGAACCGCAAGGGTAGCAAAAACAGAGATAAGTAGTCAAACCGAGACAACAATCCAATTTTTTATGGTACTTACCGTGCAATTTCTGATGGATCAATTGGCACCCACCACTCAACTATATTACAAACTAAATAAATTGTGGACGAAAAATTAAGGTAAAAAGTACAGAATCATGAAAATTAGAAGTACCCTTCAACTTCAATCATTCCTTTGGGGTCTTCGGTGTTACTCTCCTCGCCGAGATGACCAATGGCCAATTTCTTTCACAGGAAATCCCTTGGCAAGGATCAGAACAATATGAAAGCCATATCTTCTCATCTTCCACGAGGATTTACTAACTGAGAGAATACAGCACTTGTGGCAGCATCTTCCGCATCGTCATCTTCTGTGCCAGAGTTCCCTCCATCAACCATACTTACGCTGTTATCAAATGGTTCAAGCGGGGTCAATGGGATTCCAGGAATGTGGTTTGTGCTGTTATCTTCTGGTTCATTGAGCGCAGATGAAGTCTCCTCGAGCTGAAGTGCGTATTCAAGATTCCACAAGACATCTCCCATTGAAGGCCTGTCGACCCCATACTCAGCCAGGCACTTCTCAGCTGTCTCACCAAACTTCTTAAGAGAAGCCGGATTCACGTTCCCCACCAGATTCGGGTCCATGATTTGATCCAGCATGCCCTTCTTTTGCCAGCTCATCCCCCATTCTGCTATATTGACTTGATCCCTAGGGAGAACAGGGTTTAAAGCCGGTCTGGTGCAGAGAACTTCCATTAGGACTACTCCGAATGAATACACGTCTGATTTCTCGGTAAGCTGTTGCCTTCTAAAGTATTCAGGGTCAAGGTAACCAAAACTACCTTTAACAGCTGTGCTGACATGGGTCTGATCCAGAGCCGGACCAGTCTTTGAAAGGCCAAAATCAGCAACTTTGGCTACAAAATTCTCATCCAAGAGAATGTTAGTCGTCTTCACGTCTCGGTGAATTATGCTTTGAGCTGCACCGGTGTGTAGATAATGAAGGCCCCTTGCAGCACCAATGCAAATTTCAAGTCGTTGCTTCCATGATACAGGTGGTAGATCTGTTCCATACAAATGGCTCCTGAGGGGTCCATTAGCCATGTATTCATACACAAGAATCATTTCTGACCTTTCATCACAATAGCCAATGAGAGACACAAGGTGACGATGGCGGAGCTTGGATAACATTTCGATCTCAGTTCGAAATTCAGCAACACCCTGTTCAGATCTGGGGTTCCCTCTTTTAACGGCCACTTTTGTGCCATCCTCTAGAGTTCCCTTGTAAACCCTGCCAAAGCCGCCTACACCAAGAAGTAGATTTTCATCAAACTTGTTCGTTGCATCCAAAATTTCTTGGAACATGAAGAACCGGCCAAGATTGGTGGAAGTCAGTGAAATGCAGCTAGCTGTTCCACTCTTTTGGGAAGTTGTTGACATTTTTGTCATGGTCTGAGAGTTTCCATACAAGGGCAAAGGCAGCCATGGGCGCTCTTGCTGAGTGGTCTTTGACTTGCGGGCCACCAAGCAGCAATAACACAAACCAATTAGTACAAGTACAACTGCAGCTGCAGCTCCTACGATAGAACCAATAATTATTCCTATATTGCTCTTCTTTGTGGGTGAACTAGGAAGGAGACTCTTGACAGATAAATGCCCATTCAAGCTCCCAACTTCATTGCTGATCCTCATTATCTCTAGCCCATTCATGATGGCATCAGTGAGATCTGCCATAGTGTCCGGACCAACACTCACAGTCAAAGTATGTGAATTTGCTGAGGAGTTGGAAACAAAGTCTTTATAATAAGGCACACCCAACTCACCAGTAAGAGATGATAGATCAAGACTCCCAAGAGCAATATCGTCATTTATGAAGAGATTGAAAACTAGATTGTTTAGAGACTTGCTCACAATATCACAGAAATGTACCCGAACAAAATACATGAAGTTTGGGTCGACAGAGAAGACCCAAGTTATGTTGAAGTTATCATTGGGTACATTTGCGTCTCCCATCGTTTCAGCAGTGGCATAAACCAAATTAGGTGCTGTTTCAGGGGTGATCGCAGCTGGATACATTATGTTTGCAGGGCTGACTGACACACTCTCTGCAGAACTGTTCACATGGAGGTACTTAACATCATTCTCCCAAACCCTTCCAAGGGTATCATTTTGAGCGGTCAGCAAAGGACCCCCCATATTTAGCCGGTAAACAGTTTCCAGGGCAAGTTCAGAGAGGCCATTAAAAGGAGTAGAGGGATTTAGAGCCAACGCCTGGTCCGGGAGCACCTCATGTGGGATAGAGACAACTTCAATTGCATTGATAAATGCAACCGAATTGTTAGAAGGAACGAAAGTGAGAGTCAAGGTATCTGAAGTCACATTGATTGCGTACTCCTTAAACATATAAGAGCCATTGTACTTATTGAACGTGAAGTTGTTCAAGAGCACAAAATTATCAGTGACTACAGACATGGAGGCAGAGGTCAAGTTTTCGCCTGACTTTGGAAGAGGGTAAAAATAGAGGCGGACCCAATGCCGACCTTTCTGCTTAATTTCAAATTTATAAGAAGCCATGCCTAAGAAAACTCGGGCAGATTGGTAGATTGGAGGCGGAGTAGTAGAATTGGAACTGGCAACACTGGAATTGCCACTTCTTAGGACAAGTGAAGAATGCTCTGAATCAGAAACAAAAGTTCGATCTTGGAATGTTACATTTTTTGAGGAACCACAAGCAATTAAGTAGTTATCGACAGGAGTGAATGAGGCACATGATCCATGACCCATAAAGAGAATAATAGCCAGAACCAGGGGTACCAACTTCACTGCTTTCATCTTCGCCCTATCTAAGATCTCAGATCCAAGAAACTTCATAAACCAAACGGACGCCTGATTCCTAGTTAAATTAGCAAGCAATGAATGGCACAATCAAGTTCAAAACTAATAGACAACCGAGCTCCCACTACACTGCGATCTGAGAGAGCCCAATTTCGAAAGAGCCCAAAAAGACCGAAACAAACGCTTTCGGTCCCAAATGCTACAAACTCGGTTCCCCGGTTCCTTATCGCCACAGCCCCTCAACTTCACCAAGCACAGATCTATCTAACTGAATGTATAACCAAGATACCCTGCATTTTAAGGAACATACGAAGCACTGCAATCTTAACAGCACAAAACAATACAAAAGCACAAACTCTGCTCAAACATTGAGCATACTCTAAGATGCTAGAATCTCTGATATAGACAGATAAAGTTAGAGCCTTACCTCTTTCAGAGCGCAGAATGCAGAGAGTCTGACGAACAATGAAATGGGTCTATACCGAAGAGGGAAAAAAAAAACCCAGCTGTGGTTGCTTGAACCCACCCATGAAAACCCATCAACCGTAGCTTTTTAGTGCAGCTACCACCACCTTTTCCAGGCTGTAGATTGGGCTGTCATATACGGAAAGAAGAGGACCCACAAGAAGAGGGAGAACTAAGGATATGAATCTTCAAAGCTCGTCCCACTACCATAAAACCAGCTGTTTTATGAAGGATATCGTAGTTTGATTTTGATTGTCAGAATCTCTGGAAATATTGCAATATTATAACAGAAAACGCCATGACAGTTCTGTTACTGTGCTTATAAATGAGATGATTTCCCTTTTTTTATATGTTTTTTCGAGCCTAATACGTGTAAGATTTAATGCGTTGTCCAGCTAGGGTCCAACGACCACTGGGACCCGCTTCTACGCGGCATTGAGAGAAATAAGAGGCCAATTTGACGACATGTCGCAACGGAGTAGAATGCGTTTGGCGACCGCTTGGTTCGATGGCGTTGGAGGATTTGCAGTGAATCAGTTATAATTTTATAAATAAAATTTAGTTAAAATTTGATTCGAAAATTCTATACATTATACCATCATCTCATTTTTATCTCATTATATAAAATATAATATATTTATTATTATTAAATAATCTTTTATTAATTTATTCTTTATTATTTGATAATGATCAATATGTCAAATCTTATATAATGAGATGAAAGTAAGATAACAGTATAATAATTCTACTTCAAAACATATTTGATAACAAACTAAATAAATACACAGTAAATTTATCCATTATTATTTGAGTAGTGCTACATTCATAGAAGGATGTAGTCTGAATATCCATCAAATGAAGTTTTTTTTTTTATTATTAAATATTTTTTTAAAAAAAAAATTCACAACATCATTAAAAAATAATTTTTTAATAAACAAATTTTTAAAAAAATTCGGGACATAATTTCTCTTATTATTTATGGGCCAACTCTAATCTGTGAAAATGTCTAAGCATTTACTTTTTTATCATTATTTTATTTTTTACACTATCACAGCTTGGGGATCTCTCATTTTATTTTTGGCGCCCCTACCATAGACTAACGCCTAGATTTTTCCTTTCGCATTTCGCACAGCTAGAACCTTAACGAGAAAATAGAAAAGACCGTAAATTAAGTATTTTCTCCAATACAATTTTTTGAACAATCACGTTAGCTTCCTCCTTCTTCTTTCTTAGCAAGTAGTCTCACTATCTTAAATGTTTTTCTCAAAATTTCAATTGATAAGTGTCATTTTTCAAAAAAAAAAAGAGCAATCCATTGAGAGAAAATGAAAAAAATAATTTAACAAAAAAAATTGAGTTGAAGTAAATAAAATTGTTGAGAAAATACTCTATTTTATAATGAAAGCATATAGCCATTGAATAAATATCACCGTTAAAAAATATATCCGTTGGAAGAATTAAAATAAATGATTTAAGTTAAAATAGGTATTTTAATAGAATAATGATAGATTTTAGAGACTTTTTTTATTTAGTATTGTCACTACAACATTTGTTAGTTTTTGCCGCAAGGGGATGTGGTCGGAAAAACTATAGTCGTAGTGGGAAATGATCTTTACCCACTAAATCTATCCGTGGGAGACTAGTGACTTAAAGTTGGTGACACTAAGTGTTTTTTTTCACTAATTCATGAATTGGTGGGAAATTGTGACATTTTTCCACCAAATAGATAGTGGAGATAGCTAACGAATTTCGTGGCAAAAAGTTACTCAAATTAGATTGGTTAGTGAGAAATACTATATTTTATGACGAAATGTGCTGGTGGGTATTAATATTACCTACTGGAGCATTTGGTGGAAAAAAATATTTTTTGGCAAAAAAAAAGTATATTTGCCATGAGACATATTTACAGCAAATAGTAAAAGAATTCAGAAAAAAAAAATAATTGTAAAAATAAAAATAATGATATTGTTTCACACCTACTAATCAACATTCAACTAAATTACTAAATATCACATATAAAGGAGGAAGTAGAAGAATTAAGTGAATATTCCCGTTCAACATATACAAATTGTAAGTAGACACAAAACCCCTTTTTTTAATAATCTTAGTTCATATATCCTAAAACTACATTGAAATCTAAAAATAAAATTACCAAGCTAGTCATCATTGATCCCATAAGCATAAGTACTACAACAAGATGCTGACCTTGAGATGCCCTCTTTCATGAAAAACCCATTTTCTAAGTTGAGTAAAAACTGCTCATTACTCATGTCTATTACAACTGCAGCTAAATCATTAATCTGAAAATTAATGTTAATAAAGTTAGTGAAATCAAGAAAAGATGCAAGATGTATATAAACATGTCAACCCCAACAAGTCTAGCTATTAAAAAACTAGAGTGACATTAGAGTGCTAACATCATACTTCACATACAACTATATATATATATTTTTTATAAGTGCTTCACCTACAACTACATTCAATATATATAATTCTATCCATATCAACTATATAACAACTCAAACACAATCACTAACTTTATAAGCTTCATTCACACAATACATTCCAACTCATACATATACAATTCATCACTTAATCCTTGAAATATAACCCTCTTCATAATATCAAGCCTTACAATTTAATCCCTCCTCACTCTTAGATCACCACTAAGATACATTACCCATCCTCCACATGCACACAAAGCGATCCAACATCACTCAAGTCCTCATCCATTTCTCACCTACAAACATATTACACAATACATTCCAAGTCATACATATACAATCCACCAAGCATACATGTGTCATACCCCCTTATCACCTAAGATCAACTTATAATCTACTTGAGCATTCACTTGCTCACATAAACCTCATCCATAATCAATACATTTAATATTAACAATATGTCCATATAGCACCCAACACCTTCATCATACCTTTTAAGCTCACCACAACTCCATCATTCAATCTCAACACTACAAGACACCATCTCCATCAACACACCATACGCTCATATCCAACACCTCAAGCACCTTAATACAACTCAATTATAAACCTAGCCCAACTTACACATTATCATGCACTAGGGTTTTTCTCCACACAACTCAACCTTCCCCATTACTATATTAAATTAATAAGTCTCTTAATGCATATTGCTCACATAAATCCCAACCATCATCCATTTAACTCACATACCATGCACCCGACTAATCACATAGCTTCTCAAGTTCCAACAAATGCAATACCCATGCTCCATTCACAATTTCCCCCACTTAAGAAATCTCAACACTTCACCGACTACAAACATATTCTCAACAAGGCCCAACACTTCACAATCCAACAACAATATCACAACCAAATCTGTTTCCCCTTCGATTTCCACAACAACACAATCAAAATACTACATATCCATGTATATAAATCTGTCTAAGCAATCAACACCACGCTATAAATCTGTCTAAGCAAGCAACCAACACCAAACCGAGTCCCCTGTCCATTTACTCTAAAATAAAACATTAAAGATATAAATGGAGGATTTTACCAAGCTTAAGGGCTTCGACAGCGAATGAATAGCGTGCGGGAGGTGCTGCTGTGTCGGTGGGTTGCTCATGGGGGTGCGGCGTCGTAGCTAAAGGCAGCAATTGTGGCTCACGATGGCAGATCTGGTGGCTATGCACAGGGGATCCGTGAGAGAGAGAGAGAATGCGAGGGAGGAAGAGGGGGCTGAGACCGTGGGTCGAGGTGGCTCACAGTGGGCCTAGCTGGGGGCTTCGGCTGGGGGAAAGGGAGGAAGGGGGTTTTCGGCGAGGTGAGGGGCTGCTGGTGGTGGTGCAGCTCAGCCACTGGCGGCAGAGCTGCTCGTGACGGCAAGGAACCGAGTCATTGCACAATCGGCTCGGTTTGGGCTTGCCTCGGGGAGAGAGAAAGGGAGAGAGGGAGGCGTGGGGTGGGGTGGCTGGGTCCGGTGAGGTGATCGTGCTCGGTGGCGGTGACGGTGGCCTGGGATGGAGCCGAGGAGAGAGAGAGAGAGAGAGAGAGAGAGAGAGAGAGAGAGAGAGAGAGAGAGAGAGAGAGAGAGAGAGAGAGAGAGAGAGAGAGAGAGCGAATGGGGAGGGGGTGCTGCGGCGTGGGGGGAGCGGAGAGAGAGAGAGAGAGAGAGAGAGAGAGAGAGTTAAGAAAGGGATTACGGGTGGGGGGAATATTAGGTTTCAATTTTCATCTCAACCGTCCGTCTATATATCTTTAAATTTAATCCAACGGTAAAGAAACAATATCAAATTAAACACAAATTTGCGACAATAAGAAGTTGCCGGAAAAGGTTTTTTCTTTTTTGCCCTCTGTCCTCTTTGGTGTCAAAAGGTTATTTTATTTTCACTACATAAAATCGTGGCAAAAAACAGCTTTTCCCACGATTTTGATACCGTGGGATACAAAATCGTGATAAAAGAACATATTTTTTTCCACTAATACAATTTGTAACAACAAGTAAGTATTGCCTATGAATACGTATCGTGGGAAAAGAACTAGTGGGAAAAGATCAAATTTGTTGTAGTGGTGTTAACAAATAGCTAGTTAAATTAGAAAAAGTAAATTTTCAAATTTTGACTAAAAAAATAACTAGGCCGTTCTAACAACCTATTCACAACTTACAATTTTAAATAAAAATATATATTTTATTAGACTTAATCACATCAAATTAAAAGTAAAAGTCAAAATAATATGTAAAAAATATTTTTCTATTACATGGTCATATACAAGATGTTATTTAGGTGGAAGGCTGTCATTATTTTTTTGTTTTTGAAATAAAGGCTGTCATTATTAGTGACTACACATTACATTCATAAAAAAAATTTTATAAAAATAAACTTACATGTAAAGTAATATGATTTTATGTGATTGGTTAACTAAATCTGTTTTATAATAAAAGTAACTTTACAATCTAATATATATTTTTATTAAATACATTTGTGACTAAAATATTTTTCTTTTTTAAAATGGTTTTTTAAATGATCAAACAGTTTATTTTCTTGTACTCCAATTGAGATTAAAACGAACTAATTAATTAATTGTATGCATCGTTATTTACATAAATCTCAATGAGCTCATATATTTCCATAAACAAAGAAAGGTCTTGGCTTGGTTGTCTTCCACTAATGACTCTAAAACTAGCTTAATCGCTGACCATACAACGGCCTGTCGTTTCAATATTGACCAATCATGCACATAGATCTGTTCTACAATTTGATCTTAAAATGAGTCGAACGATGTAAACTTAAATGTAGAAGCCAGCAAAGCATGATCAGATGACCTTTTTTTATTAATAAATTAAAGATGTGGCTTGACTATGAAATCTTTTATGGTTGTTTCAAGCTTTTTTTTGGCATTTTTTACTAAACTAAAATCAATTCAGTTCAATTTAATTTTAATCTAAGTCTAACATTTAAATATTAAACTCTTAAATCACTAAACTCATCTCAATTCAAAACTTATTTACACGTGAGAGCCATGATCTTTTTCAACTCAACATTTCTTTATATGCGGGATTCATAACCATTTTCAATTTATTATAAATACATCTAAACTCATTTTAACATATAAATACATCTAAATTCATCATAAATAAGTCCAACAAAACTTACTGATCCACGATCTAAACTTACTATTATTTATAAAAAATCGAACTCATCTCAATTCAACTTAACGTACTTACGAAATATTTTAAATTATAAGCTTCTTCAACAAATTGAATAGCAACTAATTTTAAGAGAAGATGCTTTGCAAACGGCGTCAAGTGGCCGTTACTTGTTTGGCATGAAGAGGCCCCAAAATGTAGGACACCTAATCGACGTTATGAATGTAAGTTAATGTAACATGTTGATCTATTTCCGCCGCATTGGAGCACATTGCCACGAGCACTATCGTCCTAGTTGTCAAGCTTCAATATATATTTAACAATTGACTTTTGACTAATGAATTAAGCTTTTGTTTTTTATTTATTTTTATTTTTGGGTGGGTTGGGGCCGGCGGCGACGAAAGACTTACATGCAAGCTGGATATTAGTTTGCAATCAAATCACGACATAAGATTCGGAACATCGAACATGCGAGAGACAGGCCGATGCAGGACATTCACGTACGCCAGCATGCATTAAGGTGGACCAAGAGTCTCCATCGCAATTCACAAGCAAATTCAACCATGCATACGTAAAACATTAAAATTAAAAATTAAACAAAAAAAAGTCAGCAAATATTGTTTTTAAAGTACTTAATTACCAAAGGTTTTTATATTGGCCGAAAAGCTACAACTGCATCATTAGTTCATAATTATTACGATCTTGCCAAGGTATTAAATAATAAATAAACATTGATTGAATAAAATAAGGATATATCATGAGTCGCAATTAGCTGTTAATTAACGCAAGCATTCTCTAAAAAGAGAGATGGGCACCGTCATTCACGTTGATCACTAGTTCTTTTTTGGCTTTTCTTGAGAGAGAGTCCAGAGCTGTCTATATTGTACTAACTGAATTATGTTGTCCAACGATGTTTGGTACCCGACATACATAACAACTAACGAGCCATTAATTTGAAACTTGAAACTTCTGATCCATATTTTCTTTCACTAGGCATGCACAATAAATAAAATTGTCATATTAATCTAAATTATATATATACACACATTTTTTTTTCTTCGTTGCTTAATTATAAGCAATTAAAACAGTCATTTGATGGCCTCTTTGCTAGTGGCTTACAGGCTATCTCGCAAGTGGTCTGCGAGTCACCCGGGAAGGCCGGTCGGGTGGGTGTAAATGTTTCCTTTTTCTTTTCATGGAACATGGTTTTGACTCTATGGAATACTCCAATCACTAATGTTTTGTTTTTGTTTTACTTTCTATGTTGTCAAATTTCTTTTAGAAAAATAATATTTATAATTCTAAACCATTCAACCTTGAGTGCATGTTGGATCTCTCTAAAAAGTGATAAATTTAAGATTTATAAGAAAAAAATTATTTATTTAATGACAATCATATTTTTTTAATATTATTATTTCTTTTTACTTGATAAGGCTTTCGCTAGTTTATTGAATAAAACAATGTAATTGACAAATCTTACAAATCCATTGAGTAAATTGATATTGTTGAAGGAAATGTAGGAAACCTTCCTGGCAAATGTAGAAGAATCTCAAGCCGTACCATCCCTCTACACTTTAAATATTTCAAATTTTCTTAATAGAATAAGATTTGAATTATAAAAATTAATAATATATTTTTCCTATAAACTTAGCTTGGAACCCAAAATTTCTTGTATATTTCTTTTTGGGATCGAGGAAAGGGAACAACTTTTATATAACAAAAATTAATAATATTTTTGGGATCGGGGAAAAAGAAGTTAGAATAATTTTTTTAAAAAAATTTAATTATAAGTATATTTGTGCACTAATATATATATCAATTTAATATAATTAATTAAAAAATGAATTTTATTAAAAAATATTAATTTATATTTTAAATATAAAAAAATTAATATTAATATATAAATTAATAGATAACTTTTTTTTATATATAATAAAACTCATTTTTATTTCTTTCGTAATTTGATTTTTTCCACCTGGCGGGAGGAGCGAGTGATTGGACCGAAAACATAACGGATAACGAAGGGTACAACTCCCACAACTGTCAGGCAGGTGAATGCAACGTGGGTGACGTCATGCCTATGGATGTCACGTCATCTAGTGCCTTTCGATTGTGGGCCCGCTCTTCTCCACCCTTCGGAGTTCTGATCGGCTTCTGAGTGGAATTTACTTCGGGTACTTCCGCGTACGTAACGAGGACATTAATATAAAAAACAGTTCTGTACTAATTGTAATAATTTCGATATAGCACTCAAGAAATATTGCTAAATAGTATGGGCGCAATTCGAACCATTCCAACCCAAATAAACTTGGGCCTCTTTCATTTTATTTTTATTCAAAAAAAAAGTTATGAACGAGAACTTCATCATGCCAGTCAGTGACTGCCTTTGCGAAATTAGGCCCATCATTGAAATTGGGCCTGAATACTGAACAGTCTTCACTGGAGCCCGTACTTATTTTTAGGACTGTTCATTTTAACCGGTCAGCCGACCCGACCCGAAATTTCCGAAATAATCGACCCGATTTAACCGACCCGTATTGAGAAAGAACGGAAACGGAAGACTTCCGCTTTGTTCCAGATTTTTTTTGGTTCGGATCGGTTAATAACCGATTACCGAATAATAAATCACCTACTTCCCCTAAAGTGAAGTTAATAAATTTTTTTTTCCCCATCGGAGTCTCTGACCTCTCCCACCATCCCTCGCAGCTCGCAGACACTTTTCTCTAACCTCACCCTCGCCGTCGGCCCGTCACAACTTGCTTAAGTTTCTCTATCTCACAGGCTCCAGCTTGCAGCTCGTTTTCTCTCGCATCTCCCTCGCAGACCGCAGCTCGCTTGCTCGAAGGATTTGTTTGTCTCGGTTTCACCTCTTTCTATATATCTGATCTAAAGCAAGAAGGGGGAGAGAGAGAGAGAGAGAGAGAGAGAGAGAGAGAGCTTCTGTTAATAAGTTGTTGTTCTTCAAAGGCAAGTTTTGATCTGTTATTTCCATTTGTTTCTCAATTGTCGATTGTTTTGATGGAAAAACTGTTATAATTTTTTGGATAATTTTGGTACTGTAATATACAGTCGATGAGTATTGACAATTTATCTCAGAGGCCTTCTTCTGTGAGTTTGGCTTAAGTGAGGAATTTTTGGCACAGCTGCTGACACCAACCCCTCCAATCATGAATATTTTCTTCGGATCCTGCAAGTTTGGTTGAAGTTCTTGCTTTTCCAATTTTGTGCTTTTTTCTTTGGTTGGTCTAATTTTACAAGCAATTCTAATTATGTAATTCTTTACCTTTTTTGGCTTCTACTATTCTAATTATGATCGGAATAAGCGATCCCAATCGGATTCCGTTTTATTTCGACAAATCGGGTTACGGAATATCGGAAGCAGAAGCTCAATTTGGAAGTGGCATCTCCGGGTAGGGTCGGAAATGCAAAATCCGGGTCGGCTCGAGTCGGAAGAACACCCCTACTTATTTTCATAATAAGCCTTTGGCTACTTTATCGTTGATAAGGGTGGGAAGGAGATTGACAGATTCATGAGTCATGGACGGCAAATGGAAAATTACAAAAAAATAAAATAAAATAAAATAAAAGAGCGTTAAACATACAATATTAGCCAATCGAGCACTGAGTCTTTTTGGATTAAGTGCATTAATCACACATAAACCCACGAGACGGTATGCAGCCAGCTGCTAGGCCGGTAAGGTAGAGGATGAGTATCGCTTTTCACAATTTTAACTGTAATTGAGTTATGCTGTTGTCATATACCATCTTATCATTGGCCTTGGACAAAATAATTGATTACCCATAATTGATGAGCCAGCCTACACCAAGCTAGCTAGTGATCGACAATTGCAGTACTCTACGGTGAATAACTATGGTTTTACAGTTCATCCTTCTCCATTCTACTAATGTGGATAATTATGATATTTTTTAATATAAAATACTTATTTTAATCACTCATATAGATAGAAAGTATAATAAATATACAAAATTGATTATATATAACAACGCTTATTAATTTGCACCCACTATGATTTATCACATGACAGCATTAAAAATACATAAGATGACTACAACCGATTTTAATGATATTGTTGTGAAATGAATCACATCCACGAACATCGAAAATGAGACAGTGAAATAATTACAAAAATACAAGAATTAAGCACACACGTACGACACACATTAATTAATGTGCCTACCTTTAACGAGATGTGCAAATGATTTAATTGTTATTAAAAAACATAAAATATATTTTGAAGCGAAATCTCATTATTCAAAACCCTCAAAACTACTTCATTGTTTATTAAGTACATATTACTGTCACACAACAAAAATTATAATTTTTAATTTTTTACATTATTCACTCGATCGAGTAGATCAACCAGACTCTACAAATTCAACATATATATCTCGTGTGATATGAAGATAATGTAATGTATTTATATTTATAAAAGGTTAGTATCATATGTCTATGTTTTGAGATTATCTGATAATTACTCCTCCATGATTTGTAAAATATAGTATGGAAGCCTTCTAACTATGTGATTGAAAAGAGTTTCTTTTATAATATTATTCGAATTTAAAAGACTCAAATAAAAGAGAGGAGAGTCACGTGACATTAGGTTGAATAGGTTCAATTTGACAACATAAAATTTTTATCTCATCATTACAATTTTTTTAAATTTTAATATAAAATATAATAAATAATTTAATTTTTTTTTAAATTTTTCAAATCTCAAAATAATAATAATATTAAAATATTTCATCTTAAAATTTAAAATTTTCTTCTCACTTATCAAACCGATCCCAAAAATTTCGAGAAGAATTTTTGAAAGCTCTGCTGTGTATGATGTTTTTGTGAAAGGGCCAAATATGATCTAGTATTAAGTAGAAAGTTATGGATTAAGGCAGCCTTTTTTGGCCTTTTTGGGATTCTACCAATGTAGTTCTGAGTTTTAGCTATTTTTCTTTTTGCTTAATTTTGAGACTGTTCATTATGGTCATCTTGTGCTAAAGTTCTTAAGGCACATTAATTATAATAGAAATGCTTTGCAGCGATCCATTCGACATTGAGACATTAATAGCCCTTCAGTAACATTTTGCCACATTAGCAATTTCACATAAATTACAATAGGCTCATCACGCTAGATGATAAAACACATCTTCTCCTCACCCCTTCAGAAATTGAATTGAGCCCTATTCAAAAAACCATCGCACACTGTAGTTTCCGTCGCCCACCGTCGCACGATACCATCATCAATCTCCCATCACCAATTTCGTCACCCGTCGAACACGTTCCATGCACCAACCCTCCATCTTCAAATGGTCATCTAAAAAAGCGTCAAACCACCAAAGAAGAGAAAAAGAAATTAAAATACAGTTACAATTTGCTTCAAATAGTCATCTATAAGCTTTCATGTACAGAATACGTTTACAATTTGCTGGTATTAACAAATTTTGTATAATAAAGAGCATGAGATATAGATACTTGCAAGATGATGTTTGTATGATATGTAGAGACTTGCACTCAAACAAGCAGTAGACGATCCTGGGCATAAAATACACTTATTGCAATTTTAAGCATAAAATACACTTGAGATAAAACACAAGCAGAGAAGGACGTCGATCTTGGGCATATAAGAATTAGTCAAAAACATACATGTAGTACTTGATTTGGCCAATCACAGACAAGCAGCGAATGCGATTTTCTTGCACCGTCGGGGGGGGGGGGGGGGGCGGAGGGAAGCTCAATGGAGAAAGACGATGCTTTGGAGAGAAGGCTTGCAGTGGAGAAGGCAGTGTGTTGGTCTGGAGAAGAGGATACTCTGGAGGAGATTTTCTTTCCATGTGAGAGGTGACGAATCGATTTGGAAATTTCAGATCTGATGTGTGGTGAGGATTAATTTAGAATGTCTACGTGTCACTCATATATTGGGGACTGTTATTTGAGACATAATGGACTGACCGGTTATTAGATGTTGTCGTGAACCAACCTGGCCTGTTCGATATTTAAAAGTTAAAAGGAGGTTGATCTTATCATGTGATGTGCAGCTTCCTTTGATTTGGGAGGCGGAATGGATAATTAACGTTGTTACTCCTCTCTAGAAACAAAAAAGAATTTTACTATATATAATTATAGTCACACACTAATCTGTATATCATACTGATTTATTCATACTTAAAATTTAAATTAATACTATTTTTAATAAAATCTATTTTTTGACCAATTATATTACATTGATGTACAGATTAGTGCGCAATTATACTTACAACTATATATTTTCCAACAAAAAATAGGAAGTTGGTTAAGACTTTTATTATTCAGTCCCCAAAACAGAAGCGAGAATGAAGCAAAATTACATAGAACTGAACAAACGAAAGCTGGAGAAAAGAATACAACCAAAAACGATTTGATTATTCGAAATTTATAAAATCACTTAATTAAGAGCCAAACAAACGAAAGCTGGAGAAAAGAAGAGGCGGCCAGGGTACTTGTACTTCTTCCAGAACAAGCTGGAGTTGATGACATTTTTTACGCCGGGAAGAACCTCCACAAAAACACCATGACACTCACTCTGAAAGAACAAAAACAAAAAATGCAAAGCACAAAAAACCTAATAATCAATCACCCAGTTAGGGTAATAATTCCACCTTGATTAATTAATTATTTTCCACACAGAAAGCGAACTAGAATATGAATTCAGAAAGCTACAAAGCTCACCGTACAGCTTGAAGTTGTTCATCTGTAAGATTTAAGAATAGCTCCACAGAAAGTACATATGATAGCTTTCCAAGACTTCCAATGAATCGGTACATAACAAAACCGTGTCGCCGTTATCATGTCGCCGACGCTGGCTCCTCCACCGCACCGGGAGCAAGTTCCGGCCACCGGCTTCGTGCTCCTCACCTTCCTCTTCTGATCCACCATAAAACAGAAGCAAACCATTGAACTCTGGGAAAAAATATCAAGCCAATCAGCTAGCTAGCTAATTACACATGCACGGAGCTCAAAACTCCGGAGTATAAGACAACTTAGTACGTAAGCTTGAAATGGACATGCATTTATGTAATAAAGATGTTAAAAGCTCGATCTCGAGCTGTTAATAGTCTGATTACCACAGCGTTGGAGCTATCGCTGGATGGGCGACACGTGTGGTGGCGTTAGATCATCGGTGTAGAACGAGTAGCTCGATATTTTTTTTTGTTCATGCTATATTAGCCGTTAACCGTAAACCTGCGTAGGGGGCTCATGACGAGAGTGCGGTTGACCGCCGCGTGTTGTGCGTGCAAATGGGTAGATGTGGTTCGCTGGGTAAACAGAAAAGAGTAATTATTGCGTATTCCAGTACTCTTTAGTCACGTAAATATTTTAATTATATAAAAAAAAAAATCGTAAGGATGCCAGCTAGCTAGGTAATAAGATCTAGTACAATAATATATAATACTTGCTGCCATGATTGAGACACACTCGTATGAGTTGAAGCAAGCGAGGACCATAGCCATCGTTACGACACTTTCGTGAACCAACGTGGTCTCAACTGCATGTCGTCCCATTCAAATAGGGTAAAAGGCGTTGGTGCCATTACTCAAGATGTATAATATTCAGGCCATATTACTGACATGAAAAATACATATCATGAATCACTATTAAAAAAAAAAAGGTGTATCATGGTTCTCACATGGATCGACGTGTCGATCACATAGATATTATAACTTTGATATTGGCCTTTAGGATTAGGAATGGTTCTTCGATCTGGGCAATTAATGAGAGGTAGTTCGTTTAGTACTATCTATCGTAAAGATAGACTTTTCCTTGGCTGTCCAGTCGACATGAATGTTTCTATATATCTCGCTTAGGTTCTTCTTGATCTATTATTCGTTTAGACATAAAGAGAGAACTATCAATTAGTGTTTTAATTCATTTTCCAACTAATAAAGCTATTTATTATTATTATTATTATTATTATTATTATTATTTTTAAGTAATCATAAGTATTAATGCGATCACACATTTTAAAAATAATTTTACAAGTTAATTATTAAAATAAAAAAATAACTTAAATTAATATGACACATTGATGATGATTGTAATTGAAGTTGACATAATTGATAATAAATAACATGTTTCTTTATCAATTTGCCTGCCATATATTATAAGCTCTTTAACTACGATATGGATGAACATATAGAAGATGATCACCCAGGATCACTATGGTTCGTGGTACTCTGAAAAAAAATAAAAAACATTAAAAGGTAGGGCTGTTTTTGGAGATATCTAATACGTTTTAATTATTTGGTGCTTTTCTTTTAGTTTCTCCATTTAATTTTATCATTATATATATTTATTAAGAGTTACTTAAAAGTTAGCATAAGCACGATGCCACATGTTACGACATTCGTTACACATATTATAAATAATTTATAATATATATTACCATATGATCTTTCTGCTAAACTTTCACATTGATGATTAATATTACTAGATTTGTTTTCATTAATATAATTTTGTCATAGACCATGCACGTACGTACAGTCTTGCAAACAAATGATCATGAGCTGATTACTTGATATTTGTTACAATTAATGTACGTTTCCCGACTGGGACCCGAGGTAGGTAGATCAATCCCGGTTTGGATGGTCAATACAGATGAGATATTTTCCATATCTGTACAGTACACTAATTTTTTCAATCTAAATCTACTATATTTTATTTTTAAATTTAAAAAATATCTTCTTAAATAAACAATAATAAACAGTATATAAATAGTAAAAATCTGACATGAATATTACATAAACAGTACAAACTGACATAAATAATATATAAACAATTGTGAATACATAGTGAGACTCACACCTTTTTTAAATTTAAAAAATTAAAAATTATCTCATGATCTCATCTTATTATCTAAATATATATTTTTTTATAAATTATTTCATCTCATTTTAATTTAAAAATTTTATTATTATTCTAAATATCTCTAATGTGTATCCAAACGAATGAGTTTGTTCCTAGAATCCGTATCATCATCATCTTGAATTGAGCAGAGCACGTTTTCTCGATTGATAGCATAATTTGAGCAACCATTGTTGACTAATGGATACACGGGTACGAAAGCATTTTGGGCAAGGCCAAGCTAACTCGTAACTAAATAAAGATAAGGAGGTGGGGGGTATTTCGGCATTGGCTATGCTCCAAATTTCCAATCAAACCCTTTTTCTAGAACAAAGAAAAAGAAAATTGCAGCTAGCGGCCATCACTCATGAGGTTTTGATTGGCTTAATTATGCTATTCTATATGGTTGGGACTTTGGGTTGTTAAGTACTTGTACTATTTTTCAAACACATCAATAAATGAATAAACATTCAGTCAAGAAAAAAGAATTTAAAATGAATCTTTCACTCTCATATCAAAATGATAAGAGCGTAGTAGCTACGTACTTTTATGAGTTCTTGACTTTGTTGTCTTGAATGATGCGATCCACGAAAATGATGCCCAACTGGCCTGATTAGGAATTACAAAAATATGATACATCAGTTGACATGATTAGGAATTACAAAATTAATTATTCATTGAGGATAAATAACAATTTTTTTGTCTATTTAAATGGTTGACTTTAAAACCATTTAAAATATCATCAATTGCCGTGATTTAAAATGACATTATACGACACAAAAGAGAATATTATTGTTTTCAATATTATAAACTCTACTTACACAAACTCTCTTTTTTCTCCCGTTACAATTTTTTTTTTTTTTTTTCTGAAATAAAGACCTCAATTTCATTTAAGAATTCAAGTTCTTACATCTCCTTTCGACATCCAGACTATGAATAATGCAGTCTGGTACTTCCTCTATCCAAATTTTTTCCTCTTCTAAACTTAAAGCAAATTTTGCCAAATTATGTGCAACTTTGTTCCTTTCTCTATAGTCAAAATGTAAACTCCATTCTTTCCTATTACTCAGAACCTCCCTAATATCATCAACTATGGGACCTATGACAGACAAAATTTCTTCATCACACTGCACTGCTGTTATGACTCCTTTAGCATCTCCTTCAAAGACCACTTTCTGCGCATTCAACTCGCTGCACACCTTCAGAGCCTTCCAAAGAGCATAGCATTCTGCCACTTCTGCTGATTGTACATAGAACTTTCTGTCACATACTGCAAGCAAAGCCTCTCCATTAACATCTCTCATTATAACCCTCATTCCCATTTTCCCCCTCTTAATATCAAAGGAGGCATCCCAATTCACCTTTACAAAATTTTCTGTAGGCCTAACCCAAACTGAATTATGAACTGGCCGTGTCTTAGGTTGAACACCTGCATTTCTCCTTCTGTTAGCCAGCTTAAACTCCTCCAGTACCTCTGCTGCTGATATGAGTAGTTTGCTTGGGCATAAGAGTCTGTTCTCAAACACAAAGGTATTTCTTCTTAGCCAAACCTTCCTCATCTGAATGGCTATCACTTCTAACTTTTCTCTATCAAGCCCTTCCATCAATTTTTCCCATAAAGCCATAAAGTTTCCTTCAGCACTTTGCCATTTCTGCAGTTCACTCAGTCTGTTTGCCCATACATCATTTGCTGCTTTGCATTCCCATAGTACATGCATCACTGACTCCTCTCCACTATGGCATATAGGACAGCTGGGATCCTTCACTATCTTCTTTTGGTATAGGTTTTTCTTTGTAGCTAGTAAGTCATTAGCTGCCTTCCACATGAAAACCTTCACCATGTTTGGCACCTCGAGCTCCCATATCTTCTTCCATCTGTGATCAACCTGTTTTTCCATAGAAGACTCCCCTCTGTTCCTTCTCATTATGTCCCTCTGCAGGTAATAGGCACTTCTTACAGAAAACAGCCCTTTCTTGGATGGCCCCCAGACTACTTTATCTTCAGTTCTGCCTTTGCATAGTGGAATACTTAGAATCTGTTTTGCCTCTTCTGCATGAAAGATAGCTTGAATCCTTTCTTCATTCCATTCTCCTTTGTTCTCTCCCATTAATTCCTCGACTGTTGAATCCACTCTAAGCACTGATACTGGTGACTGAACAGAGAATGAAGTAGGTGTATTCAACCATTTCTGTCCCCATATTCGAATCTTCTTGCCATCACCAACCCTCCACCTCATTCCCTCCTTAATCAAATCTCGGGCATTCCAAATGCTTCTCCATATCAGAGAAGGTTTAGAGCCCAATTTTCCTTCCATGAAGCTGGAATGTTTGAAGTACTTCTCTCTATAGACAGCCGAGACCAGAGAGTTAGGGGACTGAATGAATCTCCACCCTTGTTTTGCTAACAAGGCTAGATTGAAGCAATTCAGGTCCCTAAAGCCCATTTCACCCTTCCCTTTCTGCCCTGCCATCGTTTCCCACTTCCTCCATTGAATTCCCCCTTCCTTCTGGTACTTACCCCACCAAAATTTTGAGAACATGGTGTTTATCTCATTACAAAGCTTCAGAGGTATTTTGAAAACACTCATTGTATATGTGGGCAAGGCCTGCAAAACAGCTTTTATTAGAACTTCCTTACCAGCCTGAGATAGAAAGTTGTTTTTCCAACTAGTGATTTTGTGCCAAATCTTCTCTTTAAGAACTCTGAATGTATTGAACTTTGATCTTCCAACAACTGTAGGAAGGCCTAGGTACCTTTCATAGCTTCCACATGCTACTGACCCACTTGCTGGCAAAATTCTGTTCTTAGTAACTAAAGAAGTGTTAGTACTGAAGAAAATAGAGGTCTTGTCCTTATTAAGGAACTGACCCGAGGCCTTTTCATATGTCTTCAATAGCTCTTGCAATTTATACCACTCCTCAATGGAAGCTCTTCCAAACAAAATGCAGTCATCTGCAAACAACAAGTGATTTATAGAAAGGCCTCCTCTTGTCACTTGAAAACCTTTGATTATCCCTCTCCTTTCTGACTGGTTTAGCAGACAACTCAGCCCCTCTACACATAATATGAAAAGGTAGGGTGATAAAAGGTCACCCTGCCTTAAACCTCTTGAAGGTTTAATAACTTGCCCCGGCTTCCCATTGACCAGTACAGAATAGGTTACTGAGGTTACACACCTCATTATTATTATTGCCATCTCCCGCTACAATTTTAGATGGCAAGGTTAGCTGCCCCTCCCCTTCTTCAATCTTTGTATTTTATAAATATAAAATAATATTAGATATAGCCGTAAAGTGTATAAATAACATACAACTCTTTTAAAAAAAATAAGATTTATTATTAATCCTATATTTATTCTTTTTTTCAAAAATATTATACCATATTTTATATTTTACAATTATAAATATCCTTTTGTCATGTACCCAACCCAAAGACTACTTCTATAAACAAAATGCAAGACATTACTTGGTTATAAAAATATTAAATATGTGGTCCTTGGTCTGTTACAAACAGTACAAAATTACCTAAAAAGCGACCTCCTTAAAGTCCGTGTCATAATTCTTCATTTATGTTTATTATACATTTGAGCCCATGAGGCTGTCGCCCAAAATCATTAAGCCAGCCCAGCAACCCGAAGTAAAGGTGATGCTTTCGGTAGAAGTCGAAGGACCCACCCCCAATTGGCACTCTAAAAATCTGACGTGCCAACTATAATTGGCTAAAGAAAAGGTAATATCTTTCTCCATAGAGACCCCAGTGGGCCCTGTGGCTCTCTCTGGAAATCAAAAAATATATATAAAATAAAGAAATTAGCGTATTGCATCAAGAGAAATGCTTTTCGCCCATTTTCCTTCGTTTTCCTATAACCAAACACTCCTTAGCTAACACCAACACCAACATATAAGATGCAATGAGTGGCCCGATTATCCAGGGGGAATGCAAGTGATATAGACAGAACCATACGCACCAATTCCCTCCTGTCTTGAACCATAACAAGCGTCAAGAACAGCCTAGAAAAGAAAAATCATGTAGAAGCATTTAATTTGCAAAGGTCTGGAGGTGGGTGTCTCAGGAAAACATTGTTCTCTCCGTTTCATCTGGGTTTCGTTCGAAGGTTGTTGAATCTCAATAATGGAGAGTGACAAATACTCTAAGGAAATGGATATAGCCGTTAGAGTGGTTCACATGGCGTGCTCTCTGTGTCAGATGGTGCAAAAGGGGCTGGTTTCTACTGGCAGTGACCAAGTTAAATCCAAGGACGACGATTCTCCTGTGACTGTCGCAGGTATGCATTTACATTGCATTCTCTCCTTTGAACTCTGTTCTCTTGAATTTGGCGTATTGTTTTTTGGTGGGTGTGCTATGAATGTATTGCATTTTGGAATTTCTCATCTGTGATTAGCATTTATGTTGCTCTTATGCCTGTATGGTTGTTGGGAAAATTTTGTATACGAAAATTTAGAATTTCGAGTTCGCGAACCCCGTTGAGAGAAGCCTCAACTTGGCCACGCTTGATGCACTGCTGATGTTTACGCTAGTTTGCAAAATTTAGTGACAAAGTTCGGTTAAACATAACTACATAAGATTCAACATGTACCTAATTTAGCTTTCCGGGTGTCAATGTTATGGAGATGCTTGGCAACATCCCCATATGGTTCAGATTTTTTCATTCACCGGAGTTTAGGGAATCGTTACCATAATGCTTGTTATTGCGGTGTCGGTTTCCATCTAGGATTCATGCTGATTGATACTGAGATATATTGATCCTTCGAGAGGTGAGGATATATGAAACCTGGCTTTCTCTAGCATTAGTAGACAGTAAGAAATTATTGATGTTTTGAAAAGGCAGTTAAAAAACTAGCACTTCCTTGAAGTCGTTTAGTGGCTCTTTTTTTTTTTTTTTCCCTCTATTGGCATAGGGTGTCTAGTAACAGCGTCTCGATTAATCCCGGAGTTGCACAAGCTCTCAGCAATGAGTTTTTCGTAAGTGCACATCGAGTAATTCAATGGGAAAAATCCCTAGTCTTATGGCCCCTTGAGATTATTTGCACCCAAGGGAATTTAAACCTTAGATCTGGGGGGAGCATACCCCCAAGCTCAAGGCCTTTACCACTTGAGCCAACCCCTAATTGTTTAGTAGCTCTTCCTACAAAGGTGACTTATTTTCTGTTAAAAAAACAAAAGGAAGAGGATTCAATGGAGCTAGTGGTTTTGGCAAACGGAGATAAGCTCACCGCTACATAAAAATATTTATTGTACTTCTTGATTGGCGAATGAAGTTTGCTTAATTCTGCTTTATGCAGATGTCTCGGGGTATTCTTTGCATGAATTATGAAATTATGTACTTATATGGCCAATAAAGCAATGAAAGTGCTGGCATTGACATGAAAAAAAGGTACAGGTGTCTAGGATTGCAAAAATGCATTATTGTTCTAGAAGTAATGCTACGTACACTCGTGCAGTGCGCAAGCGCGATGCAATCACTTTGAAAAGGAGTGAGGTCTACTATTAAAAAATTAATTTTTTTTCATGTGGGTCCCGTATTTATTCACTTTTTTCAAATTTATTGCGCGATGCTTGTACAATCACGAGTCACGATTGCAACTATAATTTCTCTTGTTCCAGAGCTGCTGTGCCTTCTTGAGCAATTGTGCAAATGGCTGGTTTTATAATGTAGCAGTGAGCTTGAAATCAGTATTAAATAGTGCTTAATGATCATGTAAGGTTTTGTAACATTTTTATATGAGTTTGGTTGGAGGGCTGCCACATTGTGCAAAATGCATTCTGTGAGGTAGTAATGCTATTCTATCTTCAATTTAGTGATGCCACAGCATTGTACTCTTTATGTTTTCACTGTGTCAAGTTCCCTTCTTCTCCCGGTAAAAATAAGTCTCTAAGGAGTTACTGTCTTCATATCCTGTCTGACAGAAAACCAAGTCCAATGAACATCTTAGCAGCAAGTATTCGAGTCTTTTTTTATATAAGAAGAGGGAGCGAGTATGATGAATGCTTGTAAAAGTTTCTCTTGGGTCATATGGCCTAAAAGTTCAAATTTGTCCTTGTGAGATTCCGATGGTCACCATACAAAGCCCTAGTTGAAAATGTAAAGCATAAAAAAATGGTCTTTACTCTGTTTATGATATGGTTAGTGTATATGTCCAAAATTTTGTTATATTCAACCAGAAATAGGTTAGAGCTACTCTTGAAAGAATATAATAATGACTCTGAAGCTACTCTTGAAAGAATATAATAATGACTCTGAAGCTGAAGTGCGTCATTTCTACTAATTCTATTCCCCATTATATGCTAGGATTTTGCTGCAGTGATAACCAGTTCAATTTCTGGCAATAAGAAGTTTCTTTTTCACTCTTAATGGATAATCTGATCCATATGCATCTGAATGCAATTTGTATCAAGGTTATCGAGTTTGGTTGGCTAATTCTCTTGATGTCTCTGTGGAAACAGATTGGAGTGTCCAAGCAACTGTTAGCTGGATACTGTCAGAAATTTTGGGCAGTCAGAATGTCTCCATTGTTGCCGAAGAAGATGTCAAAACTCTTTCCAAGGCTGATTCAGCAGATTTGTTGGCAGCTGTGGTGAACACTGTGAATAAATGCTTGGCAGATGCACCCAAGTATGGTCTTCAGAGACCAGACAAAGTCCTTGGGACTCTACAGATTCTAGAGGCCATCGGTCGATGCAACTCAACTGGGGGCCCCACGGGAAGACATTGGATACTTGACCCGGTTGATGGCACACTAGGGTTTGTACGGAAGGATCAGTATGCCATAGCTTTAGCCTTGATGGAGGATGGACAAGTTGTTCTAGGCATTCTTGGATGCCCCAATTATCCTATGAAGAAAGAGTGGTTAAATTTTCATCATGAACACTATCAAAATATGTCCCAATTGTCTCCACCCAGTTTAGATTCATGGGAAGAAGGATGTGTTATGTATGCAAGAAGAGGCAGTGGTGAGGCATGGATGCAACCATTAGTCCATGGAGATAAGAAGCTTGAATGGCCAAACTCTGCTAGACGGATTCATGTTTCATCTATTGATGATCCGTCATTGGCAACATTTTGTGAGTCGGTAGAGAAGGCAAATTCAAACCATTCCTTCACGGCAGGGGTTGCTCATAGTGTAGGCCTCAGGTCTGTTGTGTGTGTAAGACATAATCAAGTAGTCTATATGCAATTTCCTTGTCAATTAGAAGTTTGATTATTTTTAGTTTCCTGCACAATGACAACTTGCAAAAGTAGAAGGTAACTTATGTTACTATAGAGGGGTTTCGGTTTTAATGTTTATCCATGCCCGTCATTGGAAGTGTACTATTGTAGGAACAGGATTAGTTGCCACAAACACTTGCCTTTGCTTTGCAGTAATAGCTAGACTGCCTTGCTTAGCTATGTTAGTGTGTTGGGTGGTGCTTTCACGGAGGCATCAAACCATTGAGTTTTCATGAATCTTGGACCAAATAGCATATATCTTAAGGGTTGGAGATGAGGTTGTAGATTCAATCCCATGAGTTTTATCTATCTAAAAGAGATACAAGCTAAATCTATGAGGCATTGCTGTAGATTAGCTGAGTTTTGTTCTCATTTTTTGTCACTCCTTTGTCATTCACCTTTTCCATTTTGAACCCACCACAAGATTTTGAGTCCCTTACTAATTAATTGGATTCCAATGGCACTGGTATTAGAGTTTTATGAAGTTTTTTCATTTTACTTGTGCTTTTATTTGTCCATAAAAAGGGTAAAGAAAAAAAAATAGAAAGGAAGCTTACGTTTTGTTATGTCTGTATACTCATGGAATGCTTTTCTCACTCTAATGGCAGAAAGCAGCCCTTGCGTGTTTACAGCATGGTGAAATATGCAGCCATAGCTCGGGGAGATGCTGAGATATTTATGAAGTTTGCAAGATCTGGGTATAAAGAGAAGATATGGGATCATGCTGCTGGTGTTGTCATTGTAGAAGAAGCCGGTGGTGTGGTTACTGATGCTGGAGGGCGCCCCTTGGACTTTTCAAAGGGAGTGTTCTTAGAAGGTCTTGACCGGGGAATAGTTGCCTGCTCTGCCAAATTGCATGAGAAAATCATCGGGGCTGTTTATGCTAGCTGGGATTCCTCTAATTTATGAGACTTCCATATCATGCCAGTGCACTGTGGAGTCATTAAATTTGGACTTTTGCAGGGTAAGCTTATTGAATTTTATAGTATTGTAATATAATACGAAACTAATCGATCTGAGGTTTTGGTTGGTCATACCTTAAAAATAAATAATGGGAATGAATCTGTATAGCAGCATTTAATTTCACAAAATTATCTTCCATTTTCTTCGTCATCTCTTCTTGTTATCCCAAACCGGTATGTGGTTCAGTCATTTTTTGCTCTATTTTCCTAGAAGTTGATCGACAGGTTGACAAGTATGAGAACTCTGTCCAAGTTGGTTTGAGATCAGGTCATCATTTTTGCAAATATTTACTTTATTCTCTTATGGGTTGCTTCTTATATTAATTTTGAGCTCTTTAAAACAATTCAGGGCTAGCAGATTGCCGAAAAGGGATGCTTATGGAGGTCACCCGGATGTACTCAAATTTGACAATGCTCCATAATGTTTCTCCATGTCTAGCAAAATTGACAAAATTGACACATTGCTTTGGGGAAATGAGCCATGACCAAGTATAAGTTTTACGGTAAAAGAAGTATATTTACACATTTACCTGATCTAAATAAAACAATGATGACTCATTTAGTATAGATTTCCATTTCAATTATGTTTGATTTTTGAAGAAAGATCTTAGTTCAAGAATGTATTATTGATATGACTTTACCGCCTGAACAGGAAAATGTTTGATAAATAGAAAGTCAAAATTATTAGATACAGGCCCACGAGGAAAAAAAAAAAAAAAGGTTGGCCTGGCCGATATGAGCCGCAGTTTTACTGTGAAGGCCCACCAGAGGCTGGCCTGGATTATTGGCAAATGAGAAACCACGGAGGCTGTAAAAGGTGGAACTCCACTTGTGCTCAAAAGGCGCTAAAAAATTAAAATTAAGAGAAAAAGAAAATTATAAAGGGGGTTTTAACCAGAGGACCTCAGAAACTAGGCCTGTACTTGAATTCTAGAAGCTTATAATATCCGTAAAAAAGGAAATCCCAAGCTCTATGGGTGCGTCTCTAGCTGATTTTGAATTTTTGACATTCTCCTAATATTATAATTCTAGTTGATTTTGAAGTTGTTAGGTCACATGCGATAAGATGATGATTAATGGGTTAGGTAGCTTTCAAAAGAATGTTATCGCCAATGGGTTTGACATTTGGCATTTATAAATGTTGACTATGCCTACTAGGATCCACATCATCATCATCCACATCTTCTAGTAAGGTAAATGAGGGGGAGGCGGGAAGAAATTGAAGAATACGAAAAAAAGAAAAACGAAGTTCCACGCACGCGCTCATGAAGAACGTATTGATTATAAAAGCATGAAAAATGCAGCCATAAGGCAATCCTCTTTGGCCTTGCCCCAATGCCGGAGACGATATTTGTCAATTTGTTATTTAAAATCAACCGATTATTTTGTATCTTGCCGTGAAGAGTCGAGGATGTAGCACAAGCTTCGTCCTGGGAAGAGCATTTATTTATTTATATTTTAAATTTTTTTTAAATTCATAACATAACTAAGAAATACTTCCTTGATCACTAGATTAAAAAATTAAAAAAAAAAACACACAGAAAATTGGAACACACATTGGGTGAGTTTATTATTTCTGTGCCGTGAATTAGGAGGAGACCTAAATTCATTTATTTCTACCTAAACTCCATTCATAATTAATGCTGTTCATTGAGTTGGAAGAGTTCAATCTATATATATATATATATATATATTAATAGCGTATTTATATGCTTGGGGATCCACAAGCTTAGGCCAAGATTTTCTAGGTGACTTGGAACCGCGTTGACAAAAGCAGGCATGCAAGTGTGAGAAGTTGAGAACAACTCTAATCTGGATTCTAAAGAAAAAGACAAAGGGTAGTTGGGTTACTTCCAAAATAATGAGAAACGGGAGGGCCGGAGGGGTTCATGAAGAGGAAAAGTCAAGGGCCACCGGCAGTGACCAGTGACCTCAAATTTGGTCCAAGTATTTTTATAACTTGAAATAAAATACAAACACGATTTATTATTACTAGAAAACCATATCAATTATAATAAAAATTCTACATGTTTTTATAAGAATTACCGTTAGAATTATGCAAATCCAAAATTCTTGAAATCGATAGATTGTATAAAATTCTGTATTATTTTAAACCATGCTGTTAAACAATAATTCTTTATTAACTTTAATTTTTATGGCGAATATGAACTTGTTGTACTTGGAGATGCTGGGATGCCTTCTACACTAATATTTTGCCTATGATTTTGTTTAAGAACATGATTAGTGCATCCCCGCAAAAAATTAAAAAATAAAATTTTAAAACTAAGCAACAAATAAACGTGAAGACGGTCTGGTTTGGTTGTTAGGCTCAACTGAGATTAACTCAGTTCAATTTAATTTTAAATTTAGTCTAACATCTAGACTAAATTTTAAATTTAAATTTAAATTCATACGTGGGATCAATAACTTTTTTTAACTCAATATTTCTTTATACGTGGGACTCATAACCTTTTTCAACTTTTTATAAATATATTTAAACTCATCTTAATATCTAAACACATTTAAACTTATCTTAAATAGACCTCACATAATTCATTCCACCAACTCAATTCAATACTATTCATAAAGAATTCACTTAAGCTTAGCATCTAAATACAGTCTAAAAAATAAATGTGAAACGATTCCTTTTGTTTGAAAAATTAGGCATGTTGTAGATAGAAGATTAGTAAAACAGTAGTTCCTTTTCTTACCATTCTCAAAAAAGTAAAAAGGATCTCAATTTGTGCCTGTCTTGTTCTATTTTTCAAGTTCTTTAGAGGCAACCTTACTTTCACAGTGTGCTAAATTTTAAGATTTGGAGAGACATACAAAAGTTGAAGCTTTCATTCACACTATGCTCAATTTGTTTGATTTGTTCAATTTCTCAAATTTCTTGATTCCTCCTCAATTTCTTGTACAATTTCACAAGTTTCTCTACAAAAATTTTTAAAAAAACATGTCCATATGTTGAACTCTTCCAATCTGCTTTATATATAAATATAAATATATATTAATAGAGAAAAAAGAACACACCAAACTTGTTCAACCATTGAGTCATTGACCCAATAAATTAAATGCCAACCCATAGACTTGGGTACAAAGATAAATAGGGTCTTGTAAAATGTACGGAACAGCTAGACTCGGCCATCATCAACAAGGTTGCATTTTGAATTTGTGAGGAACTAGTCTTTCAAACATAGGCCTTCTCTTTTGTCAAACCAATCAGATCTCTGTAGATTTTTTGTTTTAACATTTCCAAAAAGATAACCAATTCAAATCCTGATTGGCCGGTCTTTACTACTGATAAAAGTGCCACCTAGATGGAGTTGGGAGAATCTCCACCCAAAATTCAAGCTACCGGCTGAGCCTGTTCAACCGGTTAACTCCTGCCCCGTACACTCTATACATAACCAGGATCGCACTTCCCAATTCCTAAGTCCGTACAGATTCACGGCCATAAAGAAAGAGAGAGTGTGTTGTTTGCGCTACATTTTCTTTTTGAAATATCTTTGTTGATGCTCAAAAGGTCGACGCGACGACGCCCCATTTGGAGCTTTGGCTGTGTTTCTTCACTTGGAGAATTTCAACCAAAATCGTTAACGGACGAGCGAAAGCGCGTGAATTTATTGGAGATGATAACATCGTCGTCATCGTCTTCAGTGCGCCACAGTTAACACTCGCTGATGTGCAACTGTGACTCTCTCTCTCTCTCTCTGCGTGTAGAGGACTTTTGGGCGCTCAGTTATCTGAGATCTTGCTTTCCGTGTTGGGATCGGTAAAAGATACTCTCTGCAGCTCCTGGATCAGATGGTCTGAGCTTATTCAGAAACTTCGTTCACTGTGAGTATGTAAATGTGACGATAAGAAATGCCCCGTACTTTGTGCTACTATTTGTCTGTTTGCTTGCCCAGAAACGGAGGGAAATTTCCAAAAGAAATGCGTTACTACTATTGTCTAATTTTAGTTAGACTCTAATCTACTCGTATTAATTGCCCGCCAATTTGTCCCCATGTAATTATTTTCCGTCGTACAATAAGTTTTTACACTACTGTGCATTCTTTGCCTCATGTTTCTCAGTAACCAAACAAGAAAGGAAATTGCTTGTTTTTCGATTTCTCGCCCTGATTCCTTCTTCTCAACTGGCAGGTTTTCATTTTTCTCGAATTAGGTTAGTGGACGAACCAAAAGAAAATGAGTAAAACGACGATAAGAGACTGGACACAGATTTATGCGATCTACGGCTTGGACCAGTGGCAAACTCTACTCTTCCTCTTATTCCACGCGCTTCTCTTCACCGTTCTCTCCATCCTCTACCTCATCTACTTCGACCCGATCCGGGGCTTCTTCGAGTCCATCCTCACTGTCAACGCCGGCGGAGTTCCAGTTGGCACGGCCAGATTTGCCGCGGGGTTCACCGGCTCCGTCACAGCCCTCTCCGCCGTCTGCCTCTTCTTCGCAGCGGCTAACTTCTTCTACTCCGCTGTACCGCTCCACCACGACATGGCCCTCCGCATGGTGAGCGCGGTGAACGACTGGTCGACGGTAAAGCAAGCCCTGGACCTTGGCTGCGGCCGCGGGATCCTCCTCAACGCCGTGGCGACCCAGCTGAAGAAGGAAGGCAGTTCTGGTCGGATTGTCGGGCTGGACCGGTCGAAGGCGAAGACGCTGCGGACCTTGCGGACGGCGAAGCTGGAGGGGGTCGGGGAGTACGTGACGTGCAAGGAGGGAGACGTGAGGAGGTTGCCGTTCGGAGACAACTGCTTCGACGTCGTAGTATCTGGGGTGTTTGTACACACCGTGGGGAAGGAGCATGGCCACAGGACGGTGGAAGCGGCAGCGGAGAGGATGAGGGTAGTGGGGGAGGTGGTGAGGGTGCTGAAACCAGGTGGGGTCGGGGTGGTGTGGGACCTAGTGCACGTCCCGGAGTACGCGAGAAGGCTTCAGGAACTGAAGATGGAGGAAATCAGGGTGTCGGAGCCGGTAACGGCGTTCATGGTCAGCAGCCACATCGTGACCTTCCGTAAGCCCAGTCAGCACGTCGTGGGCCCCGGTGGTGAAGTCAGGCTCGAGTGGAGATGCTGATGCTAATAGTAACCGATATTAATTGAAAAAAAGGAGAGAAATATATATCGATAGAATATTCGGTTTGGGTTAAATCAAATTTCTGGGAAGGCGAAGCCGACCTAGAATTTTATTTTTTTATTTTTAATATGAAATAATTGATACCTAGTTAATTTTGAGTTTTGTACAGATCAATGATATAAGTATTGAGCATATATATAAATATATATTCAAGTTTTACATGAAATTGCCGTATATTAGTAGTTGATATGAAATATTTTACCCATAATATCGTTCCAATTTATTTTATTTTATTTTATAACTATGATTACTTGGTATTGTCTATCAATTTTCAAATAATTCTTTGAAAAAAAAATGATTCAAAAGTGATAAAAGGGTCACGATTAATATAACATTACTGTTGCGAGTTATCATTATTTCTGAGCATAAGATGTTGCCAAATATCCGGCCAGGAAAAAAGGAAGTCATGAAAGCAAAAGATGTATGAGTTATGAAAAGATTATGATATTTTTGGATGTAACTTGTAACTCTGTGGAGCAGGTGAGGTGTTGTAGGGTTGGGTGCTGTTGTTAAGTCATTGTCGTAGATCCTGGATAGCGAGTGATGATCCATCGTCTGTTTGAGTGAGTGGGTGGAGTACCAGACTACCGGTACTGATTAATATGGGTTACCCAGAATTTTGATACAAAGTTAGATTCAAAGTTATTATAAAAGTAGTATGATAGATTATAAAATTATTTTTATTATATAATAAATTTAAAATTATATTAATTTATGATCTTAATTAATAGTTTTTTTTCTTCCTTCTCTTAATTGCTGGCTTTGCTTGTTTGGATGAAGACCACCGAGGGACTCTTCCGCAAGGCAAACTGTCTTTTTATAATACATTTTTTTTTTTACAGTTTTAATATTTTTCTTTGAAAAAATTCACAATACTAATAAAAAAATTCTTACTTAATCACTAAATGAAAAAATAAAAATAAAAAACTATAGGAGGAGGTACTGTAATTATTCCTTTTTCCTTTTTAAATATCGTAAATTATCGAGGACTGTACTCGGTTATATACTATGTTTTCTTTAGATAATTTATTTATATATATATATATATACATATATTTGCTCTTTTCTTTTATAAGTATATACTCTATTTTTTATTTTTTTTATCAAAAAAATTTCCGGCCATGTAAAAAGATAGCAGAGATAATGTTTGAAAGGACAGCGATATTTTTAGCAGGAAGAAACTTTGTGGAGGTCGTTGTGAGCTGATAGACATATATGCATGTAGGGTTGGGCTGCTGTCAATAATGAAACTTCTAATGTTCAATGGTTATGACCTTTAGACTGAATTGAACCCACCTTCATTATATTATATTTCACCTTTTGGCCTTGATATTATATTTCAGTGAATTCATTACTATCGCAGCGAAACACTATACAAAAAAAAAAGAATAGAGTAGCTTAAAAATATATATATATATATATATATATATATATATATATATATAAAAGTTATCATTAAATTCCTCAAGAGTGTATTAGCTTGTTTTTTAGATAAGGTTGAAGGAGGATTAGAAGTCCTCGAATTTTCGTTACTTACACAAAGTGTCTGAACAGTTAACACTAGAGAAAATAATTAAGGTAAACTTTTATTTCTGTAGTGCAGTTAATTGTTTGGTTTAATCTGCCAAATTGAATGCTAGGAAATGATAATTTATTCTAGAGGCTATTTATAACTACTTTTTTGATAGAAAGGCGTGAAAGGTCCCATGGTCTAGTGGTCAGGACATTGGACTCTGAATCCAGTAACCCGAGTTCAAATCTCGGTGGGACCTGTCTTATTTTCAAATTTTGAGTCAAAAACTTTTTAAGAATCGTTTGAAAAATCATGCACCTTTTCTCCGTGTAATATAATATATAATATACTCTCTACTTAAATTAAATGACTTTTGTTCCTCTGTTAACCCGTAGTAAATGCTGACTAGCATAAGGAGTTCTGAATTAAAGCTTAAGATGCAGCTCTCGGGGTCTGAGAAATAAATGGGGACTCTCAGGCTGACGGCTCAGAAGCAGCATGTGTAATGAAGGCCTTCGAATAAGATTTATGGGTGAACGATGTGTCAAATGCAGTGCTCCCCGGTGAAACAGATTCACGTGGTTCCAGAGTATTTTCATTTTCCAAAACAATAAGTGACTGAAAATAAAGATTCTCACTTTTTTTTTTTAAAGAATTTCTTAACCAGAAAATGGGACAAAATGTTCGTTCCCCTTGAATTCAACCTTTTAAAAGTACCAAAAAAAAAAACGAAGGACAATGGGATGATTGCACAGGTTTCAATCATATAAAATCATGCATCAGAAACTGAAGAAATTTATGTGCTTGTTAAGCTCTACAATGTATTTTACATGGAAAGAAAGTGCCGAAACCTACTGTACATGAGCAGGGATGCAAGATGTTTAGAAGAATCAAAGAACAACCTAAGCCAATCTAAATTGAACAAACCTTTCTGGATTTTCCATTAAACTCAACAAATTCAGCTTCACAAACATCTCGGTAATCAAAATCGGGTGCCCAGAATTATCTGTATAAGCGTAATTCCTGTTGAAAAGAAAAACTTGTCCAACCATATAGAGTGGTAGATTGTAATGACCTGGACATTTGAAATTAGGGTGCCAAGTAATCATGCTGGAATGCAGAAGGAGGAGCTGAGAGCTGGAGGCAAGACACAGACAAGGTGGGGCCCGGCAGGATTGCAACTTATATTAGCCTCATCTACATCTGGCAGTCCAAGTTGTGGAGGACGAACGTAACCCGCCACCAGCGGCACGCACAATATTGTGATAACTATTCTTGAACCTGTCAGTGATAGGGAAAAAAAAAAAGATGATTAAGATGCCACTGAAACGAGACATCTAAAGTCATATCCATCAACTATAAGCTATCCGATTATTTTTTATTTTATTACTCATGAAAGAAGAAATAATTTGATGAAAACATATAAGTTGTAAAAGATATTGGGAACCTTGCTTCATGGAGAGAGACGCATGCCCTCTTTTCCTACCAGCAATCATCCAATTATCTGAATTTGCATTGACTTCATATAACACCTCGTCCTGTTTTACAAGCAACAAAGACAATATAAAGCATTTGTGGCATGGATAGAAGAGTAGTTGAAATTTCATATTCATGTACTCACTAATAGCTGGCCAAAGTACTATCCAGATCCTAAACTAACAATTTCCTCATTACAAAAAGAAAAAATAAGTGGGGAAGAAATTGGAAAACAATGCAAGGGTGTAACATCATTTGAAGGGTATAAAAATTGAGCTAAGCTTAATTGAGGGTAGGTTCCCACTTTCTCCTCTCCAGGTATTGAACATTGATAACTTATAATTGGAAAGTAATAATTTTCTTTCCCTAACCTTTCAGGCAACCACATAAAGCAAAAGAATCATCCAGAAAAATAAAAAAACAAGTCCTATGAAAGTTGATTGAGAATTTAAGCAATGCTAAATGAAACAATTTATTCAAGCTCCAACCGGTCTGTCTTTTAATAGAATCTTTGATTACTCATCAAAAACAGAAAAAAAACCCCTCAAGTTCAAGACCTAAGACAGCAACAGAATTATTTGGACGATGGTTTGGCTCTTCAAAGCAATTGATGCCACGTCAAAATTTAAAATTTGAAAGGGAAGGGTGATATTCTAGAATCCTGAGTTTTAACTTTGGTTAGACATTGTTGAGAAATAATGGGACCATTCCTTGACTTACATCGTCTTTCAAAACCTCATTCTCCTCGAAGTCTTTTAACCTCTCAACCCTCCATTTCATGTTAACAAGTTGACCAACTCTGAGGCCACCAGAACGAAGAGGAAGAAAACCAACAGCCAGGCACGGGTCAAGCACAGGCCTCTTCAAAACAAGAGCACTCCTGAAGATCAAATCCTGTCTAACAACCTCAGGTCCAGGAGATTCAACGGCAGGTGGATGTGCTCCAATAGTTCTATCGCCAGAAATACCATATCTGATATTTAATATGCTATCAGGTTGTGGTGCTTTGGCTTCCTCTGCAAACCAAAAGAAACATTCGCTTCATTAAATTTAAGACAAATGTGAAACGATTTGCTATTATATTGGCTACCAGTGACACCGATCTGATTTCGATACATTTGTGTTTGCTTTATCCATAATCTTTCTCAAAATTAATCATCTTCTCCTGAAGGTCCAGGAAAATCAGAGAAAGTAGAAAGTTGACATGTTAGCTCATTCCATGGTAACACAAAATGAAATAACTTGTGGCTCAAAAGTTCTTCAAAGATGTTTGGATGTGACATTTACTCTGTGTATTAGATTCTTTTCCAGGTTAATGCATCTGACGTTTTCACAAAAACATCGTTTATAAAAATAGACAAAATATTCTACACCAAAGAACAATTGAATAGACAACCTGTATGTTATTTGGATAGGTTGTATTAAAGAACTGCCAAAGGTTGTAAAAACATGAGCATCTTTCCAAGTAAAAAAATTCAAGAACAAACTTCTAAACAATGCATAGGTGAATCTAACATGTCACTAATTTCCTATCCTAAAGCCCTCAGTAACCTATGACTAACTAGAAATATTAAGAAAGTAATTTCTTCTTAAAATGGTCTTGTAGCATTTTTGTTTTGTTTTTAATAGTAAGCCAAACACATGCTCCCATTGGGTATTGAACCCACGACTTCACCCTCCATCACTTTATTGTGAGAGGAGAAAGTGTTAATTGAGCTAGAGCTCATTGGCTTGAGGTAATTTTCCTATCCAAAACAAAGCTTCAGTTATTCTATAGAATGCTTTCTTTCATTTGCCTACTCTCTTTTTTCTTTTTTCTTTTTCCTGAAATAATTTTTAACTACTTAAAAAGCAAGTAGTACGAACCCTAACTTCATATAGACTGGTCATCCCCCTCTAAGTCAAAATGGATTCAAAAGGCCCCTTCTGTATCTATGTAAATATTCTCTATAAGTCTATTTAGATAGTTAACACGGTGCCAAGTCCAAGACAAGTCCTTAGTCCTTTTTATTCTTCAATTATTTAAATATTTCATCCATAATCACCAGGGGCAGCGATGCCTGGACAACATCCAGCCATTGCAAGGCCAAGGCATGGTCTCACAAGCAAAAAAGTCATGCCAAACAAATCTTACGCATATCAAGTACCAACCTTCAACCCTAAAATTGAAGCCATTTCACGTTTCACTGCATAACTATAGTTCAAAGCTAGAGAGCTTTAATGTGCTTAAGCATATGAACATGAATTTGTCTTGAACCCAACATGTATAGGCATGAGGACCTTGGCCACAATTCATGAATTTTATAATCATAGTAGTCAATGGTTCTTCGTGTGTCTATGGACCTCAGAGATAACAAGTCAAGCTGTGATACCCCATTCTCATAAGATAAAGGTAGTTGGTGCATGGGATCTCACATTGCTTGGGAATGAGAAGTTCTTGCTCTTTATAATGTTCCAATGTGGCTTCAATTGTATCATTGACTAGTCTTTTTGGAGTATAGGTCATATAATTTGGGCTTTCCATTGGGACATTACAAATGTTATCAGAGCCTACTCCAACCATAAATGTGGGACTGTGCCACCTACAACGAACTGGTCTGACGAGGACATCGGGAGGGGGTTTTTTTTTTAGGGGGGGGGGGGGGGGGGAGGGATTGCGATACCCTGATTTGATAAGATAAGGGTAGGTGGTATATAAGATCCCACATTACTTGGAAAATTCTTGCTCTTTATAATATTCCAATGGGGGTTCAATTATATCATTGACCAGTGCTTTTGGAGTATAGGTCATGTGGTTTGAGCCTTCCATTAGGGATTACACAAGCTATGTCAAATTCACCTCATGAATCATGTTCACATCCTACGTGATACAGAGTTCACATTTAATACCTAAATCCCTCTTATGAAATTAAGAGGACCTTTGAGAAACCAATGCGGCGGGTGTATCAAAATCAGCAGTGTACTATTGCTGAACATACATGAGTACCTAAATATTGAAGTAATGCGGCATTTAGAACCAAACCTCATCCATAAAAATAGAAGGGAAGCATGTAACAAGAAGTTAATATATCATAGTAATAGTAGATGGCCCTGATCTGGCACGGTGTTAAAAAAATGTTTCGAAGGTAGGATTACAGAGAAAACACTCTTCAACTATGGTGGGAAGTTTCATTGAATATATCTCTTTTACTTCGGGTGCTGATATGATTACCAGTTATCAAGCCCCTTAATGGTTTTCTGATGACCTGTGATATATATGACAATACTGCATATTAATGCACGGGTGACATTGATCCACAATAGATGCATCTACTCCTTTTTTTACTCCAGTTCAAAAGTGTAAAGGTGCCAAAGTTTATTTGCACAATCAAATGAAATACCTTCTGCATTTGACATCTCAAAGCATATGCTGAACAGGATTCCTGCTCTAGAATTAGGAGAAATGACAAGCGGGATGAAGCCTGGATTTGGCCTCCCATCACCTTTTCTAGTATGAGCAAACCCATCTTGAAGATCAAGCCAAGCATCATAAATGGTCAATGTGGCCTTCACTTCTGATTGTAGTATCACCTGGAAGTAACATAAGCCAATGTGGACTTTATTGAAAAATATCGATCATGTCAAGAGAATGTCATAATTATTGTTTTCACAACAATGAATGTGAACTATTTTCTTTAAGTAATGTATTGAGTATCTTCCATTAAGCTATGTGATTCATTTTTATTACAGATTGGAAAAAAGGCATTCTGTAGAACATCACTCCTAGGCGTTGCTCTTGTATATGACCCATGTACTTGGGCTTTGCCTATTCTTATGATCAATAAAATTTTATTTACCAATAAAAAAAGGCAATTCTGTTCATGAAATTTGACACCAGTTCTTCAAAATCAAAGCAAACACAAAAAGAATGCTTTTAAAAAATTGAGCACAAATTACCTGCAGAAGCAAAGTTCCATCATTGCATTTATCTGCAATGCGTGTGTTCACATGGAAAGGGTCAGTAAAATGGACAGCTAGGGTCCTGCACATTGGCCAGGTGATTATTTAGACAAATGCATAACAAATAAAAATATCATAAATTTGAAAAAAGCAGCATTTGCACTGAAACTGGAAAAGTGATGGATCATGGCAATGCCTCTCGAATATCTGGTTGTGAGATACTCCAAATTCAAGCTTTAGAGCTATTGTCCTCATTCCATCCACAATACTCTGCCTCTGAGGGGAAACTGCCCATAGAAAACAGTGTCATATACATGGAAGCAGTTGGATGCAACAAAAAATATACACGACAAATGTGGAAACCACAGAACTACACATCCTAATCCTAACCTGAAGACGAGCCTCTTGCAAGCCTGTCACTAATGGCACGTATTGGAATCCACAGAACAGAAGTAACATTGTTTGCCCAACCCGGAAACACTATCCTGCCATCATTGAGTCTCAACTGCTCAAAATGTTTATCAATGGCCAAAGAACCATTTTTGTGAGCAGCATCAGACTTTCCCACGTCAGCAGCGCTCTGTGACACATCAGCATAACTCTCCATCTCAATGACATGGGACTTTTCAATTGCTAGACCTGGACCGGTATCTATCTGCAATACCGCATCTTTGAGGGAGTAGTCCATTGGCCGTACTATGATTCCAACCCACTGAGGTTCATTTATTAGCAAAGCAGATGAAATAGCTGCCGCAAGATCAACCAGAGCTCTTGGCTTGAAAACCTATGGAAGAAAAGGTTTTGTTAGATGATTAAAACAGTCTCATTCTGCTTCAGTATCTGAATGAATGGTAAGTGTACAATATAAGAAGAAAATCATTGGTTTAGACACAGTTCTCCTTGTCTCATCATCATAAAGTATCATCAAAACTTATAATCAACTCTTTAACTACATGTTTTATCTTCAAGCTTCAAGACACAGTACCTTCAAGATAGGTCTAGTAGGCTTTTCATAAATCATAAAATCGTCACCGTCTACAGGGGCACCCTTGGAAAAACTATGAGATCTAAACCGCAAGTGCCCAATCTGCCCAGTGAGAACTCCCAAGACATAGGAACCTGGTTTTTGAGGGGGTAGATCCAGGGTAATATTATTCCGACCAGGCTCTAGAACAGTAGCAGAAGTGCTCCTTAATGCCTGACACATTAGATGAAATGATTGTAGTACAATATACAAATTGCTCCAACTGTAATGAAAATGAATAACATTATGCCATGAAAATCATACCTTCACACCCTCATCACCATTAGATGTAGCCATCAACGTGAGACTGAGTGAATCAAGAGTTATATCATCAGGAAAGCCACTCCAAACAGTCACAGATAAGGTACCAGGATCCCCATCACACAGCTCCAGTGGGGGCCCAGGATTGCCTGAAAACGTAATTAAAGAAGATACATCTAAGGGTACAGGGTTCTTCATTTCGCTGTGTGCAAGATTAACAACTTCCAACTGAAAAGCTTGGCGTTCCTTGGACGAAAATAAGCCTTTGTCTAGTGAAAGCAATCTCACACAAGATGATAGGTAACCAGCTTCATCATTAAGTATCTTCTGACACTCTGCTAAATTGGGTAGGACTTCAGCCAATAAATCCTGCCATCCTTCACCAGCATACAGGGCACAAACCTTCTCATATGATTTTGCTGCCAGATCAATATTTCTGTGTTTGAAGCAGACAGCCGCTATTTCACCATCAAGGACAACTCCATGTCTTTTCCACCAGGAGCGATGGTAATTATCAGCAGCACCTTTAGTTAGCTCGAGATATTTTTGCTGCCAGTATCAGAGTTTTAAATTGAGCACAGAGAGAGAGAGAGAGAGAGAGAGAGAGAGAGAGAGAGAGAGAGAGAGAGAGAGAGAGAGCTAATCCAGAGAACTACGACATTTAATTGAAAAATAAGATGTAAAAACCTATTTTAGATTCCAGCTTTTCAAAAAAAAAAGATTCCAGCTTTTCAGAGTCTCCTTTTCAGAGTGAGACCTATTTAAAAGAATAAACCGTAAATCAAATATCATTTAAAAGTATCTATCATATTTAAAGGAAGGGATTATCAATTGATGAAGCAGAGGTTGTAGTACCACTAAAAAGTTACATAGAAGTACTTGTGAAGAAAAACTCCTTGAGGGAAAGAAACTACTAACAGAGGTACATGTATGTGTACGTTTGCAGTTATGCACTTGTTTGGCCTGATATTTATACCTCAAACTCCTCTAAAGCTGATAAAGATTTCCATAGACTGGGATTAGAAATTGTATGCTGCAAAGCATGCTCAGCAGCAATATAAATCTCAGCAAGTCTCATAGGTCGGTCAATTGCGCTCTCAAAATTTCCTGGTGAAGAGTTAGTGCGTGACATAACACCTGAACGGACTTTTTGTGATGGGGACATCTTTGTGGATGCTTCTGAACCTGATCTGCCAATGTACATACCAACAAGATTAGAACTTGAAAACCAAAACATGAAAGATAATGGATTTAAAAGATTAATGAATCATTTCCAGTACCCTTCATTAAAAACTGGGCGACCTTCAAACATTTCAAACATATTTCCAGCAGAAAGAGAAGCCCTTCGTCTATTAGCCTCACGCAAAAGAAGGGAAGGTTCAAGAGGCAATGGTTTCCTTTGAATACCGAAGTGCTTGACTCTACGAGTTTCTTGGAGAATCATCTACACAAAGGAAAACATGGTCGATGGATTTTGTTTTTTGAGGAAAGTCAACAAGTGACCGTTGAGCAAAATAACAACACTTTTAGCACATTAACACAGTCTGTACCTATCAAGTATCATGGAAAAAAATATATTGTTATAAGGACTGCTTTTATTGATAAGTAAGAACAAGAAGGTGTATAAGGACTGCTATAAGCTCATTGAGATGACTAAAATTTACCTGAAATTGACCACTCATGAAAAAAGATTTGCTTACTCAAAGTTATGATTGTAAATTTTCCTCAGTGTCATCCAAGTTTATTTAAGTTCTAACCAATCAAGATAATCAATTTTCTAACAAAAGAGTAGATTATAATGATAAAAATATGTTAAAGGGACAACCAAACGAACATAATTCTAAGTAACAATTCCAACTATGATACCAAAAACTACCATTTGTTTGGGATCCAAAAGTTAAACCATATAATATGAATTTAGCCTAATTGAGGACACCATGTACGCCTATTGACTACCTTGAGCCGTCTCCTGTAATGACTATCTTTCTTGTGAGCAAGAGCTCTATGATTAACCAGTACAAAAAGAAAACACAAATATCATGTGGTTTTTGAAGAAAGTGAACATTTCAATTGTCTGTTTGCTTGCACATCCTAGCATACGACATATTGAAAACTTACCTTTTCCTTTGAAAAAACCTCAGATAAAGCATCAGGAGGGACTGAAGGCCAAATTGCTGGCTTAGGCCAAGGAAGCATGCTGAGTGAAGCACTGCTCCAAAGAAAAGATAAAGCTTAAAGAAAAAGTAAGATTCCAGAAATTACTTATACCAGAAGGGAAGAAGAGTCTAGTCATATGATAGACTTTTGCTCTTAGAAAAATCTTATAGTTCTTATCAAAAAGAAAAATCTTATAGGCAACCAAATTTAGAGAATGCTAAACTGGGGTATTTAAACTCAAATATGTACCTGTTGACAGGACTTCTTTCTATCTCTGTTCCATAACCAATTAAATATGCAAGCCTCATGAACTGCCAAAATCATAAATACTCTGAGTCTGGCTAGAAATAGCAAAAGTGAAAACATTTTGTAGTAAATGTAAACAACCACCAACAAGGTTGTCAAACACTGAATCAATGCATTCAGACAAATTTCAGAATATTAAAAAATCACATTCCCAATTCAGTGAAAAATTTTGTAGTAACTTTAGACAAACTGGTAAATCACCAAAAAGAATACCGAATTAGAAAGAATATGCAGTAAATTTATTAACACAAAACCAACCTTAACCCGGCACAGTGAATAAAGGTCACCCTGAAGTCGGTAGAACTCCTTTTCTATATCAGGTGCCACGAGTCCATCAACATAATGAGAAGCAGTTGCATTGACTACATCCAAGCAAGCAGTTATTACCCAAACTTCACGCATACAAAAGGGCAGTATATTCTGATAAGAAGAAAAGAAACAGGATAGGGAAGCACTAAGAACCAATATTCTTCAATTGAACCTCAAAAGGAGTAACATATATTAACAAACACATAACTAAATGATTATCAGATACCTCATGCAGTGCCAGGGCCTTTGAGAAGCTTATTATGAATGAATAACCCCTTGATGCAACCTCAAAGGCGCGATTCAGCTTAAACAGAAGCTGCAATTTGATATATCACTGAGATGCAGCACCAATTTGTAATTTCAAGAAACAAAATCTACCATGTAGACCAATTTTTGATAAAACAAAGGCTCAAAAGCAACTTTATACAAAATGATATGTGCGTTGTTGAAAAAGCAAACAGAGCGATATCCTTAAATACAACTACTATCTAATTCAGTTTGTTCTATGTACAACCATTTAAGTATCACGTAAGGGATTCTCAGTTTTGCAAACCTTTGATTGACAGGCAAAGAGATACTGCCTAAATTCAAACTCCCGAAACGAATCATCTTGAACAATTTGTGTCAACGGTTTGTTTCCAGGATTAAGCAATACTGCCTGATCATCACCACGGTCTACTCCTCCAAAGTCTCTCTGTTTCCCAATCATATTGACTGCATAAAATTGATTTAAGTTTCGATCCTCTACTTTTCAGAAGTAATAAGAAAAGAAAAAACTTACTTCACCAGTAAATAGAAGCATAAAAGAGTATGATCAGATTAATAAGCATATTTCTTATGACCAGGAATGATAAACAATTTTTTTTATATAATTAGGATAAAACACAAATACCAAATATATATCCATTAAATGTATAGATGTGGTACCTCAAAATCCTGAATTAGAACAAAAAGGACATTACCAATTCCACAATCACCAATAAAAATCTATCTTATAACTCATTTTATGAGAACCTGATAGAATAAATGACACATGATTGTTACTAAATAGGACTGGCTTCACCCAAGGAGAATGATCCCCTTGAATTATTATTTTTTTGCTAAGTAAAAATTTATTAATGCCAATAGGCGTAGCCAAGCACATTCCCTTGAATTATTTTTTTTCATAAGTAAAAGATAACGAGTTGTTTTTTTTTTTTTTAAAAAAAGAGATAAGAGTAAAAAAATTCAGACCATTTCTCGATTTGTGCATGTCATCCTTGCACAGGCACATTCCCTTGAATTATTACTCTAATGTGATTGAAAAGAATAGTTTTGTAAGGGTGAAACAAGAAACTACCTAATCATGTTAAGCATATAATGGAGTTCCTAATATGGCAAATTAAGTGCATGTTTGGGATTACTGTGAAAAATATGGCTAATAGCTTTAGGACTTATAACTTTATAAGTAATAAGTTCTACTGTTAAAAATTTATTTATTGTTTGGTAACCATATGTTTAAAGTACTTTCAAACATATTACCTTTGTTTGGAAACAAATTAAAGAAGTGCTTTATGAGGTAAAAATGACGATCATTTGATTTTTTTTTTTTTGAAATTATGACCACAAGCTTAAAATTGTATGGATATTTTTAAAATTTGAACTACATTCCGGATTATCCGGAAAAACATGTTTGTGCTTTTTAGCTTATTTGAGATTAAAAAGTACTTTAATATGTAACACCCAAACAACATAATTTTTTCATTAAAAAGCTTTTAAAGCTATTTAAGCACTTTTTAAGACTCCTAACGCAACCCTAAATAGGCCCTAAAGGTTAGAGAGAGGAAGAGAGATAGACTGATAGACAGAGCAGCATTATCGACATAAATAAATAATTAAGCCTTATATAAACCACTTGAACTCCATCTAGCACCAAATTAAGTTTGTATAATATAATATATTGACAGGATAAGTGATATATATATGATTAAGGACAGGACAAAATTTGAAGTGAAAACAAACACTAAACAAAATGAATTAAGCTCCTGAGTAGATGTACCTGAGTGTCAGGGTCAGCATAGACCCCCCCCCCCCCCCCCTCTTTCTAATTCTAGAATAAATAAATCAATTAAGCAACATAAGCAGAATAAACCTGTGCACAAGGGCCTACATGCTTATAAGCCAGATAAAGGTGATGTGTAGAGTGTGAATGTGTATATCAAACTTTTTTTTGGGATAAGTATGTGTATATCAAACTACATATATCTAAAAACATGACAAGGGTCAAAATCAGTATCTTGACAGGAGAAGTCAAAATCACCTGTTTCCAAATAGCAGAGTTCTAGTTCATCATACTCTCGTAATGCATCTTCAAAAAGATGAGCCATCTCAAACATAAAAGCCAGGCTTTCCTGTTAAAAAAAATAAAAATAAAAAAAGAGGAAGGAAGAAAGCTATCCTCAGACACTTATAGTGTAAGCAGATTGCATGGTCCCAAGGACAGAGGACTTTTGCGCATCTTTTTTTAGTGGCAAGGATGTGGCTTCTATCATGTACTTCGACACAAAAGTAGAAGAAGAAACTTGAAGTTATGCTCTTTTGTACAATGAAATGCACAAGATTAATAGAAGGAAAAATACAAAAGTCAACAATCCCAATTTAAAATCAAAACATTCCTCCTTGCATGCATAGCAACCTCCATCACAATTACTAAATTCAAAGATTCAGATAAAGGAACAACCTTCAAGATAAAAAAATTACAGAAGTTCCAGACTGGCATGAATCTTTGTTCACTGAGTTTGCGTATCTCATCCTCATAAAACTGTACACGCCTATCCAAAGTATTTCTGATGGATTCCATAATCTTGGACTCCAGGTCTTCCCAAAAATTTGCTTCAGGGCAGTGTATATCTAATTTGCAGCACCTGAGCAAAGCATATTTTAGAAACAATAGAAAACAAGGGAAGAGCTTTGAAAATATCAACCCTTTGCACCATTTCATACACATTTTTTACTCGCATCTAGATCTCTAAATGCCCCCTCCCCCAAAACAAAATGCAAGAATGATGGTGAGGTAGCTATGATTTTTTTTTTTTTCTAACATTCAAATTCTATCAGTCATATGTCACCAATGACTTCAATCGATTGAAGAAAAATATACACCAATGACTTGATGCAATAAATTCACCACTTTCTCTTCTACAAGAAAGAAAAAAAGCCGGGAACTATGATTCAAGAAGAAAATGATAATGATAATGAAAAAAAAATCAATTTTCTACTCCCAGTATTACTTCTACTATATCCTGATGCTGTGCTGTTAACTTAATTTGATGTAATGGTACATAAAACATATATTCAGCTTGTGTGGAAATATGTAGAAGTAACTCTCTTGCGACAAACAGAAGAGAAGCCCAAAATGTTCCAAAATTTTGGTGAACTATTATACTCCAAACACATTATAGAGAGATGTGAGCATACCTTTCTCTCTTTTTTGAACTAAATTCAACTTCAAGTCTGGCATATACTTTTTTCGCAGATTTGGTGGCATTCTCATTATTTGGTTGAGCCTTAGACACAAATACAATAAACCACTCCCGCTCGTCATTCTGGACAATCAACTTCAGGCGTGGTTTAAGAATTGTTCTGAACTCATCAAGATCCTATGGGAAAAAATGGAAGTACAACAACAGAATTACATTAGCAATAAGACATTCAAAACGAAAAATGAAATAAATCACCACATAATATAGAAATCTAAGCACACCAGCGGAAACCATGAAATTAAGATTTGTTTTCTCTCTCTCTCTCTCTCTTTTTATTTTTTTATTTTTTATCTACTACATTTTCCACATGCAGTAAATCTGCATGTCAAAACCCAGGTTAGGGAAAAAATAAGCTATGCCCATCTCCTTTTGAACAAATCACACAATCCCAAGAAAAATTCTGGTACCATGTATGGAATAATAGCAATCACTCAATGTGCCAATAAAAGGTCCCAACTGGGTCATAATCATGTTAGGTAAGATTTATCGACAAAAGTAGGGAATTTTGTGGTTTGGATTGACTTGAATGCATCGTCAACTAATGCAAATGTGATAAACAAGTTCATGATCAAGAGCGCTAGCAAAAGGTCATAAACTGTCACCCCATACATAGACTCACATGAATGGTACCTCCCTTAAAATAATGTATATGATGTCTAAAGTGTGACACAAGGACTATTCCAGCACATTGTTAGCATTGTCGGTATGAGTAATATATTCCTTACTCAAGGAGATGTTGGTGAGTTGGAGGGTGCAATAACACCTATATCATATGTCCACATCTAACTTAAAAAACAACTCGTACAGCCATACAATAATTAATACTAGAAAAAGTGGATGAGGTTATTTAGACAGCAAGTTACCTCACAGGTAACAAGAACAACAGTTGCATATGGCTCCCGAAACCAAAATAACAATTGCTCCTGAGGGAAGCGGCTACGAAGTCTTGAATCTGTTGTTAATATGAACTCCGCAGCCAATTTCTCCACAAACACGGGATTACGGGTCTTGTTGTTTAAAGATGCTCTTTTGAATGGCAACCGCTCCTCAAACCAATCCTTGACAATGGGCCACAAATCACTCACGTCTTCCACTGAAAAGCAGCATAGCAGAAATTAGTATATGGTCATATAGCGAGTAGAACACTAAAACGTTATGCCATTCTGCTATTGGATAAATATATAGAATATATTTCCTACCAACATTTTTTTGAAGGCTATAGATCACGAAAACTGAGAACTCACAATGAAAGTTATTATCTAGAAGGACTACAAGTGATTTTCACCTTGTGAATATATAAGGGCACAAAGATGAAGTATGCCTCTTGCCATGATAATTTTTCCAACTAAAGCATATTATATAGTCCAAAGCATACACGGACACACAAATACACGTCCACATGCGCTCCCCCCCCCCCCCCCCCCCCCCACACACAAACACACACAGAGAACTGCATATTTTGTTACAGAATCTTCACCACTAACTCTTCTCAATTGCATTTGGTGGTTTAAATAAAAACCATCAGAAACCGACCATTCCCATAAATTCCCACTCTCAATTCCTGAAACAGCACATTTACAAAAGTATTCGATCGGCTGAACACATTTGAAAACAGAGCACCGGATGCATTTTCCGACCGAATTTGATTCATATGACCCGCAACGATCATTCATAACAGAGACTTCACAGAGCAACGCTACGGATACTAACAAGTCGTGCAAAAATTCAGACAAAGTGATTTGGAATAGACTCCGCAAGAAATGTTATGATAATGTACATCGGGCAATAATTTACAACAAAAGGTTTGTAAAATTAATTTGTAAGAACGGCATATCCGGTTTCGCAAATATATATCACTTAGAGGTATAAACCCAGTATTTCCATCTCTGAAGTTAAGCCGATTCCATCTACAATTTCAATCCAAATCTAAAAGTGTATGCCACGGAAAAACTACGAATCTTGAGATTTTAAGATTTTGCGATCGAGATCAGAAGGTTGCAAACCCAAAATTTGAATTCGACCACGAATCTCAGCTTCAATTCAATATCTGAGAGAAAATTAAAAAGGTACGAAGGGGAAAAGTAAAAAGAAACTCAGAGGCTCTTCAAACCTGCAATAACGAGGTGATCACAGGAATTCTTGATCGTCTGGAACTGAGCTAGAAAGTTCGCCATCCCCGATCTATACGAAGAGAATGCAAATCATAGATCCTTGTATATTCATACGTGAGAGAGAGAGAGAGCCTCACCGTCTTTAGTATGTAGGAAGGGAGGGATAGTCTGGACTCTGGAGGTTGGGGCTTGGGATTTAGTAGATTCAGTCTCCTGGGGATGTAGTGTTTCGCGTGGTATCACGCCTGATGATTGGAATATCTCCGCTGACCGTTGGATCGCATCATTCGCATGTTCTGACTGCGCCTGTATTTTTAAGTAAGGTAGTCAGTTGGTGGTGTTTGGTTGCCGAGATAAGTTATCCCACGCTGAAATCAAGATTTTGAGCACTCCGGCATGACCGTACAGTGCAGCCATTAGCATAAATTAAAGAAACCCCAATCGGCCCATGGAAGTGACATAAAGATGTGGAAATTACCCATGATATTTTTAGCATGGATTCAAATCATAAAACTAAGAGGGATGGAAAGAGAAGTTTACATGATTAAAAGTGCGAGTTTTATGGGTAATTTATCATATTTTTTTTTATAAGAGAGAGACTATAAATTGGATGCAGTGTTCAGAAAAAATTTATATCCTCCACTAATAAAAGAAACATCACCAATCTAGATAGTTTAGAATATAACTGGCCTCATTTCATCTTGTCTCCAACCCGTCCCATCCCGCCGCTCTCTCTCTCTCTCTCTCTCTCTGTTTGAGCCTCTCAAACTATCAAACATTGAATTTTGCTAATCCAAAACTTCAAACAACAGTTCTATTCAGCCTTGTGAATAATAAAAGCAAATTTTCAGCTTGAAAGATAGCGAGAGTTGAGGCGGGGGGTGTGATAGAGAGAACGGAGTGGACTGGATTAGATGAGGTCAGTTGCATTTTAAATTTTTTAAATAAGTGATGCGTCGTCCTCTCAATGAAAGGTGTGTAAGCTCCTACTTAACATCACGTTTGAAGGGAAACTCTTATGACAATACTGAGGTTCTTTTCATCCGGTTTATATTTGAATTTTCTCAATAATTTAAAAAAGAAAATATCTATTTATTATTTATTTTTTTATTATCATCTTTAATTATCTAATATTATATCATGAGATGATGATAATTTAGATAATGAGTAGCATTACTCTTTAAAAAAATGCTATTATTAGAAAATGAAAAAAAAATAAAAGATTTAGTTTATATAATCATAACATTTGAGATATTAAATCCCTCGTTCTTATAAAAATGTAAGACATGTAGGATGTTTAATCGAGTTTAAATTAGGTTCAAATTATGAGAAAAATATGAAAATATTAGTTGAAAATTAATTGTTTTCCAACATTTTCGAAAATATTTCTGGTTGTTATAAAAATAAAAATAAAATAAAAATGAACTATTACCACTACCTAAGATCATCATTGATCATGCCTCTTTTTTTTCTTTTAGGAACAAAAATTATGCTCCCATCGTAAAACCGTTAGAAACTACGCTGCCATCGTAACTCGTAAGGTCTTGAACCTCCAATTCCAATAGAGGTAGAGATGTTGTCGTGGTGGGGTCGTAAAACTGATTCTAGACATTTTCTTACGCGCCTCATACTTGGCAAAGATAAATGAAGCAAAAACAATTCATCATTTCGCTGAGCAGGAAAATGTTGCGGATGGACTATCTGCTCTAAAATCTATAGATTTCCAAAGATAATTTCTCTCCCCACCCATTTGGGCCATGTCACGATTTTCTCCCGTCTGTTCTGTTTGGTAAATGAGATGAAAATTTTGAGTTTAAGATAAAATATTAAAATATTATATTTTAATATTATTATTATTTTAAAATTTAAAAAAATTAAGAAAAAATTAAATTATTTATTATATTTTATATAAAGATTTAAAAAAATTATAATAATAATATAAAAATTTAAAATTTAAAATAAAAATTTTTATCCACCACACCGATCCTGATTAGGACTGTTCATATGGGCCCAGCCCAGTCCGGAATCCGGTTTAACCGGAATCAACCGGATTCCGGTTCCGGTTTTCGGACCGGATCAAATCCGGGCCGAAATCCGGATTTAAAAAACCATATGAATCCGGTTCGGGTACCGGAGGGTTTAAAACCCGGTACCCGGGTTGTATAAAAAGAAAAAGGGCATTGCCCTAGCCGTCACACCCGCACCCCCCCCAAAACCCAATTCGTCTTCCCCCCGATTCCTAGCCTCAGTTTCCTCTCTCTCTCTCTCTCTCTCTCTCTCTCTCTCTCTCTCTCTCTCTCTCTCTCTCTCTCTCTCTCTCTCTCTCTCTCTCTCTCTCTCTCTCTCTCTCTCTCTCTCTCTGTGTGCTTTGCGTCTGTGTCTATGATGCCCTAGCCCCTCCCGAAATCACTCTCTCATCTGCTCTATGTCTCAGTAAGCTATTTGCGATGTCGAACGGTGGAAGTGTTTTAGGGTTTTGGTAAGTTTTATTTCTTCCCTCTGTTGCGTTCTCTCTTCGTTGATTTTGGGTTTTTTTTTTTGGTTTATGTTACTTTTTTTCGAGGTTTTTGTTCAATTCCATCACCTATTGGGGCTCAAAAATTTATTTTCCAATTGAAGGATTCAAGACAAACAAAAAATTAGTAAGTTATTGAAAAATCGGAATGGCGAGTCTATATGTGATGGCGCTGCAGCCGACGGATCTAAGCGGTTCATCTACCCAGGGGTATGGACCACCTACATCTTTATTCTTTTATTCTCTTGGCTGCTTGTCCTCTCCATCTTTTGCTTTTACGATTTTAGGGTTTAAGATATTTGTTATTTTGTCTCTTGTGCTGTTGTGTTGAGGAAGAGAGCATACCCAAGTTGTAAACTGTGTAGAATCGGCTTTGATTGTTTGCTATGGAGAAGTGGGTAAATGTTAGATTTTGGATTGTATTGATGTGTGTTGGAAGGCTTGGAGCCATGACATTGTGGACAATGCTGTGGCTTTATCTGAGTTGGAAGGATATCCCATTTTATAATTTTCCTGTTTGTATGCTGCTTACTATTGCAGTCAAGTCGTTCTTGCAAGTTCTCAACTGGTGTTGTACATGATAAAAGGCATTTGAAAGTATCAATATTATGTTATTCTACAAAAACCTTGATCATTAGAATGATTTCAGGTTGAGATTGCCTACAGAGAAATGACAGAACTCGCTGTTTGAATGAAAATGACTATTAGAAGTCAGCAACTGCGATGATAATAGAGGATAACCCGTGGAGAACTGAAGTAATCTTGTTTCAAGGTTGGCTTTCACTTGTGGCAACAGACATTACAGGAAGCATTCAACTAAGATCAGTAAAATAAAACTTGTCTGATATATCTTGTCTCAGACAAGGTTATGAACACTTGATTTCGAATTAGGAATTGTTAGTTATTTATCTTGGATTCTACCATTCATAAACAAAATACCTTGGATTCTTTGTCTTTGAGCTTTATCCATTTTTCATTTAATAGTTTAGAAGACCATTGGTGGCTTTAGTTGAATGGCAGATAATGATGTGACTAACAGCCACATTTATAAATTATAACTTATTTACTCAGATTTCTCATTACATAGTTTTACACACACATGAATATGACTAACTAAATTATTTATATACTCTTAATGTAATATGTTTTGGATGTGTTTGGATTGCAAAACTCAAGCCTATATGTGATTGTTTGTTAATAAAAATATCAGACTGTTGCACCATATATGACTGTCAACCAAGATTGGTTATGTATAGAGAACGTGGTATTTTTGGAGCATACTCTCGTGGTATCCACTTCTAGAGACTAGTTTTTTAACATGCTTGTGTAATCTGAGCTGATCTGGCAGAAACCCAAACAAGTTTTCTGGGATATTGCAGGTACATGGATGACATATGGTTTGTTCATTCACCATTTATTAGCATTGATTGGGAAATGATTTCCTTATCACCAACAGATAAATGGGTTGAGAATTTGGATAGAGAAATTTTAGATTTTCACATTCAAAACTCAAGATCATCATTATGCTCTTAGTGTTTCCTTCTATGGTTTGTGTTTTTTCTGTTGAAATACATTCTTACTCTTCAGTTTGGTGGGCTGCAGAGAACTAGGAATTCAATTCAATGTGGCGGTTATCTTCCGTTTGAGTGGCTACAACGAATATATTTGAAGTTTTATTTGATGTGATTAAATCACATGGAAGAATGTTATTAATATGGAACTCATATCTTGTAATTTTATATTTTGTAATGTAATGTAATATGTAGTGGATTGAATGCATTTTAGTTTTTCATTTTTATATATTTTATTATTCTGAACAATGTTATGCTTTTTAACATTACCTCTTAGAAAAATTTTCACAAAATATAGGCTTTAAAAAAAAAACCTATGATTTTCAACATTTTTTTAAAAATTGCTATAATAAATATAGGCTTTTACATAAAGAGAATTGTGCTTTTTAATATTGACTTTTCTTAAAAAATCTTTAATATAATATATGTTTTTATTAAAAAAAAAATTATGCTTTTAAAGCTGAAAAAAAAAAAAAAAAAAACGGGTTGAATCCGGAACCCGGAATCCGAATTTTACAAAACCCGGATTTATCCGGGTTCCGACCCAGATCTGATCCGGGTTAATCCGGTCCGGATTTCGGCCCGGATTTCAAATCCGGATTCCGGTTTGGGTATACCCGAATTTCTAGGTCGGAATCCGGATGAACAGCCCTAATCCTGATATAGGCCGGGCCACGCCACGCTACAGCTCCTTGCTTGTCAAACAAAGTTCTTTCAGATCAGTTTGGTTTTAATTTTGCCCGCTTATGTATTATTCTCGAGTAATAATATTCGCATGGGTTCCACCGTTGTGGTACTTTTTATGTTGTGATCGAATGGCTAGGATTTCAGCAAAGCCGTTTCAAGATACATTGCTCGACAGAACTATGTGATCATGAATACAAAAAAGAACTGCATATTTTTCCCTCGAACTAGAAAAGAAGTACAAAATCTTCCGTCGAACACAGCTGAAATCCTAGCCATTCGATCACAACATAAAAAGTACCACAACGGTGAAACCCATGCAAATATTATTACTCGAGAATAATATATAAGCCGGCTTTGCTACATACAGTCGCCACATGCAGTCAGTGTGCAGTCGACTGTATAGAATAAATAAAAAAAATTATAAATTTTTTTTTTATATTCAAGAAGACTTACATGAATTATAAAAAATTATAAAAATAATTTTTTTTTCATGTAAGTCCCGTATTAATTTTTTTTTTAGCCGACTGCACGCCGACTGTATCTGCTGACTGCAAAAAATATTTCTAATCTTGAAATGCCTATGACAAACCGTACGTACGTGTTGCATTTCTGCATATTATATGGTGATCCAATGTGCATGATAAATTGGGCCCTTTAATTATTTTAGCTGATTACCAAAATAATACTAAATATAATTATAAAACACGTTTTATGACTATAAAAATTATTATTTTTTATTAACAAGTCTATTTTTCGTCCATATTTTTAATAAAGATAATGTTAGAGTGACAGCCAAATATGCATATTAATATAAATGAGTTTTTTATTTTTATTATATTTTTATTTAAGCATGTTTTAAACATTCTTAATCATTAAAAAAAAAATTATTAATAGTCAATTTTATAACCATTAAAAATAATAAAAAAATATAAAAATATGCATACTATTATTTTCCTTTCAATAGAGCTAACAAAAACCTGAGCACTTTAAACATAACGAGGTGCAAGCGTGCAAATGCCCAACTAGATAATATTTCAATCTTCACTTGCCTTTAAACTGGACCACATGGTGCAGAAAATCCTATACCTTACATATTTCTAGAGTTGTAATAAATATATTCTTTTTAAGAGGAATGTTAAATATAATTATAAAATATGTAAATTTTACGTATTTAAAAAAAATTAAAGTCTGTGATTAAAAAATAATGATCAGTTATAGATTTATATATATTTTTGAATGAATACAAAACTTATACGACTGTAATTATTGTTTATCCTCACGCATATGAGCTTAGAACTTAGAAGTACGCGTGGCTCAACGAAAACTTCGAAATATAATTCTGTCGTGCAAAATAAGGAAAGAATAATCTGGAACCATGAGGGAAGAGACATCTCACGACGTGTAGCTCTCAGTGCCCAGTTACCTACTACGGGAAGAGTACGTGTTCTAGTTTACTTTGGGCCCAATGTCCCATCCGGAATTTGTGCATAACCCTTCTTATGGGCTTGATGTGGCACGGTAGAGGGACCCACGGATTGCTTGTTGGGTTTTTCTTTATCCAGTGGTGTACCTTAGACTCTGAACTCTCCGCCCAAGATTTATTTGGACACGTATGTATGTAGGCCGACAAGAATGATTAGCTGGTCATCCCGTTATACGAGCATGCTCGCGAGATGTCAGGTTAATTAAAATTAAAATTTATATAAAATTATATATTATTTAACGATAGAATTAGAGTATTAAGCCATTCATATTTTAAAAAACCTTAATAAATTTTTGTTTAACGAGTCTTCTAATTACTAAATTTATAGTGAAAAATTACTGCACAAGAATTAAGTTTTGTTGTAAATCTCAATGGTCAACATATATTGTTATGTATGATATGTAAAGTGATAATCCGAGGGCTATATTTATTTTAAGAGTAATGATTTATATAAATTTTAAATAGATAAATATTGTGCAGTATTTTTTTAATATAAAAATTAGACTCTATTATAAAAAATTATAACAAAATTTTTTATTATTCCTGCAAGTCTTGTTTATTTAAAATTTATACTTAATATTAATCTATCTATACTGTTGTGACATGAAAATTGAAATATAGAAAAATTTTGGACACACAAAAAGATTTAAAATAAATAATCCGGTTTATTATAGAAATCTTTACAAACTAGGATATCATATTCAGTGACAAATGAATTTGTGTGATTCTCCTGAACTTATCGATTCTTTTACGAGGAAACATCATCTTCTTACATAGTCAACTTCAATTATTTATTTATTTTTTGTTCATACTTTTGTTTTCTGTTTTGTCGGATTTTCTATTTTAGTAGAGCGAAGAATGGCAATTTTTGTAGCCACCATTTTTCATGTGGACAACGTTCATCATCTAAAATCTTTGGGAACTGAGGGAACCTGCGTCACGGTGCACCGTAATAGTCTACCTTCTACCGTGCCAACCAGTCCATCTTGAAGCAGGAAAGAAGTCAAATCCAGTGGGGCATAAAATTGTACAACGCGATGCACCGAAGTTTTCCCTCTTCCTATATGAAGTATAAACCTCTCCCTTCCATCGTTATGACTCAACAGAACAATCTGTCAGACTAAGCTCATTGCTTCCCAACTCATTCTGCTGCTACAGAGTGCAGTCATAGACTCATAGCCATGTCATCCTTACACTACATAACTACCCAGAGTGTTCTCCCTCTTTCCAAAATGAAACCAAAATGCAGACCCGTCTCGAAGTCTTCCCAGACCCCAGTTTTCTCGAGAGAGCAAAAACAGAGAACGAAGTCGTGGGTACTACGCTCCGCGGTGGAAGAGCTGGACGTGATCCCTGTACATAGTACGGACGGTACGGACCATCAAGAGGGCGTGGTTGTGGGCCGGGTGGAGAGAGAAGGCGGGTTGGACGCGGAGTTGGTGAGCGTGTTCGGAGCGAATGAGGGAAGGCTATCGTTCGAAGGGGCCGGTGAGTTTCAAGGCTTTTCTTCCTCTTCTTCTTCGGGTTCGGTTGGTGATGGAGTTGGGAATAGAGAAAATGAGGATATGGAGAGACCCCTAGATAGGACTATCAACGCAACAATTGTTTTGGCCGCGGGTACTTTTGCCATCACCAAGTTGGTCACCATTGACCAGGATTACTGGCATGTGAGTCACTCTTCAATTGCATCTGATCGTTTATTTTATTTTTTTGTTCAGTTTGTGATATGTTGCTGGGAATATTTGACTATTTGAGGAGCGGTTGTGATTTTCTGGGGTGAATTTTGTTATTTGGTATCTCTGGTAAGTCGATGATTTGAAACGGGTTTCGGGTTTGTGGGTTTTGTTTATTGTGTTTCTATTTTCTCCGGAGGTCTATCGACAGAAGTAAAGTTCCTTTTCTTTTTTTTGAAAAGCTTTTTAGAATGCTAATCTGTTTATGTTTTTCGGAAATTTTCATTTAGTGTGTGGAGCGGTTCAAGTTTAAACTATCCGTATGCTTCAAATCGATTTATAACTTTTTGTTTCTATGATCGATGGAGAGTAATGGTAATAGACAAGGTTTTCGTGGAGAATCTAGCTAGTTGTGCCGAGTTTGCTATGCAGATAGAAAGTAAACTCGAACCGTTCTCGTAATAAAATGATCATTGGGGGAAAATAGTAGTTTGGATAATGTTTCTTTTACCAAATAGTTTCTCTTGCGAAGTTCCCTTATTAGCTGTGATTGCTTATGTCGGAATTTTAAATCACTCGTATCTAAACCTTTTTGGTACTCACTTCAGATTCAAAATGGGGCTTGAATTTTGTTAACTTTCGATTTATTTGTGGATTTTGTTGTAAACATGGTTTAAACTCTATCTTCTAGGACTTGATTTTTATTATTACTTTGTTGCCCTTGTCGTCATCATCACCATCATCATCATTTAATCTTTTGTTTTTCATAGGGGTGGACGCTTTTTGAGATAATAAGATATGCACCTCAACACAACTGGAGTGCTTATGAGGAAGCTCTTAAGAGAAATCCAGTTTTGGCAAAAATGGTTATTAGTGGAGTGGTGTACTCTCTAGGGGATTGGATTGCACAGGTTAGTCCATGTTGTGAAATAAGTCCTTCTAAATCTTGTTTTTGCTGTGAAAAATTTGCTTTTACATATTAAACATTTATCCTTTTCTGTAGTGTTACGGGGGAAAACCTCTCTTTGAGTTTGATCGAGCACGAATGTTCAGATCTGGCCTTGTTGGCTTTACTCTACACGGTTCCCTTTCTCATTATTATTACCAGTTCTGCGAGGTGATTATTATGGTTATATATTTTCTTGTTAGTTGGATTTCCCATTTCAGTTCAGATGGTTCACTGAAGCTGCTTCCTCTTATTTCCAGGAGATTTTTCCCTTCCAGGATTGGTGGGTGGTTCCTGCCAAAGTAATCTTCGACCAAACTGCATGGGCGGCAGTTTGGAACAGTATTTATTTTACTGTATTGGGATTTTTACGTCTTGAATCCCCAGTTAGTATATTTAAAGAATTGAAGGCAACTTTCTGGCCCATGCTTACTGTAAGTGAACCTTGTGCTACCACTGCTGTATCCTTGCATTTTTCTCAAGTTATTTTTGCCTAACTTTGAGGCATGACTTTCTTCTCTGTTCGTGTCCTCTTTGCCAATGGTGGTTGGAGCGGTCAGGACCAGTTATTTAAACTCTTTAATTAGTGATAGATTGATCTTAACTGGGTTTTGTATGCATTGGCATATGTGCTCTATGTGAACCATTCATTGCCCTTCATTATTATATGTCTAAACTTTAATACTGTTCTTCGCCAATGTTTCCAACTTTCAGATAGGATTTCAAACTTAGTGTGCAGATTTCTAGTCCAAGTCCAACACAAATATGCATTGCCAGCATGCTTTTGATCTAGTTCTTACAGTTCTGGAGAAACCTCAGTTTTCTCTTACAAAAAATTGACAGATAATGAATACTGTCTGTAGCTGTACTAAAACATGGTTAAGCATTAAAGAAATTCGGTGCTTTTCTATTTATTCTGAGCTTAATTGTACAATTCCCCTTAATTTGTACCCTGTCGATCTTTACTTATAAAAAAACTTTTAGCCTGTTGATCTTCCAATCCAGAACTGAAAAAAAAAAAAAAACATCATGGAGTTATCATGGGAGTTGATTTATTCTTGAAGGATACAGTAGGAAAGGCCTGGAGAATAATTGAAAGCCCATATATTATGGGTTGGTTTATTTAGTAGGAGTTTATTGAGCTTTGGTAACAATTTTCCTGTTGTTTAAATCAGCTCTAGTTTGTGTATGTGATTTCTCTTGCATCTGACCTGGCTGTTGGTTGTATCATCCAGGCAGGGTGGAAGCTTTGGCCATTTGCTCATCTTGTTACATATGGTGTGATCCCAGTAGAACAAAGGCTTCTTTGGGTGGACTGTGTAGAGCTTATTTGGGTGACAATACTCTCAACGTGAGTATTTAATGTGGATTAATTTGAATTATCGTGTGCTGAGGTCTAAAGGTTAAGAGGCTTTATTCTTGACTCTATGTTTATCCTGGAAAGATATGGTCAGTGACAAACAAGCTAAATGGCTACAAAGGCAACAAATCACTTAAAAGTGATTCAATCTACCATTAGACTGATTAAGAATAATTTAGACATGTCCACTCTTTCTACTAATTGAATTTTATGTGGTGCATGTGTAAAAGATAGGTTTTTTTTTTTGATAAATAGAAACTCTAAAGTCTCTCTTGGTAGAGCTAGAGTAAATCGTCTACTCTTCAAGGATATAGTTGCTTGACTGCATTCAATAATGTTGTTTGCATTCCTTTAAAAATTTCCTCAGTTATAAGAAAAAAAATGTCCTCAGTTATCGAGCATTCGATTAAACTGCTGAAAAACACTTTCCAAGATTTTCAAATTTCTAGCTTATATTAGGTGTATGCGATGCAAGTATATGTGGATAGAATTTGACTGATTCTAATATTTTCTTTGGCCAGATCTAAACCTAATTTTGTCCTCATTATGTTTTGTCTTCTCTCCCAAGAAAAAAAAATTCTACCATTAGATCTTTCCTGGTTTCGGGTTCATTTAGAAAACCTGTGCCAACCACTCGCCTGAACTTGGCAAATATTTTCCTATGGCTAGGTTTTGTTTGTCTAAACCAGCTCTGTGTGGACTTCGTCATGTTTTGCCATGTTCTATCTCTTTGATTGATTTGTTTCCTCTTTGCTAGTTATTCAAATGAGAAGACAGAAGCAAGAATCTCTGATGCACCAGAAGAAGCCAACTCCAGTTCTCCATCCATAGATCCTCCTCAGGTAGATAAAACTTTTAACTGTTTTAGGCTTTGAGAAAATACTCTTGCTGGCAGCTTCATTTAATTTTTATTCATATACGAGCTACACAAACAGACTCTGAGGCATCCATTCTGTTGTCATTTTCTCCCTGTTAGGAGTAAACAACACGAAAGTAACCAGAAACCAGATGGTACAGAGGAGCCGCCGATGCAATTATGATAGAGTAACAATCGACTTTTGCGTGGGTTTTGGCTCGAAGTGATAAGCAAAGCAATCCCGATCATGGCTGTCACGACTGGTTACTGGATATAGTGCAGACATCTCAGAAACGTGCATGTGCATAAAAAAACAACCTCATCTTCCATTAACCATTCACTGTGTAAGTAACCTAGCCTGTGCTACTGTAAAGTCTTCTTGAGAAACTGCCAGTTGAAGGCAGATGAATTTCTCCCATTGTCACTGTGACCTTGATTTAATGAAATGTATTTCCTTTGCCACCGGAATCACAATGTGTGATCAGAGAATATGCTTATTCAAATTTCAAATCAGTGTCATCGAATGGTATTTATTTTTTTTCCTAATTTCTGTTTCAATATCTAAATTTCAAAGGCCATCTCCACCAATGGTTAACACGATCGTTAAACTGGTTATAGTTGTGGGGTTGGGTAGAGCTTGGCATGCTGGTTCCTCACTTACACCCGCTTGCCACAAAATCTAAAACCAATAAAATAATCATAATTAATGATAAATATTAAATAGCATGCTTTCTAAGCAATATATTATCGTCTTCTATTCCATTCCCCAACTGGCTCACACTGATTTTCTGGATGAATGGCCTCGTTTCTTTTCTACTATTCGTACTCTTTTCTTACATGGTTTTCCTATTTGATAAATATCGAGTAAAACTAGGCTCTTCTTCATAAGAATCAAGAAAACAATAAGGTCACTCTCAATTAAGGTTTGCTTAGATATTGAGATGGGATGAGATGGTTTTAGTTGAAAGTTAAATAAAATATTGTTAGAATATTATTTTTTAATAATATTATTATTTTTAAATTTGAAAAAATTGAATTGGTTATTATATTTTGTATAGAAATTTAAAAAAATTATAATAATAAAATGAGATAAAACACTGTCTGAATCGAATTCAGAGATAAATCTTCGGATCCTTTCCTCTTCAGGGTTATGAATCCCATTGGGCAGGGCAACATCATTTGAGACGGAAACAGGTAAGGGGAAGGGTCCATAATTGTCAAAGTAGATATTCAATAAAGGATTCCGGAAGTTTATGGATTTGGGTTTTTAATGGACAGGGAACTAAATTTTGTATACCACTCCTGAATCCGGCATCGCTTCACTTCCTCTTTTGAAACAAATCAAAAGATTTTTTTTTCTTGGTAATAAAGAAGCCAAGTTCCTTGTTTTCTAGTAGAAGAAAACCGATATCTTAGTAAGCATGTAAATAAATGAAGACTACTGGTATATGACAATTCACTCGGATCAACTCAACCAAATTAATGATTTTCAACTCGATTCTTTTATTAAACAAATTATTTGTGATTATGATCGATTAAAATTATTAAACATTAACATGAAAGAAAAAGGAAACTTCAGTAATTCGTATAAACTCATATAATTTCATATTTTTATAGTTTTATGTTGAACTTTACAAAGAGAATATCTTGAGTACTTAAAAGGAAATCATGCTTTAGCTACATGGTGTTTAAATCCTTATCTGCCTATGGGTTTATCAATTAATAAAATATGCAGAAAAGAGAACAATTCAGAGAGATATGCTTCTAGACCATCTATACTGGGAAAGGCGGAGATGATAATTTGCATAAAAAGGCAACATATTAACAAAGAAATGTCTGCAATCCTCTGGATAATTACAAAGAAGTTAAAAGTCTAGGACAACACTCTCCAATATCCAATATATATACATACATATATATATATATATGTTAAGCTTTCCTGGTACATATCAGAAGTTCTGCAACCATCATGCATGGATGGCACCAAAACTATCTATCTCAAGTCAAAGCAGAGGAGGATCAACACAAGTTAAGCCACAGACATGTTTGAGAGCCGACTCGGCGTTGGCCGGAAATTCCACCACCGAAGGCTCAACCTACGAGTTGGTGGCGTCAAGGCCCTCCTGACCAAGACCTCTTTGCTCCCATAACGCCTCCTCGACGACGTTTCAGGCACCGCGTAACCGTGCCGGGTACACCTGACTGATCCAGGATGGTTGGAACACGTACAAACCGCCCGCCCGGCTCTAGGAGACGCTAAGACATGGTTGTTCTTACGTCCCCGATTCCCCGTCACCATACTTCCCGATCTGGTGAGTGAAGTCCTCGCCGCCGTTGGTACTTGTTGTGCCGGACTTTGTGTAGCTTGTTTTTGAGGAGTACTACTCTGCATCCTGTAGAAGAACTAATCGAGAAGCGATTTTGATTTGAGCGAGATTTGAGATGAATTATGGCCGGTAATGAAAAGTCATATGGTGTCAGAATTTATGGTCATTTGAATTGAATGCATACGCCATGAATGACGAATTTGGAACTTTTCAGTGATTGGAAGAACATGACTTTCTTCGTTGACAAAAGTTGGGCAAGCTTGGAGTGCTTGACCAGTTCAAAGGCTTTGGTGGAAGAAAGGAAGAAAGAAAGATGTTATTGGAGTCCAATCGTGTTTGAATGGCATGGAAGCCGCACTTCCTGACCGGGTCACCTTGCAGGCCACTGGGCTGTGATTTACGAAACATACAAGACACGTCGCTTGATCCCTCTATATTATACAACAAAAATTATATTTACAAAGCAAGTGTGAGAAGATACTATCAATGTCGCTGACGTTACATCATTTTGACTAGGTTGAGAATTTTTAAATTAAATATTCTTATAAATCAAATTATGGCATATGATAGTGGACAAAGTATATTACATATTAATTTATTTTTTACTTTAAAAAAAGAGGGACGATACCTAATTTTATTAATATCTCTGTGTTATTACGGATGAATATCTTTAAAAATCGGCTTAAGAGTTTTGAGAGTTATATAAATCCCAAAACCAAAACTATTGTCAAAACGTTTCATTTTATGAAAAAAAAAAAAATATTTCTTACATTAATAGAAATAAAGCAAATATCCAAAAGAACTATTTTCATCTAAAATTTGGTAAACCAAATTTATAAATAATACCTGAAGCTGCAAGATTAGCTAATCTGTCTGCCACACCATTACCTTTTATGTATATATGGTTCACATCAAAACTTATAAATTTGTTAAAGTCAAGTATATCATTCCAAATATTCACATACCTAGTATCTACAAGGTTTTTTTTTCTTCTTTTTTTGTACCAATTAGCTACCAATAATACATCTGACTCAACAATGACATCATAAAAATCAAGCTGGTAACATAAAGAAAGACTAACTTCAACTACAAAAATCTTTGCAAAAACATTTGTACCAAACCCAAATAAATGAAGAATCCATATATAAACCACCCATAATAATCTCGAATAATACTACCACAGCCAGCAACCCCATGTTGCCCTTTGAGGTCCCATTGAATATTACCGGCCCTCCGACTTTATAAGTAGATAGCCCGTTAGAACAAGTGTCGATTTACCTCCTAAACCACCACTAAGTTCCGTTTTACCAAAAGTGTCAATTCATACCCAAAGAAATTGCAATATGTAATAACTTATGAACGAAAAATGTAATTTAAAAGAAACGATAAGAAAGTGTGTACGTTTATCAAGTCGAGTAGTGCTACACTCAGTGAGTGTGTAGTCCGAGGATGAGTCCTGAGAAGGTCAAATTTAGTTCTATCATATGGTTAAGATGAAAAACATGACGTTTGTGGCATCGTAAGATGGGACTGTTTAGTTTGTTTCTTTTGTTTCATTGGGTTTGTGTGTGTAGTTGCGTGTAAATTTTCCAAACTGGACAAATAAGAAAAACAATATGAGGAGGCCAATAATTTTACGTGGGCCAGCCATCTACACTCCTATTGATATTTAAAACAAAAGAACAAAAGGGCCCACTTTAGATATCAATGGTATCTCCCAAATTGAGCCCATTTGCATCTGCGTTTGTTTTTTATATAATAACTTGTTTCGGAAATTGGAATAGCCTTAATTTTGTCTATATTTCAAATAAGCAATAGTATCAAAGGAAAGATGTTCTAACTGAAGGTCATAACAGTTCTACTCCCAATGCCAATCCATTTCCGTTAGTCATATTTTTTTAAAAAAGAGTACAATACCTCAATTTTATTGATATTAATCACAATTAAACCGATTTTTGTGGAATAAATGCAGAGTTATAAATTATTAATCCCAAAATATTCTGAACCATGCATACCAAATGCAATTATTGTTGGTCTCAACCATCTTGTGTCCAATAACCTACAAACGTCGATGATCAGTCGCAAATTGGACTTTTTATGCCACTTGACACTTTTTTTTTTTCCCTCCCGATTAAATTATGCAATATGGGGGCCCAATTTTTGTTTTAAGCATTTGTTGGCTTTATATATATGTGTGTGTGTGTGTATAGATATAGATAGATAGATAAGAGCCCATCAATGAAAATTCCATTCTTTTGTGCCGATGACTACTTTGATTTAGCCTGTTTACAAACTCCTTCAAGGAGCACTGCCCCCACGTATTAGAGATGAATAGTCAAAATATCAAATCTCTCTCTCTCTCTCTCTCTCTCTCACACACACACACACACTGCGTTAACTCAACTTCTTAATGGGCATGAAAGAGATTAAACCAAGAATAGCAGGAATTAATTTTGAGTGCGCCAATTCTATTAATGTTTGTACGTGTTTTTTATTTTATTTTTATCTCTAATTAGTGGAGTATACTCGTGTATTTGCGTATTCCTACGTGTACACGTATGCAACTTGTATTGATCGTATCTTAAATAGAGAAGAAGCAAAAAAATATATAAATCTTTTAATGTGTAAGTATATACCACGCAGATTTTAAGCTTTGAATTAGGATTAATTCGCATAAGCATCATTAATCTAAAAGTGGATTAAGATAATATATTGCGCATTATTTTCAATATATATCGCTTTAATATTCCGAAATTGAAGATGACATGGAAAGATAAAGATTTATAAAGTTGTTTTGTACTCTTTCCTAAGAAAGGAATGCAATTAAAGGCTGGCCTATTTCATTCGTATGGTTTTAAGATAATGATTCCTTTAGATGATAGTGAGATATTTAATGGTCCCATAAAAAGTCAGCAAGAAAAGAAAGCCCTCTTCCTTTCATCATGTGACACCTCAATGGACATGGAACATATATACTTAGCTACGTCTTATCAGTGCGATCGATGAAGAAAACGACAACCATTATATACCAAAATATCTTCAACAAAAGTCGAATATAGATTAAGTTATTAACTCAAGGTTAGTGTGTGGATAAGTACTAAATAATAATGAAAAAAAATTGACTAATTTTACTTAGTACCCCATATGTGTGTATGAGTGTGAGATCGATATTGCATAAAATATAGCATAGACCAAAAAGATTCCGATCCAGAGAATTGTCATCATCTGCATAAATATCTTCGAAGATGCATGTATCTATACATGTGAGAAACAGGCTTTTGTGATCAAAATTTAGTGATCAAAAAGATTATTTTCGACGAAAAATTGTTGAAAATAATCATTTTAATCACAAAAGTCCGCTTCTCTTGTAATGATGCTAGCTCTTTGTCATTAGTTAATTTCAGGTTTTTCACTTTTTTTTTTTTGGAGGTAGCGTAAGGCCTAAGGTATTATATTAAGTTATGAACTTAATCCTAATTCATCGTGTTGTAACTTGTGTGTATCTCGAAAGACATGATAAGAAGTTTGATTAACCTTCATTTTCTCATGAAAATTTCATCTTAATTCGAATATATATATGATGTCACACCTCTCAATTAATGGCTCTTTTTATAAAAATTATAAAAATTATAAGTAATGTTAGATATAATTATGAGTTGTATAAGTATCACACATTTCTTTTGAAAAAGTGAGTCTACTATTAAAAAAGTAATTTTTTATGTGGATTATATATTTACTTACTTTTTTTAAAAATGTGTGCGTGATATTTATGCATTCAATGATTGTAAATATTATTTTTCAAAAATTATATAGAGTGGAGATCACTTTATTAAGGATTAGTTCTTTTCTTAACTGCCAATAATTTACTCCGAACAAAAAACTAACTTGACATGTATAATATACCGTCTAGATCGATATCTATTGATTACAATTTTCAAACAAATTAGGAAACTTTTCTTTTGTTTAGTAACACCCACTCGATCTCTCCTATGATATAAATCGTTAAATAATATATTATCCAAATATATTTAAAGTTATTAAATTGAAGATAACATAAATAATCATATTAATTCGTACTAATTAATTTTCATTCGAATTAAGTTAGTGGAATTATTTTCGTAGTCATAACACATCATGTACATGTTCATTGTTTGTTTTTTCAACTCATGCATTTTTTGTTTTAATATAACCAATTAATATATATTAGATTCATAAAAATATTATATTTAAAAAAAGGTAAGTGATCATTCTTATAATAATAAAAAAAAAACAATTAGTCCTCTCTCTCTCTCTCTCTCTCTCTCTCTCTCTCTCTCCCCACGTAAGCAATTAGTTAGGTTTGCGAGATTTTCGTCACAAACATGAAAACAGATCCCTGATCATGAGTACCAGGAATATGTTGATAATATATATATATATATATTATGTGACGTACAAATGATACACACACATACACGTACACACATTTATATAAACAATGAATTAATCGCTAAGCATGGGATTAAAAGATATGAGCATGACTCCAGATTGTGGATCCTTCACCGCGTTGGTGAACAAGTTCAATCATGTTAATGATTTTTGTGATACTAATTCTTCTATTTATCATTTTAAATAAACGAATTAATATTGTTCTTGGAGTTTAAAGACAAGCTAGTATTAACCATATATCATCAGAATATATAGTCTTATCATGCACAAAACTTCAAGGGAATATAAATTACAAGGCACATTCTCCCTAGCTTACAAGATTCCCCGCAGACCTGGGTGGAAAGAAAGATAAAGATAATCGAAAGAAAAAAGATCTCTTACCTTCTAGCGTTTATGCAGTACTACTGACAGCAAGAACTGGCCCATGATATACAGATCAAGCCAAAAACCAAGCACTGACGTACTACTTTTATGTACGTACAACCACAAAGCTGACAAAACTTGGCCACAATCCTAGTGAATGATCACGATCAACACATATTATCATACGTCGATCATGACAAACCATAATCATTATATTTATCTCTCCACAAAATGCATGTTACATGCATTATTGAAGTTCTGCGATAGGAATGATCTCTCTTTCTCGATCTGATATTCTCTGATCTCTAAAAATACATATGTAGACATACATACAACAACAGTACCCAAGGACATTATTGTAGCGTTTTATTTTTATCTGCATTAAAAGATATAGCATCTCTTCTTTTTTCTTTGCATTTCTAAATAAAATAACCAACTATATATATATTTTGTACATATATAGAACACGTAGAAACTCTCTGACAATTAATACAAGGGCCTCACCTGAAATTGGGACCACCTTTTACATGATGATTCAGAAGACTTTCCGAGGCCATTTCAGAAATCTCTACGTACGCTAGCTCTTTTGTCTGGTAGCTAGCAGCCAAAATCACAGTATACCCAATGTGATCCAAATCCAACACTTCGCAATTTGATCAGCAGGTAGATTACACAAATAGAAGGCTGGCAATGCACATGGGAATTAAGCTGATCTGTATGTATGTAGTCTTTAGCTTCATGACAATTCTACTTATGCACATATACATACATGATTTGCCATCATATAATAACCCAGTACGCAGTCCTTTAATATAATTAAGAATACCAATTCAATCCAGGGAGCTGACTGCAAGGTCCCCGAAAAATGCTGTCTCCAATAATAGACCCCAGCATTACCTGTTGGTGCAATGAAGGAGTCTGTGGGAGCTGGCTAAGCAGAGCGGCAATAGAAGTAGATGGATTCCCACTTGCTTCGCTTTCATGATCACCATCATCCAAGTGCATTGATTTCTTGCTCGATGAAGATCCTGTTGCGTCATCATCATTCCAGTACAAGGAAGGGAGTGTCCGTTTCAGAGGGAAGCTGCTCGGGGTTACTAGGGGCAGCTCAGGCTTGGAAGTAGTACTTGAAGAGGCAAACCGGCACATAGCGCTAGCAGAGTTAATATCATGATCACCGTTTACTATTCCTTCAAAAGTATTCTGGTAATTTCCGAGGGGACCGTAGTTTGCGGCCGAATTTGCAAGTTGCAGTTTCACAAGATGATGTTGTTGGCCCACTGCTATTGAATTTGAAGGTGGTGGTATGGGTCCAATCATCCCATCCATCGACTCCTCCCTTTCCGGATGATCCATCATCGGTCTTTGGGTGTTGTTCTTTTTGTAGATTCGACATAGGACCCAATCATCGAGCTAAACAATAAACAATCAAATCATCACCAATAATTCAAATATTTCTGCGTTTTTCAGAATATATCCCCAGTGATCATATATCACCTCAAAAAATTTTTTAATAAAAAAAAAAAAAAACTCAAAACTACAATTGGAAAATTACCCTCAATGAGTTTTTCTTGTTGCCTAAGTCATGACACCCAGGAGGCTTATTACAAGCCTTGTTATCGGCAAGCCGGTACTCATGCATGATCCAATTGGTCTTGATCCCTTTGGGGGGCTTCCCTCCATAGAACACTAGGGCTTTTTTTACACCAACCTTTTGATTACTCCCCAAGCTTATCACAGGCTTGTCTGTTCCTGTTGCCTTCCAATACCCAGATGTTGCCGCCCTGTTCGGTCTAGCCCCGTTCGGGTACTTCCGGTCCCTGGGACTGAAAAAATACCACTCTTGCTCGCCAAACGTAGCCTTAGCTGAGACAACATGAATATATATATAAACCAAAGACTTAACTGCGATATATACTACAACCCATGAAAAATTTATACAAAAAATGCAAAATTTTCTCATTTTTAATTATAGCTTTAATTAATTGGGTCAACTCATATATAGATATTATTGTACCTGGAAGTTCCCAGGGATCAAACTTGTAAAGATCAACTTCAGCGATTATTGCAACTGGAAGGGGAGCCGAGATGGTCTTTTTCTTGAGGTAGTGAACCACGAGCTCTTCATCTGTGGGGTGGAACCGGAACCCCGGCGGGAGGTTTGGCTGTTGCGAGACGTTGGATAAGTCAGTGGTCTCCATGGCTCACGCAATTTTAAGCAATAGCAACCTAGTATTTCAAACCTTTGCGGGCTTGAGTTACGAGGGAGGTCATATATGATCGGAGAAGAACATAACGGAGAAATTAAGAAAGCTTTGTGAGATGGTTGATCAAAGACTGTTGCAAATGAGTTGGAAGGCCATCTTTTAAATGGGCAATGGGGAAGAGGACAGATTATATACTGTGGATGCATGGGTAAGGGTTACGTACATATGCACTCTGGATACGGTTTTCTAAACGGCCAACGATTACGTGCCACGTCATAGTATCAGAGTAGATTAGTCATTTAGATAACTGCATTGGTAGAGTAAAGAAATGGGGTGGTTGGCAAATGAATATGAGTGATATGGAGGTGATGGCTACCTGATGATGACGAAAACTGAAATTTAGGCCGTCGTGAACGTGACACGTGCAGTTTACAAATGAGGGACGGATTGACACGTGGGTGAGGGGTCATCTGGGGGCCACAATCCAGCCACACAAGACAAGGAAGTGATACAAGGGACAGATAAATGTGGGGTGGGAACAAACTTTACGCTTCAGATGTCATGCTTTTGTTGTGCAAAAACCACCAATTAATCTAGAAGCCCCATCCATTTATACCACCCGCTACCATGAGATCAGTCATTTTGGAGACTTCATGTATAGAATTCATGGCTTTTAGCCACTTATTCCATTGTTTCTAATTATATGTAATATTCTCTAATAATGTTTTTACTTTTAACGATTCGGTACTCATTATTAAAGAAATTTATGAACTTAATTTATCTTTTAAAACCAATTCAAACGGAAATATTTGTTCTAATATTATAAACATTTCTAAAATTTTATTCACAAGCAATATAGAATTTATTCCTTGACATCATTATAATCTCAATTGATAGAAAAATTTATTTGCAAGTCGATATAGTTGGCAAGCCTTCCCACATGCCTTTGAGATAGTAAACAAGGTATTCATCTGTTCATGACTTCTGATCAATTAAGGAGTGGTAAATAAATTAAGATGCCGTCGTTTGTCATAAAAACTTGATGATCGAGGATGCGATCATAACCGGGGCGGCTGGAAATTGATGGTCAATATTGGATGTCGAGTAAAGAATATAACTTTGTCGTTTTCTCCATGTCACCTTCGATTAAGAACCAGAACAAACGATCATCCTCAAATGAGTTTTGAGGGCTGTCGTAAAAGTCAGCTTTGACCAATTAATAAATAGACTTGGGTTCCGACTCCGATCGATAAAATCGAAAACATGAGCTCCGAATTGGATTCGAGTACTACTCCATGCATGTAAGTGTTGGCATGCAACAAATTAAAGGGATGGTTAAAAGAATCACATGAATGCAGCGCTTTCAAATTAATTAATTAATTATTATTATTATTATTTTTTCCCCGAGCAGACATGAGTAGTACGCTGTCCTCGATCATGATCAGAAGGTTAATTAAGGTTAATTTAATTTTTGTGAGTCCAAAATGGTGGTCCTTATATATATATATATAAGCTTCACTTTGGAACGTTACTGTCTGTTTCGACTACTAAAGCAACATCCAATAGCCAACTGACACATCAATATGGTAGAAAAAAGATCTATGAGAATGACTACATCAGCTTTTTGTCCAAAATACCCTAAAATCTATTTTCACTCCAATAGATGCACAATATCTACCCACCAGACACTGCGGCTGTGCCCCTTTGATATTCTCTACCAATTGCCGCCACCAGCCAGTTCGACGCTAGGTAGCTCGATGCAGCCATCCAATCTGAAGTCAAAGGAGCATCCTGATCTATTTTCTCGTGTTCCCTCCCTCTCCTCCCACTATAAATTGACGAAACACACTTGCCTTTCATTTTATTCTCTTATTGGTTCTCTTTCAGCTCTGCAACTCCCAACTTCAAAGTCAAGTACCACATGCAAAAAATAAAAATAATTTTGCAAACTAAATTTCATTTGAAATTGGCCTCCATTCAAATTCCTTTCTTTACTATTGTCATTTCTTCCTTTATAGACACAAACACACCCACATATAATATAGCAAGCATCTTTTTCTGGATAATCTATGGAGGCGACCATGGATGGCCAAGCTGACCAACCGCAAGCAGAAGCTTGGGATCCTACCGCAAAATCTCAGTCTGATTCTCAAGGAGAAGATGACGTAGAAGAGGAAGCAAGGAACAAGATGATGAGTTGATCCCGAAGGCTCAAAAGCTGATGGAGAAGATCACTTCTTTGTCTAAAAAACCTAGCGCCTTTGTCCTCGATCCATGCCCTCGTCTGATGAGAGAGAGAGAGGAGCAAGAGGGATGGGAACAACATTGAGGGATTTGATGAGAGAGAGAGAGACGAGGGTGACTGTGAGGGATGTGGGTTCCGGTGTAATGCGTCCCATTCCTAGTCGATTTAATGGGTGAGCTACGTGGCATAATACTATTGGTGGTTGTTTTCAGCCATTTATTAGAACAATCGCTAAGAAGATATTCTCTCTCTCTCTATATAGTATATATGTACATGATCGACCAATCTCCAGTACTGTATAGATATCAAAATGAGTCTATTTAAGTTGTAAATAGTTATTCTGATCACAAATAATTTGATATAAATATTTATTTTTTTTATTGTGGGCCACTTGTTCCTCTTTATTTTAATTATATATATTATTTATATAATCAGTAGCCATCAGCTTGTGCTATTTGTAAATATATAACCAAGTTTAATCAGCAACAAAATATTATATGTAATTAATTTAGTTAGTATTTATATATTTTTAGTTTATTTTGTTTCAATGTACTTAATTGTCGAAAAGTTCACTTGAGACTTTGATCGAGCAGTACTGGAAAGAGACGAAATCAACTATGTCCATCAAGAACATGAATAACTTATATTTAGGCTCTTTAATTTTCTTTAAAATTCAATAAAGTTCATGAATTCATTTTAGGTAAGAAAAAGGTTTTAGCAAGACTCTAGACTCTTAAATGAAAATCTCTTTTGCAATTCAATATTTTTTATTTAATATTTTCACTATAATTATATAATTAATTTAATAATAATTTAGTGACATATAATTATGAGAGTGGAGGAGAAAACTTCGAGAATTCAAAAGTCTTTATTTTTTAAGAAATAAATGTTTTAATGATCATAAATAGGATTTCATAAAAATAAATTCAATAAATGACACGAATTGATATGATACTTTATACTGTAAAGTAGATATATATAACGTATCATATAATCTCACATTAGTTTATTATAAATTTATTTTTATAATTTCATAAAAATCACTTTGTAATTCATGCTACAAGAAAAATGACCTTTTACGACTACTTTATAGTAACGAAAAGACTATTAACAACCAAAATTGGTTGCTAATAATCTTTTCGTTGCTATTTTTCTTGTAGTATCATGCAGTACTATTTTTATTTTTTTATACACGCCATTTTGAAGATTGAAGATAACCTAATGATTTTTTATGGGAACGAAAAGCAAGACTCCGTTTAGATGGTGAAATTAAGGTTTTATTTTATTTATTTATCTCATCTCATTATTATAATTTTTTTCAAATTTACATATAAATATAATAAACAATTTAAAAGTTTCAAATTTAAAAAAATAATAATATTAAAAAAATAATATTTTAATAATATTTTATTCAACATTCAATTTTTATTTAAAACAACTGTATGTTATGTCACTTTCCCAAACTCATGTACCTTAATCATGTATATATCCGGCCAGTAAAATAAAAGTAACAAACATTAATACTGTCAGGGTAGATTTGATTATGAAATGTTTTAAGATTATATATTTAAAGAATAAAAAATCATGTACTACAGTAACGTGACTCAAAAAAAGTAAAATTACTGCTTCAAAAAATGATATACAGCGCGCTTGCATGATCATGATCAGTAACATCTCACCCACCAAATTAAATATTTCTATTTTATGTGCTAAAAGAACGTTTCAACATTAATTATCTAATAAATGTATGTAATTCTTCCCAACGACCTGTTTAGACATTGACGTGGAATAAGTGAATCAGGATGTGGGGGGCCATTAGGGGTACACAGATTGGGGCCCCATGCGTGCACCACTGATCTTTTATTTTCTCTAGTTTGTAGTTTTGCGTTTTTTGTATTTATGCGTGTGAGTTTCAACTTGGATACCTTAATACCATATTAGCATCACTCATATATATATATATATATATATATATTATATGGTCGTGTTTTGATCAATGTTCATACGAATTAAAACGAATTAACAACGCCTTATGTTTGGTGAAACCGAGCAATATGTAAGTAAGGTATACAAGATCTCATCCTAGAAAGTGACTCACTGTTAAAGGTTAAGGAGTATTGCTACGTTTACAAAAAAAAATTACATAAAAATAATCTTACAAACTAATGTGATTTTATTTAATTTGTTAGATCTGTTTTACAATAAAAGTAACTTTATAATCTGATGAACCACATTAAACCATATTAGTTTATAGGATTCTTTTTATGTAATCCCTTTGTGACTAAAGTATTTTTCAAATATTAATGAAATTAAAATTGTTGGGTTTTCTATATCCTTAATAAGGTAAGCTCATCATGAAGATAAAGGATCTGATGAAGTTTAAGAGCTGCAATATACAACGTATTGTACGTGATGGCCGGGAATGAGGCTGCCTATAAGCTTGGAAAGTATGCATGGCATGTAGATGATATTTGTGTGTGGTGGGATTCTTTTCTAGATTGTATCACATAAGTCATTCATGGTCTGAAAAATTCATGTAAGGTTTTGCTGAAAGGAATTTTTTTTAATGTATAAAAAAATAATATATTTTTTGAACAAGAAAAACGCTCCTTGCTGAAGTATTTACAATTTATTACAAGAGTAGTCCTACTTTAACAAACTTGGTGGTAGGTACAGTGACCTAAACGTAATATAATAGAAATGTAGAATCCAGAATAATCCATGTTGTTAACGCCTAAAAATGATACAATAGGCCGAAAGGAAAGAATGATCCATTAATCCTAACCCCGTTGAAGTTGACAGGCCTCAATCGATGTGGTGTGAAGCCCTCGATGGTGATCCGGTGCAGCTTTACGGTGTTCGTGCATACATCCATCACGGTAAATAGTAAATAAATACAGAAAAAATAAAGAGAAGAAAATTCACAAATTTACATTATTCGACATTAGGCCTATGTTTACGTGGGTTCAGGGAGGGGTGGATCCACTATAATATATTTACCGTACAATAGGTCTAGGAGGACTATCTTCTGATGGACATATTATTCTCGGAGCTCTTGCATGTCTTGAGGTTGAAGAAACATTTTAGGAGAAGTCTGGCCAAAAAGTCCTACCAAGTTGTCTGGTTCCCTCCTCTTTTATTATCTATCACATTGCTTTATGTTCTTTCACCCTTTCTTTATGTCACTTTCCCTAATTTACTTTATGTTACTTCTTCCATTTTCTTATTGACACTCTGCACGCCCTTGGCCTTTTATCCATTCTCTCTCTCTTCTCATTTTTCCCTATTGACAAGTCCCCCGTTGGATTGAACATAAGAAATGTCATGGACCTATAATATTTTATCTCTTACACATGATGCAATCAAAACGATCACTCCCCTAATTATTGACATATGAGTAAGCATGCACAATGAAAACATCTCGGTTTCATTAATTTTCATAGAATACATGTCAAGTACTACATAATTAATGTAGGAAAATTTACATATGTGGACGGTACTGTTGTACGTAATTGTCATTGACATTTACAATTACCGGAAAATATTGTTGTAACTTATTTCAGTCAACTTTCTCAGATTAGAGTGCGATCTATGTTTTTCAGTTCATGAGATCTTATTCATGTTCAGATGGATGGCTAGCTGTTATTCTGCCACGACATAACTTGCTTAATTTTCTCCTTTTCCAGCTGCGCGCTGGGGGTTCTTAATTAATTCATGAGCAAGCTGAACAAGTTGCATGCATGCATTCATGAATTATAAGCTCTTAACAAATTTCGACAAAAGTAACAGTTGCATGATCCATACAACAACATACATGTGATCGCCACTTGTTGGGTCTGTTGACAGACACATTCATGTTATCCAGATTCCATATGTCACACGAAATTACAAGCTAGCTAGCTAGTTTAGTACGTACTATATACTGTAAACCAAATTTTCCAACAAAAAACGTTCATGTTATGAGAGAGGCCAGGGCTCGCTATAGCTCCTGCAAACCGCCACTTCTGAAATCCATGCATGCCTACAGATTTCTCTTGTTCTGATCATTCACTTTTATAACCGTCGCAATCACGATCAAATGCAGCTTGCGTCTCCATGAATCTCCGTGATAAAATTGCAGAAAAATACACATATTTTCCTGAACGTAACCATGATTAATATATATAATAGCTAGTACACACACATACGGTGCCACGCGGCAGGCAATTCTATTGCGGTGTGATTTTAATTGAATAATGGATTGTGATTATGGATCTTTGTATTTTATCGGTTCCTGCTCACCACATGCATGTGTGGTGCAGTTATACGTTATTGAATTATTATAATAAAAGCATCAAATTATTGCATTATTATATCTTTTATTATAATATGGTTGATGTCATGTAGCTACGTACAATATATGCCAAAATTATCTATAGGATTAATCTCAATGGTACTGTTTCTCATTAGAGATAAAAGCATGTATAAAGGTTTTTTGTACACATTGTTCTTGTGGCATAAAGCCGCAATCTGAGTTACACGCCTATGTACGTATGTACGTTATCTAGCTAGCATGTCATATAATAACATGAATCCCAAATGTTAAAAGATTGCCCAATCTTTGTACTACTTACCCTAAACGACTGGCTAGAGTATACATAATAGAGTAGTCATACATACGTCCACGGATAAAAAGATTTCATAAAAATAAATTCTTAAACTGATATAACTTAATATGATATATTATATTATAAAGTAGATTTAATATATTATATAAAGTCATATTAATTTATAGATTTATTTTTATGAAATTTTTTTCTGACTAAAACATTTCTCTATATAATATGATACTGTCATGGATGTTTCCCGGGATTATATATGCATTTTCAACACACACACTTGGTAATATGAACCCCAACTTGCAGTTAGATTCGTGATTTCTGTGATGTATATTTAAAAAGCTTTCGAGGTGATTTAATTATATTTCACTGAGTTCATGTTGAGCTTCTAAAATCAAGCTTGTGTGACTTTTGTCTTTTGCTCAGCGAGAGAGGCTCATATATATCCTCCAGCTTCCCAAAAATTTAAAAATCCAAATGCGTTGATTTGGGTTTCAACGGACCCCATGAATTTGAGGTCCAAATTAAGGTACGATTTTTTTTAGCGTGAAAAAAAAAATTCCAACAAAACACTTTCAGTTACTTTTGAAAATCTTTAGGGATATGCAAAAATATTGGCTTTATTGATTATAGATCATGCTACTCTTCTGTCCAAGTACAGCTCGGCGTGCTCTCTAGCTAGTGTAATTGTATTTTTTTTTTCTTTTAACTATTTAAAAAATATAGAAATTTATTAATGAAAAAGAAAATTAAAATACACCAACAGTCTAAACAAAACCATGGCATGTTTAAGTATAACTGAGTTTAAGGTCAAAATGGTTGCAAACACTTTTTGGAGGCACCATCTCGAATTCCGAAAAAATACAATAGTCCTCGACAGGCCGGAACATAGTAAGTGGTTTTAATGGATAAAGCAATAAGTTGGGTCTTGCATGTATGGGTAATGGGCCGATATCCATTCATTATGCATGTTTAAGTATGACAGGCTTAGATCTGAGAGCCCACTTTTATTGTGCCACCACTTTGGAACCGTGGAACACTCTTTTCTCTTGTAAATAATATTTAAATAACATGATAATTAAAACATATTGAACATTTAATATCATATGAGAGACTCATATATATTATAATAAATATTATAAGATCCATTTGATGAAGTTTGATATGCGTACAGCCAATTAAAAGCTTCATAAATATTTAATGTTAGAGTAACGTTATGTATAATCGTGAAGTGTATAAATAATATACAGTCGTTTTGAAAAAAAATAAAATTTATTATTAAAAAATCAATTTTATATTAATCTTATATTTATTAATTTTTTTTAAAATAATAATATGACACTTATACATTCGTAATTATAATTATCGTAATAATAAATTTTATTTTTTTAAAAATAATTATACGATATCTGAGCGTAACATTACTCTTTTAGTTAACGAAAATGGAGAGAATATTTTTGCCATATTCTCCGAACTGGGCCTCTGGCATGCACCAATTATCGAGTCGAATAACAGCTCATCAAGGATGTCAGAATTTAATGACGTATGAGCTGGCGAAATTGTCGTAAAACAACTTTTTTACTTAAAAAAAAATAATATTATTACTACTCAACTATAATTTATCTATAATTTTTTTATATTTAATTTTTTATTTTATTTAATAATTAAAGAAGTGAGTATTAATAAAATTATATATTTTTTTAATTTTTTTTTAATAATTAAGAATGTTAAAAAAATACTTAAAAAATAAAATAAAAAAAAAAAAATTTGAAATACATATTAATGATAAATGAGTTGTAATAAAATAGTAACTCTAACGCTACCCTTCATCCAAGCCCTTTGAATGAATTTTGCGACGTGTGTACCGTTTTTTTTTTTTTTTTTTAAAGTCATTGGCGTTGTGGAGTCTAGGACTCTAGGCCACCAAATGGTCACGTGTGAGTCACGCTTTTTCTTTGATTAATTTCCGCCGTAAGACAAGGCTGTGAATATATGATAAAGAAAGATGATCTATTCATCATATATATCTATACTATATATATTTTTTATTTTTTATTTATTTTTAATTTTTTTAACAAGAACTTATACAAATGGGCGGGACGATTCCTGTGGAACGACATCAAGCATGACAATAAAATATTCAGATAGAAAAATATTTTAAATTTATTGCAAACCTTTTTTTCACCTTTAGGCCAGGTCGATGTCGATGCCTCAGACATTAACGCTGATCTATGACGTAAGTGCATGCGTTAGCAATAGCTCGCTATATATATATTTTGACGTTTCTGATCTCTAGCAATTTGCACAAAAATGCAAAAAAAGGGTGCCACCCACGTTTTTCCTCATAAGGAAGCTGGAAAAGAAAGAAAAACGATTTATATAAAAGCGATCGAGCCGAAATTGGTCAAGAGTCAAGGAATGCTACTCTTTCAATGGAAGTTGCTATAAGTCATTTGAAATTTAATAGAAAATACGCGCACGCGCGTTCGCATTATGTAGTAGTTGTAGATAACCATGCAGCACGTTGAATATTTGTTACTAGATTAGCAAAAGATCAAATACAAGAAAAACATTTTGTACCGCTGAATAAAACTTGTGACATATATATATCTATATACCGCACCCCCGTTAACTGAAATTAATAATAATAAGATCATGAGCAAGTAGTAGTACTACACGAAGCAAAATGCTCTTTGGACTGATCTAGATCTGCATGCAACTGCAAGTACTAGTCCAAGTAAAATTATATGAAAATTCATTGAGGATGTACATGATGATGCTTCCAAATCTTCGCGGTCATGTGACAAAATTGGAACACTTTCCATTGTAATTGTTGCAACTAACTTAATTGGAAATTGGTGATCTTCGTCACCTGCCCAGCCCACTTTTATTGATGTCTAGTCTTTCACTTTGTTGTCACTTTTTGTAAAGAAAGTGGGCGCGCATGAGGTATATGCTCGTAATTATTGTAAGTGGGCAAGAGATCAGGCTGTTTTCAAAGATTATTTGATATTATTTCACGTTCCTTTTGGAAAAGTGGGTACAATAATTCCTACCAAATAATGTTGACTTTCATTGTGCTTGCATCTTATCACCATATAATATATATATATAGCTAAATTAATAAATATTTTTCTTGGATTCATATTAATTTAGATAATAATACAATTATATAAAGACTTATTATATTAATCATCGAGAGATCATCATCATGTAGTGTTAACTTTAATTATAGTTCACATGAAAGCATGACATGAATCATTTACGTGCATGCTAATTAATAATGAACAATTCAACCTAAGACATGAGATTACCGTTGTTTGCAGTACTGTTGAATTAGGAGATGCCAAAAAATTAAAAATCAAAACGTTGCATACAGCATTTCTTCAAGTGTTGGGACTTGCAAGGTTAGAAACATTTGCAAAGACAAATTAAGCATCTTTAAAGCAAGCAAGCCTGTTTAATTAGAAAGATTCTAAGTAGGTATTATTTATATAATTATTTTTACGTATTTTTTACATACTTCATTAATATGATTGGTCAAATCAATTATTTTATATTAAAAAAAATGACACAGTCAATTACATTAATAGAGAGTACTAAAATTACATAAAACTGACAACACATAAAAATGTTGACCTATACATCTTGAAATTTAAGAAATTATTTATTTTAGTATATTCCGCTACACTTTATAAATCATATAATTGTTTTATTGATCTAGACATAATATAATTATGATGTTGTATAAAGGAGGATAATTTTGAAAGGCTCTGCGCTTCAAAACTTCAAATCCGGATGTTATTTTCAGATTCTTTTTGCTTTTGGTATTCGATGATCAGAAAAACCAAAAACAACCCCACTAATTCTGATGGATAAGGTTGTTGGATCGTAATCAACCCTTGGATACACGCAAACGAGTTTGTCCAATTAAAAGGCAATAACTTATACGAATGAAAGTCATAGTTAATAGTAGTAGTAGTACTGGTTTTATATTGAAAAGAAGTAACAGAAAAGTGACTGTCCATTGGGATATTATTTAATTATGAGTTTGACTACACGTGCAAGTAAAGAACCAAATAATACATAAAGCCGTCAAAGCATATCTATCTGAAAGCGTGGAAAAAGTTCATCGGCATCTGAGAATAATATTCCATGGAACAATCTGACCGAACGAAGCTTTCGAAGTTTCAAATTAATGTTCAAACCTAGTACTTATCTTCTAAACTTTTGGCCGTACCGATCTCGACACTTGGCGAATATTGTGAACGTAGATTTTTAAACTTTCATATATCTAAAATACATTCAAACATATATATTACATTTGTCTAAAAATAAATTAAAAAAAAAAAACTTTTTGAGACCATATCTTTAAAAGTTTAAAAATTTATAATTATATTTTTAAAAATTATAATTATTTTAAAATTATTGACAGATTTTTTAAAATTTAAATTACAATTTTATATTATTCAAAAAAACAAGTTTGAGATTAAAAATATTTTAATATTTAAAATTTAAAAAATTTAATTTTTTCACTAAAAAACTTTTAAAACTGTTTAAATAATTTTTAAAACTCTTGTCGTAATCTCAAACAGGCGTAAGAGTACGTAGTACCCAAGGTTATATATATTCCATATATGTAAGCTGTCGTGGATTAGTCCATATATGGTAGGGATCTTTAGATTATTCCTTTTTGTTGCAATTTCACACGTCACTCCGACCTTAAAAAATTAGTGAGAAAAAGGAATTGTGTCGATCCACCAGTAGATCAGCAACTTAATACTACATAGTTATCTATCTGTTTATGGTTCTGTATTTTAAATTCTCTTGAGCGAATACAACTAGTGCTCGAATAGGGTAGATTGGCTCTCTCTCGACCCTTTTGATCAAGCACGTGCATTTCAGACAATTCTTTCTAATAATTCATCATCTTCCCGGAGTAGTCTTTTTTGACACATGAATATATATCATAGACAACTTTATTTTTTTAATCTGTGTCTGAAATATCTATATAATTACATGCATGATTAATAATTTACTAGTATCTAGTAATTATAATTTCTAATTTTCAACATCACCATTAATATACCTTAACCTCTAGATCTTTTGGTCAATTTTGTTTTTTAAAAATACCACATAAATAGTATATATTATCAGTAGATTAAAAAATACTCGTTACATTTTCCTTACCTTTCTGTCTACAATTGAGTTGAATAGAGCCTTGGGAGGCTTGAAAATTTGTATCTCAATCCAAATGTGTGATGGAATATAATGCAACCTCAAAGAAATGACTATTCAAACGCGTCGAGAAAAACAACAGGACCCAAAAAAAAAACAAAACAGAGAGAGAGAGAAAATCCTTTTTTCATTGTCCTCATGCCGTCGCAATGGTACCCATCACTCTGCGTTCCGATGGCTTTAACATGAACCTAACACTACTTCACAGCCGTTGTATCTCCAACAAATGACAAGTCTGATCCACATTAAGGGTGAGGAGCGCCTTCAAACACCGACCACAATAATACTGGACCTACATTTGTCCTTTGAACTAACATCATTATCATTCGAGTTTTACTATATATAAATAAATTTATACATCAATTCGTGTATTGATAATTTGTTTATTAAAAAAAATATAAAAAAGTTTTGAAAGAAAAATAAAATTTTTTATTTCATAAAAATTAATTTTATCTTCAATTAATATCATTTCGTTAAATATATATTTCGTTAAATATATATCCTACGTATCAATATCAGTCAGCCAAGAAGATTTTTCCTTGTCATTAACGTGCTCTACGACGTTGTCTTATAAATACTACTAGCTGTCCACTTTGCTATCAGATTAATTCACAAGTCACATGCAAACATAATTAATAAGGCCAAAATGTTGCAAGACGATATGATCACGTTCCCCCGAACAAACATATAAGAAAACAAACGAAAGGAATTCATGATTGTAGATTTTGGAACTCTGAATGGAAATCATGTTCTGATAAATTTGCATTTAAATTGCAGAAAGGTATATGTATATTATTCTCGTCTGGTGCACATTTTGAAACTGAGCCCTATGCCCCCTACCCCCCAGCAAAAAAGGGCCGAATGTTTTCATTGCCGTCGGCCCGTCTTGATTTGATTCTACAGTACCCTAAAAGTGAAGTTCCAACTTTCCTCTTTTGGAATCTAAAGCCAAAATGTTAGCCCAAAGAATCCCAAAAAATATTTACATATAATCCAATCCCCACTGTTCTAATTAGAAATTCACTTTTCTCACTGCCGGAACCCGAACCCACTCGGCTGGTTCGGGTACCTAAACCCGTTCGGGTCAAGTGTGTTAGAAAAGTTCTGAGTCAACAAGTTCGGGTACTGATGGAAGAAGAACGAGTTATCGACCGGCCGCTGAGTTCTGGTTCCACTCTGAACCTCCTCATCCACCGTGTTCCGGAACTTCTCCGGTGGGGACTCCACGTGGCAAAGTGGCGGAATGGAAGGGACATACATGTCATTACTTGTGCAATTAGTTTGAGCCCGAGCTTGATTTTCCAATGCGAGTTCCGGCACCGTGTTGACGCCTAAAAGGCTGGCCCAGTCGAAATTCCCGGAACCCAGATTCTGAAAGTTGAACTTCTCATCGTGTTGTTGGTTTCTCAGAGAATTCATGCGCTGCAAGGCTAAGAAGCGGTCATCAATCTCCGGCAACGACTCCATCACGTCGTCCAAGTGGGACGAAGACGATGAATCGTTGCTTTGTTCTTTGCTCGAAACGCTTGTCGTAGGCTTCTGAGAGTTCGAATGCTTCTTGTAAATCCGGCACAAAACCCAATCATCCAGCTGCAACAATAAAAAACAAAGGAAAAAACAGATCTATCAGAAGAGAGCACAAACACCCAAAACAAATTTATGAGAACCAGAGTATATATCTTAATTCTTAAAGCTTGTTTTGGTTACCTTAGAGCTTCCGTTCTTTCGTGAGTGTTCTAAGAGGCGATACTCGTGCATGATCCAATTAGTTTTGGTTCCTTTGGGGGCTTTTCCAACGTAGAAAACCAGGGCTTTCTTGATGCCAACTTTACGACCCTCTGTGGTGATCACCTTGTCAGTTCCAGTAGCCTTCCAATACCCAGAACCCGCAACCCTGTTTGGCCTTGACCCGTTTGGGTACTTTCTATCCCGGGGGCTGAAGAAGTACCATTCTTTTTCACCAAATATGGCTTTACCTGCGAATAGAAAAATAAATCTAAAAACTTTAGTACAGCTATAAAAGATTGAGTTATCGTTAACGGTTTATTTGTACTACTGTATGGTGAGCTTAATCTTACTTGGTAAAATCCATGGATCGAATTTGTACAGATCAATTTCAGCGATAATTTGCAGATCGAAATGATGTCCTGCTACTTTTCGACATAGATACTGCACCAAAAGCTCCTCATCCGTCGGATAAAAACGAAATCCAGGAGGCAAACTTAGCCGAGAAAGTGGGTCTATCTCCGGCGGAACCATTTCCGGCAACGATTTTGCAGAAAGAGAACGGTGTATATTCTTAAGAGAGAGAAGGAAATTGTAGCAGCGGTGATATTTTGAATTTTATTTCCTTTCTTTTTTTTTTTTTTCGAAGCTGAATGTGGGGGAGTTTATTTATAAAGATTTTACCCGTCGTCTGAAAACAGAGATAAGTACGGTCGTCATTGTCATACTGTTGATTGAGCGGGACCCACTTCAGTTCATCACCTTTCAAAATGCCCCACGTGTCCATCGTAATTCGAAGTTATCGTGTAGCCGACCTTATCTGTTTCGAGTACGATCGTCGCCTTGGTGCATGAACCGTCACGAAAAAACAATAGATGAGTCATCCCAAAAATATTTACCACGTGTCATTAAACCACCACATCTTCTAGAAGCTTGAGAGCCAAAACGGGGTTCACCGAGCCGGTGTTTACCTCGTGAGAGAGCGTTTTTCACGGGCTCAGTACAAGCCGGGAAAATAAAAAAAACAATAAAAAATGGTGGGTTTCATACGTGCAGGGAAGTCCACGTCGGCAAGAGGAAGTGCACCACCGCGGACACACGTGCCGATAGAGTTAGGCAGCAAACTTTTTAGAAAGAAAGACGATTGAAAAGTGAAAATAAGAAACAGCCAAAGAAGGGAAATCATATGGTGACACGTTAGCATAAGAAACTTTTTGTTTTTTTTTTTCCTTCTTTTTGGTGGGGTTATAGGTTTCTTTCACTCCTCAACCTCTTTTGGCTAGCTTACAAGTGTATAAAAATACACTTAAGATTGGACCATTTGGTGGCTCTCTCCCAAAATAATATTGTCAATGATGTGGTTGGGTCAAAGTTTTTGTGGAGTCTCGTTTGCCAGATTGTTCTTGTTTAATTGCATGGGTTGGATTTAGAATATTGTAGACGTGGATACTCTACGGTTGGATAGGGACAGAGATATATGTGTGTGTTTTTGTGTTGGGACTTAAGATTGATAAATGATTTTATAATTGTGTTGCATAATTATTTTAAAAATAAATAAATAGTTTATTTAAAAAGAAAATTAATTTTTAATAATATACTTTATTTTATAAAATGAATGTATAATATTTATATATTTTATAACTATATACAGTATTATTTAAATAAAGCATAGAATGACTATAGGTTACATGAGCCAAGATCACGTGGTACTTAATTGAGAAAAGTGTCCTTCTAATGTCGGGATAAATAGAAAATTATGATTAAAACAATTCATGAACAACGTCATAATTATGTTAAATAAGCTTTGTACTGATAATTACTTTACGTCACTTGCTATGTTTTTCTAGGTGGCAGTACCACAGGAACGGCCATGCCACATAAATATTGGAGATAGCTAGAAGAACACACGTGTCATGGCGGTCCACATACTTCTATTTTTGCTGCATGACCTTCAAGTTGCAACTTTAAATTTTACGAGTCGTTGCAGCCTTCAAATTTTACGAGTTGATTAGAAAACCCGCCCGCTAAAACACTTTGCGTAAAGTCTGTTCCATATTTCCTCGAAACCGCGTTTTGGGATCCAACCTTAAAAATAAAAAATAAAATAAAAATAAAAATAAAAAATAAAAAGATTCAGTCGAAAGTTTTTATTGTTTGATGCTTTTTAAGGTCAGGTAAGAGTCAGTTTTTAACTTTTTAAGTTTATATAATGAATAAAAAATGACGATTTAATCCATCAATTTAACTCCAAATAATTCCTTGTGAAAGTAGTTACCGTCACCTATTTTAAAAATAAAAATAATATTTATAATTGTGATTATGCAAGTGCCGCGTAATTATTTAAAAAAAATAAATAAATATGAAATTTATATAAAAAATTAATAAATTTTTTAATAGTAAATTTTAATTTTTTTAAAAGTAATTATAGGACATTTACACAATATTTCATGAATATATGTAACGCTATTTTTTTAAATATTGTATTTTAAGCTAAAGTATATGCAAAACGTTTTCAATTAAAGTGATGCATGCATGCTTTGAGAATAACTTATTTAATTTTAATTATTATTTCTAACTTGGATCAACATTTAATAAAATAAAGATTTGACTGGTTTTGTTGGAAGCTATATATGGTTTAAAATTAAGATTAACTTAGATTTTCTAGGTGAGTTCTAATGACTAGAGTTCAAGGGAATTAAAGTGATTTGTATATTATTATTTAGGAAAATGATACACATACAATCAATAGTTATAAATTAAGAGTATTTCTAAACAAATAATCTTGTTTTAAAGAAATATTTCTAATTTAAAATATAGTTATATAAATAGTTATAAAAAAATATTGTACTACATGTATATGTATCATTATTTATTTATTTATTTATACAATCTGTCATAATTTAATTTATAAAATTTAAAATTTAAATTTTAAATTAAATTATATCACGTGAATGGTACGTAGTATAAAAACTTTTAAATAAAATTATTCTTTATTTATATTTGGATGTCGGCCGCTTTGGAGATGGGGCGAGGGCGTCAATCTTTCAAAATAAATCAACATTGCATGCTAAAATATCTTAGCTAGGAGTCAGGCTTTATTTTCTATTAAAAATAACTTCTATCCACCCCCTAGACTCTTACTTTCTAAATAAAGAAAAGTATAATACGACGTTTCGGGAAAGGATTTGTCACGTTCTTCAATTCGTAAATGTCAAACTTTCATCTTATTATATATGCTCTGTAATAATAAATATAATTTACTTTCGAAATGTGTATTAATTTTCAAGAAGAGCTGTTTCACGTGCATTTTAAATGTCAAAAGCAAGCACGCTCACGTCACAAAGAAAAGTCATATGATATCTTCTTTGCCATTTTAAGCTGATTATATAAATTTAATTTATTTTTAAGTTCTTGTTAATGATCATGATCACGTGCATATATATCCTAGATTTTGAAATTGGTTATAATGTGAAGTTAGTCAGAAAATATAAATTTTCTTACCTATAATCATTAGTTTAATAAAAGATGATAATTGTTTTTCGTCGATCGTAACGAAATGCAATGGAATTGCGGCTAGTTGATCATAAATATTTCCACATGCATGCATGGCTGCTTGACTGCCTTTTTCTCCTCTTTCTTTGAGCGGCGCGCTAAACCCGTGTGCATACAAAATCAGCATGCATTTTGAGTTTTTTTAATCCTTCTAACATTTTTTAATTGATTAATCCCATAGTTAATTCATGGCATGCATTCTAAATTTTTATAGGGTTTCCGGCCTTTTTCTTTTAATTTCGACAAACATTCGGCGCCCAACAAATGTGCGAATCCCAAAAACATAGTGTGTGTGAACAGCCCCAGAGTTTTCAGATTGGGCTTGACTATGAACATAAGAGTTTAGACTTGTTTTAATGGCAGCGCAGCCTTTAATTTTCTAAGGTTTTGAACAACGACCTTAAATATGATGACGAGCTTTGTGGGAATTTCCTGTGGCTTCTGAGCTCTTTCGCTGCATTTAAAGTCGGGGGGTTAGGGAGGGACCAATGAAAAGTGATCAAATTATTTTTATATATATATATATATATATATATGCGCGAAGAAACATTAAAAACAATCGAAATTAGCTTTTCAGATCTTGACCATTAATCTGTTATATTTTTAATGAGACCACGTTCATTGTTTTTCAAGGAGTACCCTTAATTGCATCAGTTCTTGATCATTTACTATAGTTTTTGGTAAGACTGGTTTGTTGTTTAAAATTGGCTAGGATGTCAGGATTCGTTTCAAAGTAAGAGGGAACTTTTGATCACTGAATAGCAAATTCAGAATTTGCTAGCTAGGGCCCGGCATGGGTTAATTGCCGGCCGAGAACTGGTCAAACTCTGGATATATATATAGTTGCAGAATAATATTTTACAAAGTTGACGAGGGAAAATAAAACAACTTTTTCTTTAAAACATTGAACCAGAAATACATTGCATGAACAACTACAACAGCACGTGCCTAATTTACAGCTAGGTTTACAGAGCATCATCATGTCTATCCGATTCCCATATATTAACTAGTTGAAGCAAGGAAAGTGATCAAGAAAGGAAGGTGACATTATCTTAATTTGATTTTCACAATTATCAAATCATTTTAATTTAATATTATTTTGTTTTATTTTTATGAAAATCAATTAAGTTGATTTGATAATTATAAAATCAAATGAAATCAGGATAAAGATCATATTAATTAAATTCTTGATTTTATATTATCTTCAACAAAGTTAGAGAATTTTTAGCACCCATTGATCATCTTCTTTCTTTAATGAAGCATCTTTCGGGAAAAGCTTATGATAACAACCAAACACGACGAAAAGGATTTGATATTATCTTCAATATAAAATTTAGAGCATTTTCAGCACCCATGCACCCATTATTCTTTTTCATTGAAGCATCCTGTGGGAAGAGATTCCGATAACAATCAAACTGAATAGTTATAATTAAGAAAAGATCATGAAAAGGTTGCTTCGTCATTATGCTTGGCGGCTCTTCAATTCCTTTGAATTCATGATTCTTTGCAAATTACAATCTAGATTCTAATTCAAAGGTTAATGAAGTACATGCAATAAGACATAAATGGGCCGGCCCCATGAATTCATGCATACTCTATAGTATTTTCTTTAGTAATAAAATAGTATCAAACTCATGTATTAGCATACCAAGAGGTCACCACAAATATTTATTAACAGATTACTGTACTAATCCTATGGGCTTTTCCAATAACCAGCATTTTATAAAGTGATAATGCACGTACGTACGTTGTGAGGCCTAAAGCAGATCGAGCCGATTTATATGGCTAATATGTTAATAAGCTAGGCATCATGGGCCATCTATGGAAGTCCAATTTATCAACTCTATATATGTAGACAGGAAAAAGAATACTAGTTTCGCTTATAAGGAGAAAAAGAATTCCTACCTTACTTCACTTTCTTTGTCACGCCAATCCTCATCAGGGCAATATAAGCAATGAGCCGGTAAACTATGAGCATGATGGTCAAGGCAACATACGCGAAGGCTTGCCTGTTTAGCCCTACTTGCTTTATAGCCGGATACTCCCCAACCAAGCAATACCCAACAGAAGCAGCACAAGGATACGTATCGCTAGGACTGTATTGAGAGCTTAACAAGAGCTTGTACGTGTAATAGTTGATGGAAAGGTATTTGATCCACGCTATGAAGGGAGGCACGTGCTGAACATAGTATCCGCCGGCAAGCATGAATAACAACATTATGACTGATCCAAGAGTAGTGGCGGATTTCTGGTCCATTAAGGAAGCACCAAGGGCGAGACCTAAGCCTTGAGATACTAGCACGCTGTATAGCTGGACAAACAGGGTGAGCAAAAAGTGTTCGGCGCTAGGATCGAGTCCTGCCATCCAGTAGGCGATGGTGACGTATAGGGTGGGAAGGACAAGCTCCATAGGAAGGTCTCCTGCTGTGCTTGCAATGAAGTATGATGAGAGCCTGTACATTCCCGAAGAACGTTCCTTTTCGAGCATCAACCGCTCCTCGGGGAAGGTGAAAATGGCTTGAAACAGTGGAAAGAAGCCCCAAAATCCAGATTGGAAGAAGAGCAGCCCAATCTGTGCATGCAAAGTTTAAGCAGAATTATTCCAGTACGTTGTCAGAATGTAATGTTTCGAAAACATTATTCTTTCGGCTAGTCTACTTGTCTGTGCATGTTAAAGGTTTTCAGCAGGCTACATAATTTCATCCATTATTTTTAATGGGTAATGATACACCACCTACCTATTTATAACTTATAAATAATTTTAAATATAAGAATATATTTTTTATTATATTTAAACACATCAAATCTTCAATAAAGTCAAAATAAACTTTAAAATAATATTATTCTTTTAATAGTTGTATACAATAGTTGTATATAAGTTGTTAATAGAAAATAAGTTTATCATGTTCCTTTCTTTATTCAGATCCAAAACTCGAGTCTTCCAAAACTATGCCAAATCAAACTCGTTTCCTTTAGATCTCCCATTTGTGCAGAATGAATATAAAGATTTGTTACCCGATCTTGAAGGTGGTGAACATCGGTATGCCACCATAGCAGTCCCGAGAGAAAAGCTATCACCACGACCTCAACAATATTGAGGCCGGAGAATGATTTGTGCTTTCTTTCCTTGACCCCTCTTCTAAATAAAATGGAAAACTGTTGCCACCAAGTTGTAGACCACCTCTCAATTTGCTTGTCCTCCAAGGTATCGTGGCTTTCATTAATGTCTGTTTCTTGAAGCTCGACCTTAAGTTTGTCATCAAGGCGACACTTATAGGCAGAAGACAAGCTCTGTTTAACCAGGACGATATCCTCATTTGAATTATCCGATTTCACACCTATATACAAAAATTAATCCAGAATGGTGCATGATGTTGGACACAGTGTGCATGAAATGTGTGTAAAAGGTATTAACCACATCAACAACAAGAGCATATAATTTAAATCCGGCAACATGTGCAGACTTGCCCATCAAATGGAGTTTATTTTAATGCTTGAGTAACCTTATCTTGTTAACCAAATATTAGAGAAGATGCCTCCCAAATTCAAGTGGAATGTTAAGAGAATGAGCACTGGAAAGTGGAAGACTATATATGGGGAAAGCTAGAAACAAACAAATTGAGACATAAATGTGTAAAAAGCCTCCGAACTGCAAATTAATTTCTAGTGACCATAACTCAAACTGTTTTCTGTACAAACTAGCAGTTAAAGATAAAATGACAGGCCTAGAGATAAAAATAAACGGGCAAATTAATGATATTTGCCCAAGAAATTTCCCAAAATTTTAACCATGTGACATTATAGGAAATAGTTCTGAAATGAAATTTGTAAGTTAACTAGCACGTACCATTGGCTAGATCCAAGAGAAAATCTGCGGGATTCATGGCAACCGACGGGGAATATCCGATGCTGGAAAAATATTCAATGGCTTCGGACCCTCTCCCAAAATACAAAGGGTTTCCTTCAGATAACAATGAAATCTTATCGAACATATAAAACAACTTACTCGAAGGTTGGTGTATTGTCATCACAATCGTTCTACCTCCTTTTGCTAGCTCCCACAACGTAGATACAATTTTTTGAGCAGTTGTCGAGTCAAGGCCTGACGTGGGCTCGTCCAATAATAGCAGACTAGGATTTATGAGCATTTCTTGTCCTATACTAACCCTTTTTCTCTCTCCCCCGGAAACCCCCCTCAGAAATTGTCCTCCAATAATGCTGTTCTTGCATTTAGATAGCCCTAGTTCAGTTATCACAGCTTCTGCATGCTGAACTTTCTCTTCCTTCGTGAAGTTATTCGGTAATCGCAAAAGGGAAGTGAATACTAGAGTCTCAGTCACGGTCAGGTGGGGATAGAGAACATCATCTTGGGTAACAAATCCAGTGTTTCGTTTCAATGCGCTGGAGAAAGGCTTGCCATTGTAGGTTATGCTTCCGCCAAGTCGGCCACCAAGGCGGCCTCCTAGTGCAGTTAGCAATGTCGTTTTGCCACTGCCAGATGGGCCTAGCATGGCCAGTATCTCTCCAGGTTGGACCATGCCTGTGATTCCCTTCAGTATCATTTTCTCCTCAAACTTGGCCTTTTTCTGAGGTATTAATCCCCGTTTCCTAGATCTTGTTTTGTAAACAACGTCCACAAACTGTTCAATAAATCAAAATAGAGATGAAGAATGATTAACAAATCATATTTTGTAATATAATCTAATGGTTATATTCGATAAAAATATAGACTTTGAATAATCCAATAACAAGAAGACCATGCATGGAACTGTCGGAAGAGCTTCATACAAGAACAGACATAACATACTTGGTTTTAACGTACGTACCTTCAATGCGACAGGTCGATTGGCTCTCTTAAAGATGGCGGGGGCTTCCAGATCCGTGTTATTGGTAGTTTCAGCATCTATGCCCGCCATCTGTTGCACTATGATGTCACTTTCGTTTAACGTTCTCTCCTTATCGTTCTTCTCTTGAACCAAGATCAAGAATCTGAACTCGGTGTCTCTCGTCCTACTGTTCTTTTTCAGTTGGGTGACATAGAGTGGTTATTTATAGAACAACGTATAACTAAAAGCTCGAGAGTACAAATTAAAACGTTGGACAAGCAGGAAGGGTGTGGGATCACAAAGTCATTGCTCATACGAGAGAGATGAGAAAATGTTTTTTGATTTGGTTATGGTCACGAATCCTGAGCCATCCTGCGGTACCTTAATTGATGATTTGATGGGATTTTGGCTTGAAATTTGGCGTTTTCACCGCTCCACATTTATAGATCCAAAATCTTAGGTGATATATATGATCAATTAGCTTTCATAACCTGAGAATGTGCCTTATTATATTCGCTTCCAAGTAATAAAATCATTCAGTACATTACTGTTTTTCAACCAATATATATACATCTTTGAATTAAATCAGGCCCATCCTCCATCCAGATTTGCTCTCCAGCACAAGATTGAGCAAATAACTTAGCCAGCATATGAGCAACTTGATTTCCTTCTCTCTCTTGGTGTATATTGAATGCTCCAATGACTGTTTCCCCTAATCATTAATCTGATATCCTCCAACATCTGCTCGTACCAAGAACATATTTCTTCTGCATTCTTGATTTCTTCAATAAAACCTTTTGTATCTCATTCAAAAACTACATGATTTGTAAAACCGAATTCTTGAGTACTGAATTGATCTATTGCTCTCCACAAAACCTTGATTTCAGCAACCACAGGTACTTTAATGACATGCTTCTGTTTCATACATAAATTAAGTTGCCATTACATTCCCAAATCGAGTGCATGGCAATTCTTTCGTTTATTTTCGATTTGCAATATGTATACGAGGATTGCATAGAGGAATATATATCGACTCTGATCATGTAACACTCAAACGATAATGTCATGCTGATCAGGTTTTCGAGCAATATTATTATAAAATACTGTGTTTATTATTTTATATATCAAAGAAATCTTATTACCATTTAGTACGTACGTGTCTTTTAAGGGAAGAAGACATGATTCAAAAGTATTTTATCCTAAAAATTTAAGGATACATGATATATAGAACAGACATATATAGTCACACCGGCTTCCTAAATTAATGTACCCCGTGCATATAATTTGGGACAAACCATGATCCCCTAAACCTGCTAATTGCGTCCCAATTGGGCTCTTGTCCAAGCTCTCCGCCTTCAATATCACATTCAACTCTTCCAGGTAACTTGTTAATTACGTACGGATTATCTGATGAAAAACAAAATTCTAATTAATTTAAACTTAATTCACAGGTTCCTTTGTCATGAGTATATTACATAATAAAGAGGATACTACGTGTCGTTTAGATAAAGGATAGTTCATTTATTGTAATTTGATTATTTTCCTTTTTATATATTTTCTTTATTCTAGGTAAATATATTTGATTGTAATATTAGGAAATTATTTTCTGTTAATTTGTTAGCACACAGTGCCTATATTAGGTGTACTGTTCTGTACAAAGACACACGAAGAATACATGAAAAGTTTTCTCTCAGACTCTGCTCTGCAACCTTCCTTCTTCCTCTGTTTATTTTCGTTTCTTGCATGGTATCAGAGAGCCTAAGCGCTACCTCCATGGAAGAACCCCGTGAAAGCTTGGATGATTCTCCTTCTATCCATTCCTCTGGCCATTCTAACCCTAACCCAAACACCACTCGCCCCGTTGATATGGCCCGATTCTTAAATCTGAGCGATCCTAGCAACCCTTTCCGGCTAGATAACGGCGACAATCCAGCAGTTATCCTAGTCACCGATTTGCTCACAACTGATAACTACATTACTTGGTCGTGTGCTATGCGACGGGGCCTTCGTGCCAAAAACAAATTGAGGTTTATTTATGGAGATATACCCAAACCGATTGACCCAATGGATCCCCTTCTTGAGCTCTGGGAGCGTTGCAACGACATGGTGGTGTCGTGGATTCAGAACTCCATCAATTCTTCAATCAAGTCGAGCGTGGTGTTCGTCGATGATGCCCGCGACATATGGCTTGATCTTCAAGCCCGATTCTCTCATCGGAATGGCCCACGAATTTTTCAATTAAAGAAGACCCTAGCCAGTCTTAATCAAGACACATACTTTGTTAGTATCTACTATGGTAAGCTCAAAACTCTTTGGAATGAGCTTTCAATTTATGATCTGATTCCTGTATGTACTTGTGGAACTGCAAAAACCCTCTTGGATAGATATCAACATGACTATGTATTTCAATTTCTTATGTGTCTACATGATACATATTCGAATGTCCGTGACCAGATTGTGCTCTTAGACCCTCTCCCACCCGTGAGCAAAATTTTCTCCCTTATTGATCAACAACAGGAGCAACAACACTAACTCATTTCCCATAACCCCTCTCCTGATTCCATGGCATTAGCCATCAATAGGAATTTTATTAGAACCAACAATCAAACCAAAAATACCCCTAAGAAAGACCATGCGTATTGCACATATTGTAAAATTTCTGGTCACACATTTGAAACATGTTTTAAAGCTGGAAATCTAGAGCCTCTTATTTGTTCTCACTGTAATTTGTCTGATCACACCATGGAGAGGTGCTACAAACTGCATGGCTATCCACCGGGCCATAAATTCTCCAACAAAAACACCACTTCTGCTGCTCTTGCTACACAAAACACGCTGTCCCTTGCTTCTGACCATGACATGGTTAGTGATGAAAGAGTGGTTTAACTCGAGCTCAGTACTAGCAACTATTAGCTCTACTTCAGCCAAGGGAACCTTCTGCTACTATTCAGCCACCTGCCCATCCAATTCAGTCCAATCTCACATCTGCAACTCTGCCTAACATGCAACCTAATCTTTATGGTATTTCCCTTTGCCTCTCTACATGCACACACATTCCACTGCCTAAGTTAATTATTCTGTTACAATGCCAAATGGCATTGAGGCTCCTGTCACTCACGCTGGTTCTGTCCAACTTATTCCATCCATTTGTCTACATGAAGTTCTATGTATACCATCTTTCCATTTTAATTTAATTTCTGCAAAGAAAATGACCGATGTCCTCACTTGTTATCTAGTTTTTTGTCTGATTGTTGCCTTATTCAGGACTTTTTATCTTGGACAACGATTGGGACGGGTGAAGTAAGGAGTGGTCTCTATCACTTCTTGAATACTGAAGTCTCTCCTTCCGCTTTAGTCAATAAACTTTCGACCTTCTCCACTGCTACATTCACTGGTTCAGCATCTTTTTTACACGATACAGTTGTTGCTGACCTATGGCATTGTCGCCTAGGTCATCATTCTTTTCCATTTATTAATTTGATTACAAATCCAATTATAAAGAAATATGTTTCATTTATTAATACAAAACCTTGTTGCATTTGTCTATTGGCTAAACTACATCGTTTGCCCTTTCCTCACAGCCAACATAAGACCTATAGACCTTTTGAAATGATACACTGTGACCTATGGGGGCCTTGCTCAACCATTGCCTCTAATGGTTCCAAATTTTTTCTAATCATAATTTATGACTACACAAGAAGCACCTGGTTGTATCTTCTCCACAATAAATCAAAAACCAGAAAATGCATCACTTCCTTTTCTAAATTAGTTGAAAATCAATTTGACCTCAAAATCAAAATTTTACGAAGTGGCAATGGAAGTGAATTTCAAATGACAGATTTTTTTAATAACAAATGCATCATACATCAAAGAAGTTGTGTTGCCACCCCACAACAAAATGACATTGTGGAAAGAAAATACCAACACTTGCTTAATGTTGCTAGAGTTCTAAAAATACAAGCTGACCTTCCACTTGAATATTGGAATGATTGAGTTTTGACAGCCGCTTACTTAATAAATAAAACCCACACTCCCCTTCTTCAAAACAAAACTCCATATGAACTTTTGTTTAATTCAAAACTGGTGTATGCACACCTAAAAATTTTTGGTTCACTTTGTTTTGCAACCACACTTTCTCATGGACTGAAAATGTTTGAACCCCGAGATCGCATGTGTATCTTTCTTGGCTATCCCTTTGGCATCAAGGGATACAAACTTCTTGACCTTAACACCAACTCCATTTTTATTTCTTGGGATATTATCTTCCATGAAACAATTTTTCCATTCCACTCTCTTACTCCTCACATTTCCCCATCTTCGCCTAACGAATTTGTTTTTACCAAACTACTTCTAGATTTAATTGATTTCCCACAAACAGCTTCCCCACCTCATTTCCTCTCATTACCAAATAATTATGAACAGCCCACTTCACCTCCAGAAAACATAGCTTCCACATCACACAGTTCTCCCTCCCTTCTTTCCACCAATATCCCTACCTCTCCTCACCTCCCCCCCCCCCCCCCTTTTGTAGGTCAACTAGGATAAGGAAAGCTCCTCGGTATCTTCAAGAATTCCATTGTCAATAGGCATCACTTCCTGCTTCCCACCATGTCTGTCCAAGGTGGAAGACACTGTTTCAGGTAATAATTATTCTTTATCACACTTTCTCTCATACCAGAACTTTTCTCCCTCATTTACTGCTTTTTCCACTTCCATTTCATCCATTTATGAACCCCAAACATACAAACAAGCCCTTAAGGACCTTGGCTGGTGTGAAGCTATGAAATCTGAATTGTAAGCTTTAGAGCATAAGTCACTTGGCTCATCACTGACCTTCCTCCTGGAAAAGAAGCCATTGACTGTAAATACGTGTACAAGACAAAATTCAATTCTGATGGGACTATTGAAAGGCTGAAAGCTAGGCTTGTCGCCAAAGGTTTCACCCAACAAGAGAGTATTGACTACACGGAGACCTTCTCTCCTGTTGTTAAATTAGTAACTATTCGGGTCTTACTTTCCATAGCAGCTATTAAGGGCTGGTTCATCCATCAATTTGACGTCAACAACGCATTTCTCCATAGTGATTTGGAAGAGGAGATCTATATGCGTAAACCTCCTGGCTACACCAAAGGAGGACCTCACCAAGTGTGCAAACTGCTTAAGAGTCTATATGGCCTCAAGCAAGTTTCAAGACAATGGTATTCCAAATTCTGTTCCTCTCTTATTAGTTTCGGTTTTCATCAATCTAAAACTGATTATAGCCTTTTTACTAAGTTGGAAGGCACTTCATTTACCACATTGCTTATATATGTTGGCGATATTATTGTGGCTGGAAATTGCTCTTATTCCGTAGCCTCTCTCAAAGCTTTCCTCAATAGTCACTTCAAAATTAAAGATCTTGGGTCCTTGCGTTATTTTCTTGGCTTAGAGGTTGCCCGTTCCTCCAAAGGTATCCACCTATGTCAACAAAAATACGCCTTGGATATCTTAGTTGACTCGGGTACACTTGGGAGCAAGCCTCTCAAAATACCATTTGACCAGAATTTTAAAGTTAGCAAATCCACTGGTGTTCCTCTATATGATCCAAGTTCCTACCGTCACCTCATTGGTCGTTTATTGTACTTAACAATCACTTGGCCCGACATATGTTATGTTGTTCAACTCTTGAGTCAATTTATGGCTCATCCTACATCTACACATATGGCTACTGCACACAAGGTATTAAGATACATCAAAGCTGCCCCCGGTCAAGGAATTTTACTATCCTCCACTTCTCAGCTCCAACTCCAGGCCTTTTTGTGACTCCGATTGGGCCTCTTACCCCAACATTTGTCGCTTAATCACTAGTTATTGCATCTTCTTGGGTAGCTCGTTGGTTTCTTGGAAAACAAAGAAGCAATTAGTTATTTCTCGCTCGTCAGCTGAAGCTGAGTATCGTTTCATGGCATCTACTTGTTGTGAACTCACTTGGTTGAGATACTTGCTCACTGACCTTTAGATTTCTCATCCCCAATCTGCCTTCCTTTATTGTGACAATCAGTCAGCCTTACACGTAGCTGCAAATCTGGTTTTTAATGAGAGAACCAAGCACATCGAGTTAGATTGTCACTTAATTCAGGACAAGATTCAAGAAGGCAGCATCACTGTAACAGCCCGCTAGAAATTCAATTGTGAAATTTCTATTAACTTTAAGAACCTCGTGAAAACTCCATAAGTTTTCACGAATCCATTAATCATATAGGTTTTTGTCTAATTACATAGTTAGTGTTATTATTTACTATGGTATCAGAAGTGTGTTTTTGATTATTGGAGATAGTTAGAAGTGTCAAAATGTATTATGGTTTGTGCCATTAGACTCGGAGGGTTATTTAAAGTCTTATGGCGCAATAACATTTTTTCATATTTTCAGTCAAAACGTCTGTTTAAAACTGTAGATATTATTGGATAAAAAGAAATATGTTGAGGTAATTTTCATGAATATTATTGGGTAAAAATATTTTGAGTTGATTTTTATAGATATTATTAGATAAAATATTATGAGATAATCTTTTATAGATATTTTGGGTAGGAGAAAACTACACTCAACTCTCAACTCCAGCCTCATCTCTTCCATATCTCATCCATAATTATCTCCAGCCACCTCTCCCCACGAAATTATCTAATTACACCTTCCAATAAAAGATTATCAAACACACTCTCTCGGACAGCTTTTAGGAGGTCTTTTGCACGCCCATTTCGAAGCTGTTGTAAGTGTTTTATCATAAAGTCTCCTTCATATAAGTTGTTCCTTTTTGAGTCTAGTTTACATGGATATCTTATTTGCCCCATTTGAAGATCATTTGGTCAGTCAAATATTGTATAAACTATAGAAAGGTCATTCTGGAAGATAAACTGGAGAATATGTTATAGTTTGGAGTTTTTGACCAAGCTAATGGATAGATATTGGTCCGAAATTTTTATGGAGTATTGTTAACATGTATATGTGACTATTGGTTGAGGAGTTTTGCATGATTAAAGGTTTTGATGAAAGATTTACTTAGATTTAGAAACTTAGAAACTGGAAGAAGAAAAACAGTTTCTGTTTTGAGAAAGTTTAACTCTTTGGTGGTCTAAACCTATTCTAATGACTTTAATAATTTTATTGGAGGATCCTAAGTATCTTATATACATTTTATATTATTATTTTGAAGATATTTGATGTTAGTTTCAAAGATATGAAATTTTATGCAAAGAGATATTCAAACAAGCCAAAGTGTGGATATTTTTGGCTAAATTTATGTTTTGGTTAATTTCTAACCATGTGATCTTGAATTAGAAGCTTATATATGTTTTAGGACATCTTTTTAAACCATGTGATGGTTTGGTTTGAAGATCATATATTTATAAGTCATAGATCAAGATATTTATCAAAACTAGTTGAGGAAAAAGTTTCTGTTTTTGGATTAAGTGTAAAACCAAAAACTCCAAATGTTATTTTGTGATTTTGGTTTGATGATTTAAAGCATGGTTGATGTTAGGATGATATTATGAATATGTTAGAAGTAAGATTTGATTTTTTGAAACTCTTGGAGATGTTTTGATTTAATGTCAAAACTTATGATTCAAGTGCTTGGATCTTTTTACAAAAAAGTTTGGTGTTGATTATTAGCTTTTTCTAAATGGATGTTTTAAGTATGGTTTTGAACTTAGGATTGGAAGATGTTTGTTGCAAAATTTTGGTTTAAGCATGAGTTTTGAAGTTGGAAGGAATTGCAACAAAAATAAAGGGAAATGGCCTATGGATGTTTCAACCATAGTGTGTTCTTCATAGTTGTGTTTTGTTTTAAATTTTTCTGAGTTGATATTTAAGTTTAGGATAAAATTTACATGAGGAATGTAAATTTTAGAAACTTTTAGAGTTATTATGCAAAATCCTTAAGTTATGGGTAAAACAGTCATTTTTCCACATGTAGAGAGTAAAATGAAAATTTTACTCTTTAAGTTAGTATTTTTCCATATTTCAAATTATTAGTGATTTAGTTCTAACTTTTAGAATTACTAATTACAGTTCCTCGTGATCGCACTTGAAGTTTTATAAGAAACGCGGAGATCGAGGTAAGTTAGCTTTTAACTTACTAGCAGTCTACTGTGTATGTGTGCTAAATAAAGGAACTACAGTGTATGTATGTGTGTTATGATATATGTCATGCCATGCCAAGTTATCACGTAATTGTCTATTATACAGAATTTATTCTGTCATCAATTTTTTATCTGTTACATAATATATTCTGTCATGTATTACTGTACCTTACAAGTACGTCATGCTAAGTATGCCATCTATTACATGTATGTCAAGTCATGTAATATTCACTGTTGCAAGTATGTCATGTTAAATATGTTGTCTATTATATGTTATGCCATGTTACGAAATGTTTCTATCTCAAGTTGGTCATGTATTCTAAGTTATGTTCAAGTCATGTTATGTTACGTCAGGACTTCAGTCCTTTCGTATTCCAATCACATTTCATCTTGAGTACATTATGATGTGTAGAATACATGGGGCCACAACAACTGTGGAGTATGTATTTAACTACAATTGTGATGCGTAGAATACATGGGGCCACAACAACTGTGGAGTATGTATTTTTCATGTTAAGTCAAGTTTGTGTAGAATACATGGGGCCACAACAACTGTGGAGTATGTATTTACACGTAGAATACATGGGGCCACAACAACTGTGGAGTATGTATTTTTAATGTTAAGTCAAGTTTGTGTAGAATACATGGGGCCACAACAACTGTGGAGTATGTATTTACACGTAGAATACATGAGGCCACAACAACTGTGGAGTATGTATTTTTAATGTTAAGTCAAGTTTGTGTAGAATACATGGGGCCACAACAACTGTGGAGTATGTATTTACACGTACAATACATGGGGCCACAACAACTGTGGAGTATGTATTTACACGTAGAATACATGGGGCCACAACAACTGTGGAGTATGTATTTTTCATGTTAATTCAAGTTTCAGAGCAAGTTCATGCTAAGTCAAGTTTCAGATCAAATTCATGTCAAGTCAAGTTTAGTTCATGATTCAATTTAAGCTATGTCAATTATGCTATGTTGTACGCTAAGTTATACTTTAATTACTTATGAATTTGATTATGCATTTATGCTTTTACTGTCATACATGCATCATTAGTCTGTATGGAAGTTTTTTGTTAACTTGCTGAGATTTGTAATCAAATCTCACTGTGATAGTCTCAACTACCATTCCCCCCGAATGGTAGATCTTGTTACAGGACCTAAAGGAAGATCAGGAGCTGACCAACTAGATACAGTCGACTGAACGACGGTGCGTCATTAAGGTTAATATAGTAGTTAAATTACTACTTGTACGATGAAGTTGCATCTCCAGTACTTTTAGATCATAACTATTTTGGAATAGTTCTGTGATCTTAGTTATTCAATGTATCTTTATATATGAAGTATGTTTTAAGTATTTGAGATATTTTAATTTGGTGCATAGTATTGCTAAAGAAAAAAATTATCCGCTGCGAATATTGCATAATGTTAGATGCATGTTAGGATTATTGCATCTTATATGTCATGAACGGGGGCAGGTAACCTTGTGTTGCATGTCTCGACGCTTCAAATGTCCGTCCAATCCCAAACGAAATTTGGGGGCGTCACAATCACCACCTCTCATGTTCCTTCAAATAGCTAACTAGCTGACATGTTTACTAGAACTCTACCTTCATTTCTTCTCAAGTTATATTTGTCCAAGATGGGAATAGCAAACCTCTATTCTCCACCTTGTGGGGGGCTATTACATAATAAAGAGGATACTACATGTCGTTTAGATAAAGGATAGTTCATTTATCATATTTTGATTATTTGCCTTTTTATATCTTTTCTTTATTCTAGGTAAATATATTTGATTGTAATATTAGGAAATACACACAGTGCCTATATTAGGCGTACTATTCTGTATAGAGACACACGAAGAATACACGAAAAGTTTTCTCCCAGACTCTGCTCTGCAAACTTCCTTCTTCCTCTATTTATTTTCATTTCTTGTAGAGTGTGTTATTATTAAAAATATATATTTATTTTTTTATTAACTATAAAAACAAAGAAACATGAATAACAAGCGAAATTCGCTTTTCAGATTTTGACCATTTTGTGATATTTTTAATAACTAGACCACGTTCATTGCATGAACGTACGACAACTTATAAAACAGAAATACATTGCACGAACAATTAAACGATACGTGGAAAATTTACCTAATTTACAGCTACGTATACGTACGTTTACAGAACATATCTATCCGATTCCCATAATATATAGTATATGCATTAACTAGTTGCATGCATGCAGCAAGGAAAGTGATCAGGAAGGAATTTAAAGCATTTTCATGTCATCACCGATTATTCTTTTTCGTTGGAGCGTCTTTTGGGAAGAGCTTCTGATAACAACCAAATTGAACAATCATTAAGAAAAGAAAAGGTGGCTTCGTCATTGTTATGCTTGGCGGCTCTTTCCCTTTGAATTCATTCTTAATTTGCAAATTACAATCTAATTCATATGTTAATGAAGTACAATAAGACATGAATGCATACCCTATAGTATTTCCTTTACTTATAATATAATATCAAACTGTATTAGCATACCAAGAGGCCACCACAAATTGAAATACTTTCCCTCTCCAAATGTATCAAAAAAAAAATGGCCACCACAAATATTTATTAACGGATAGCTGTACTAATCCTTTGGGCTTCTCCAATAACCACAATTTTAATTCATGTTACAAGCTGTGAGGCCTAAAGCAGAGCCGATTTATATGCTAATATGTTAAAAAGGCGTCATGGGCCATCTATGTGGATCCAATTTATTAGAGTGACTATGACTAGGAAGGCCCGTTTTCTTTCTTTCATCAAAGGTCTCCCTCCACAACTCATGACTTGGAAGGCCCGTTTTTGTTTGGTGGCATCCGCTTATTCCGGAAATAAAAGCAGCACCAGAGCATGATAATCCATTACACGACAGCCATGCATAATAATTCGGGCCGAAAACAAAAGGTTCCATTATCATGAAAGTCTAGCACGCATTTTCATTCGCTACAATCATGAAATTCTCTCCTTTTCAAGTTTGAGATCATGTGGCATATCGCAGTCTAATTTTCTGAAGAACCCATTCTCTCGTAATGGAATAAAATCCCCTCGTACGTTTCTATATGGAAAAGCACCTCTAACTATTCGAATTACCACCACCACCACATACGTACGTTTCTAGCTTAATGATCAAAGGTCTAATTTTAACACAAACAATACTATTTTCGCTTAAAAGGGGAAAAAAGAATTCCTACCTTACTTCACTTTCTTTGTCACCCCAATCCTCATGAGGGCAACATAAGCAATGAGCCGGTAAACTACGAGCATGATGGTCAAGGCAACAAACGCAAGGGCTTGCTTGTTTAGCCCCACTTGCTTTATAGGCGGATACTCCCCAACCAAGCAATACCCAGCAGCAGCATCACAAGGATACGTATCGCTAAGGCTGTATTGACACCCTAACAAGAGCTTGTATGTGTAATAGCTGATGGAGAGGTATTTGATCCACGCTATGAAGGGAGGCACGTGCTGAACATAGAATCCGCCAGCAAGCATGAATGATAGCATTACGACTGATCCAAGAGTAGCGGCGGATTTCTGGTCCATTAAGGAAGCACCAAGGGCGAGACCTAAGCCTTGAGATACTAGCACGCTGTATAGCTGGACAAACAGGGTGAGCAAAAAGTGTCCGGCGCTTGGTTTGAGTCCTGCCATCCAGTATGTGATGGTGACGAAAATGGTGGGAAGGACAAGCTCCATAGGGAGGTCCGCAACTGTCATTGCCATGAAGAATGATGAGAGCCTGTACATTCCTGAAGAACGTTCCTTCTCGAGCATCAACCGCTCCTGGGGGAAGGTAAAAATGGCTTGAAATAGCGAGAAGAAGCCCCAAAATCCAGATTGGAAGAAGAGCAGCCCAATCTGTCCATGTAAAGTTTCAGCAAAATTATTCCAGTTGTCAGAATGTGATGTTTCGGATGCATTATTCTTTTTGTTTTTCTACTTGTCTTTGCATATTAAAGGTTTTAAGCATGCAACATAATTTCATCCATCTTTTATTCCGTCCCAAAACTCAAATCTTCCAAAACTATGCCAAATCAAACTGGTGTCATTTAGATCTCTGCAGAATAAATTTAAAGATTTGTTACCAGATCCTGTAGGTGGTGAGCATCAGTATGCCACCATAGCAGTCCCGAGAGAAAAGCTATAACCACGACCTGACCAATCTTGAGGCCGGAGAATGATTGGTGCTTTCTTTCCTTGACCCCTCTTCTAATTAGAATCGAAAACTGTTGCCACCAAGTTGTGGACCATCTCTCAAATTGTCTGTCCTCCAAGGCGACGTGATTTTCATTAGTGTCTGTTCCTTGAAGTTCGGCCTTCAGTTTGTCATCAAGGCGGCATGTATACTCAGAAGACAAGCTCTGTTTAACCAAGATGCTATCCTTGTTTGAATGATCTGACGCCACACCTACAAAAATTAACCCAGAATGATGCATGTTGGACATAGTGTACATATGTACAAAGTATTAATCATCTAAAAAAGAAGTGCAAATAATCTGAATCGGGCAACATGTACAGACTTGCCCATCAGATGATGAGTTACCTTATCATGTGAACCAAACATGATACTGTTAGATTGTTCTAGCCATTTTAAATTAATTATTGTTCAAATTCAGGAAAATTAGAAGCCGCTAAATTCAAGTGGAATTGTAAGCGAATGCGCACGGGAAAGTGGAAGACCATATACATGGGAAGCAAGAAAAAAACTTAATTATGAGATAAATGACTGAAAATCCCCCGAAATACAAACTGATTTCATGTGACCAAAACTCGAATTGTTTTCTATACACACTAGCAGTAAAAGATAAAAAGTAGAGATGAAAATAAAAGGGCGAAGGATATTTGCCCAAGGAAATTTCCCAAAATTTTAACCATGTGACATTATAGGAAATAATTCTGAAATGAAATTTGTAAGTTAACTAGCACGTACCATTGGCTAGATCCAAGAGAAAATCTGCGGGATTCATGGCAACCGACGGGGAATATCCAATGCTGGAAAAATATTCAATGGCTTCGGATCCTCTCCCAAAATACAAAGGGTTTCCCTCAGATAACAACAAAATCTTATCGAACATATAAAACAACTTACTCGAAGGCTGGTGTATTGTCATCACAATCGTTCTACCTCCTTTTGCTAGCTCCCACAACGTAGATACAATTTTTTGAGCAGTTGTCGAGTCAAGACCTGATGTGGGCTCGTCCAATAATAGCAGACTAGGATTTATGAGCATTTCTTGTCCTATACTAACCCTCTTTCTCTCTCCCCCGGAAACCCCCCTCAGAAATTGTCCTCCAATAATGCTATTCTTGCATTTAGATAGCCCTAGTTGAGTTATCACAGCTGCTGCATGCTGAACTTTCTCTTCTTTCGCGAACTTATTCGGTAATCGCAAAAGGGAAGTGAACGCTAGAGTCTCAGTCACTGTCAGGTGGGGATAGAGAACATCATCTTGGGTAACAAATCCAGTATTTCGTTTCATTGCATTGGAGAAAGGCTTGCCATTGTAGGTTATGCTTCCACCAAGTCGGCCACCAAGGCGGCCTCCCAGTGCAGTTAGCAATGTCGTTTTTCCACTGCCAGATGGGCCTAGCATGGCCAATATCTCTCCTGGTTGAACCATGCCTGTGATTCCCTTCAGTATCATTTTCTCCTCGGACCTGGCCTTTTTCTGAGGTATTAATCCCCCTTTCATGGGTTTTATTTTGTAAACAACGTCCATAAACTGTTCAATCAATCAAAATAGAAATGAAAAATAATAAACAGATCATCATGTTTTGTAATATTATAATCTGTTTTATTATAGACTTTGAATAATCCAAGAACAAAAAGATCATGCATGGACAATCTTGGATGAGATTCATACAAAAAAAGACATTAACGTACTTGATCTTAACGTACCTTCAATGTGACAGGTCGATTGGCTTTCTTAAAGATGGCAGGGGCTTCCGTATCAGTCTCGTCAGTAGTTTGAGCTTCTATGTCCGCCATCTCTTGCACTATGATCTCACTTTCCAACAAATGTTCTATAAGCCTTATTAAGGATGCCAGTAATTGAATTGATCGCTTCTCATCAATTTAATCAATCTATTTCTTTATTGAACAAAGATCACGAATTTGATCTATTTGTTATAGATCCATATATAGTTAATAAAAGTTGAAGAGTACAAAACGTTGGGACGAGAATGAAGTGGGTCACGAAGTAATTGCTCACGCGAGAGAGATGAGAATTGAAGAATGTTTTTGGATTTGGCTATGTTCAGAATCTTTAGCTCTCCGGCACGTACCTTTAATTGATGATCTGATGAGATTTTGGCTTGAAACTCTTGATTTTAGGCTTGGGCGTTCTCACTGATCTCTCAGTCTCTCTCTCTGCCATATTCTGTTACTGATCATCTCCACTTCACCACTCCACATTTATATTGCCAAAACATTACGTGATATATATGAATTAGATAGCTTTCACAACCTGATAATGTGCCTTATTTTCGCTTCCATAAAAGACTTGGAACTCATGATCCTTTACATGATTACCAAATCGAGTGTATTGTGGCAGTGCTGTACGTGGAGGAATATCTCTGATCGATTTGAACACTTAAATTACGATAATGTCATGCTAGGTTCAATCGATCGATTAGCCAACTAAATAAGTTTAAATATTATATTCAAAATCGTATATTTTAAGTAGAGAATTTAATTTCCCAAAAACAAAAAGGGCTTCAAATTTAGCAAATTACCTGTTGCCAAAAGCATTTTAGCGTAAAACAATACATCATTTATTTTTCTTTTCTTTTTTTTCTTTTTCTTTTTTATTTATTTTTATTTATTTATTTATACCGGGTCATATGCCGGGCGATTAAGCTTTTTGCGTCACACGCTTCCTAAATATAGGCCATATAATTAGGAACAAATCACAATGGAAATTCTTTTCCAAAGCCCAATATATATCCATGCTAGCTAATTGCTAAATACAATTAACTTCTTCGATCACTTCACGTACATAAGGCAATTAGGATACCAGCCATGTTTGTTGATGTTGTTGGAAGAGATCGAGATTATATATACACGCAAAATTTCAACTACACCATCCCAATTGGGCACTGATCATCCTAGCTCTCCGCCTGCATTATCACATTTATTAATGTACCCACAGTTCTGATAAATTGGAACACACATCTTTTCTTGCCTACCAAAAGGTTGTAGAGATATTAGACTTGAAGTTGGACTCTTGTCTTGCACTGTAGATGAACTAAATAATTAGTAACCAAACTCTTGTAAATCCTCTGGCGATAATTATTTACACCGGATTAATATGATTTCAGATTTACACGGGGAAGTCAGCTGGCCGTACGTCTTTCTTTGGATCGGAATGGTAGGCTGCACCTGCACTCAGATCATCGTTGGGCTGAAATTTTGGATCCAGACCCTTTTATTGGGCTTTGATAGCCATTGTACTAATCCCACAGAGTCGTGGCTGAAAGATATTTTTATTTTTGGGGACCCGCAGATGGAATGCAGACCGGACAACAAATCATTGGGCTTCGTCGTAGGTTTTCAATAGAGAGATGAATGTTTTGCAACGCATTAAATGGCCCACCCAAATATGCAGAAATATTTCTCTCCATAAAATATATTTAAATTCGGAACTAAAATTCAACTGTCTAGTAGGATTTTTCTATTGAGAAATGAAAGGTTATAAGTACTGTATAATTATTTTAAAAATAAATAAATAAATATGAGATTTAAATAAAAAAAATTAATTTTTTAATAATAAATTAGATTTTTTTTCAAAATAATTATATAATATTTATACGATTCAAGATTATATATAGCATTAGTCGTCTGCATATATTAAATTTGTAATATGATTGTTAAGTGTTTGGTAGGAGTTGTGTAGTCCAACTCATGATAAATTCAATTTGTAAAGTTGGCCGGACGTTAAAGTCTTCGACGGTGTGAAAAGGAAGCATAATTTGACAAAAGAGCAACCGGTTGATTAATTAAAGGCCAGTGAATGAAAGCATCGTCCCCACCGTCCCCATATAAAGATTATAATCTTTCGGTACAGCATGGGCATGAACTCCACGCCCTAATTATTTTATTTTATTTTATTTAACAGGGCTCGTACGAATTTAAAAAAAGAAAAAGAAAAAGGGAACACTAGTGCAAGGCAACTGCCAGACCAAAGACTGGTAGTTGGGAATGGAAAGTACAGAACTAAAAATGAAACGTCGAGAAGATAACATATGCTGCCTTCCCCCACTAAAATACGATGCCAGTGTCTATACTGGGTGCATGGTCAGCTTTGATTTTAAGAGGAAATACATATGACATTAAAACAAAAAACAAAAATTGTGTAGAGGAGAAAAGAAAAAAGATGAGCTTGGGAGTAGAGATAGCGATGGCAGTAGTGGGGTTGTGGGCAGTTTATTTGCGGCCTATGTTGATGAGATATGCCGGGGAGCTGACAGAAGTGATGGGCTACGCCATTTTCCGGATTATGAGAGGCACGCCTTCCTTTGCTTTCTCTGCCTATCTTCCTTACTCTTCTTCTTTCCTTCACTGGCAGTTTTAGCTCCAAACAACTCTCTGCACAAGCATACTATATCTAGCTAGGTTTAGAATTAAGAAGAATAACCAATCTATGATCAATCAATCTCACCCAAAGAAGAAGAACCGAATCTACAGCACTACTCCCTCTTTCTCCCTAATTTAGCTCTGAATCCACACCCACCCATATCTGTATACACACCAAAACCAGATCCTTACCAAAGTCTAGTAGTATCTATTTCACATGAACAATATGAGGAGCTCGGAGACACTAGGCCGGGGGGCATGTCTATGTTTTCGATCAATCGAGGAGTTGGAGAAAAGTCTGGAGCTCCCTTAGCCAAGCTCAGATCGATAGCCGATCGATGCCATTATCTCGTGATCGATGCAGGGTGGTCACGATCTCGCACTCGCAGCAGAGGATATTGCAACAATCTAGCTAGCTAGCTAGAGAATGCTGCTAAATTATCAGCTATGTCCATCATACGGCAAAACTTTGTTTGATTTCTTTGCTTCTTTAATCTTTTTTTCATTTTCCTGTTTGTCTTTTAAAAATTGTACGTGGTGATTACGGGACAACTCTATGTCTGAAAAACAATTAATATTTGATTCAGGGGTTACTTTCGGTTGAATTGATCTTGATTGAAAGCAGCTGCAGTTATCTTTTCTGGTCAGATCTCAAAGGCCTGATATCCTTATGCATGAGGAAATCACATGTTGGGTCACCCAGCAGAGCCAGACGTACTTTGCGTTCCTATGTTGTCCCTTGACTGACTTGGTCATATATAAATGTACTTTGGTAATTATATACAAAAAGATTGCTTACCAATTATATTCTTTATAGATTGATGATACGTACGTACTTTTATTTATGTGTTCAGACAATCAATATATACTGCTAGTCTGCTAGCTGATGTTATACAAAGACGCGGTTCATATATATACATAGCGGACCCAAAAATTAATAATTAATATTAATTTTTCAAATTTTCAACATTCACACTGCTTCGTCTTCTGTAACCATTAATATTAATTTTTTCCCTTTTTTTGGGTAATCGGTATTTTGGACGACAACGTGAATGAGAGTAATGTTACATAAATGACCTCAAGGCATGAGATTCTTTTCCACCTAAATATTTAAAAATTAAAATAATTATTTCGTAGCCGAAAGTAGAGATACGTATTAATTAAGTATTCTCATGATCATCGGTTGGGCGACATTTTTTTTCATCACTGAAAGTATTTAGCGTCGGTTTTATTTTTTGTGTGTGACGGTTTATCGCAAAAGATACAACATGTTGTAGTGGTTTCATTATTATTTATTCCTCTATAAGTACAATTTGTGATCGGTACTCTATAATTTTTTTTTTATACAATACTCTATATTTTTTTAATAAGCAATGTGAGGGTTAATTTATCTATCCTGAGATTTATCTCCTGATTACACTACAATATTTTGTGGCTTTTGTCACGAATTCTTTTTCTGTGGATATCCGTCGTGGAAAAAAATGGCATTTTGCCACTAAAATAATTGGTGAAAATAAACATACGCATTTTTTCATGAAATTGTCTAAGTGGATAATGTTTGATGGCAAAAGATTTTTCTTTACCACGTCTGTAGTTTTTGTGATCAACTTGTTTCTTGGATAATAAATATGGGCAACATATAGACCTTTAGTGAAAAAATAATTATTGTGACGAGTTAAATTGACGTTTTACCCCAGATTAAAGTCGTCGCAAAAAACTATTTGATTTATACCTTCATCATCGTGGCTTATTGTTTTTTCCCACTACTAAATAAATAATTCTCACAAATATTACTCCCCACAAAAATCTCTACATATTTTTAAATAGAAGAATATTATACATTAGCCTACTGTATACCCCACACTCACACCTGACGTCGATTATCTTTCTTTAATTTTTTTCGAGATTTATTTCAGATATTTAAAATATTAATTATTTTGTTTTAAATTTATCGGATTTCTCACTGAATTTATTTTATGATTTTTTTAGTTGTAAAAATTATTTTGATGTGCTTTCTTGTTATTAATTATTATTTTCTAGTTGATAGATTTTATTATTTTATATAACTAAATCACTGCATTTAAATTATATTATTTAAATTTATCATTATAAAATCTTTTTCATTAGATCTATTTTAAGACCCAGATTAAAAAAACTACACCTTATTTTTTTCCATTCAATTTTTTTCCCTCCTTTTCTTTTTTCATTTTTCCTTTTTCTTTGTTCTTTGTTCTTTGTTCTTCTTTTTCTCCTTATTTCTTCTTTCTTCTTCTTTTTCTCCTTATTTCTCCTCCAGCACTGCGCGACCCATCCCCCCGATCTGCCATCCTCCACCCAGCCACGCCGTCCGCCTTCGTCCGGCGACACCGCCCGGCCCACCAGCTCCCCCACACGCCGGTGACCTCCCCCACCCCAACCTCCCTTCCCCACGCTCTCTCTCTCTCTCTCTCTCTCTCTCTCTCTCTCTCTCTCTCTCTCTCTCTCTCTCTCTCTCTCTCTCTCTCTCTCTCTCTCCTCCCCGATGGCCTGCAAAACCCATTCGGGTTGTGGGTTGTTGCGCCGCCGTGCGCCGCCCATTTCTGTCGCCGTTGCTCCCATTCTCTTTCCCATCAGCTGGCGACCTCACCCCTCTATTTTCAGCCCCTCTCACGTCGCCAAACTCCTCCACGAACGGCTGCAAGCCGCGGCCCAAAATCCTCCCCACCACCATTGGCCACCATCTTTTCACCATTTCATTACCGGCCCTTTAGCAACCCAAACCACCATTCCCCAGCCCCGATCCGCCACCTTTGAAGCCCCACCCTTCACTTCCTATAAGTCCTCCTCTACGTTATTTTGGTTTTTCTTTGTAATATAATTGCTGGTTCTAAAGACTTAGTTTTGCTCAAGTAGGTAGAACTTGAAGTGGGTTTGTGATAATTAATCCTTATATTTATTGCTTAATTTTTTTTTTGTAGAACTTGAAGTTGGTAGAACTTGATGTGGGTTTCTTGATATATTTACGCCTTTTTGATGTGTATGTTAATCTTTTACTCCATCATGTTTTATGTTAAAATGGTTGGACCTATGATTAGCCATCATGAAGATATTTACTTTATTGGTTGGAATGCATAGAATCATCTATTGCAGGCACAATCTTTATTACGAGGTTGCAGCAGATTTCAACTATGTTATTTATTTTTTCTTTCATTTAGTCACTGACTTGTTCTATTCAATTTAGTAACTTAAGTGAAAAATGTTTGGGCGATGTTTACTTTTCTCAAGTCTTGAACCCGCTACTAGTTGATGCTGTATATGTAGTGTTGTAATAAGGAAATCAATGAATATTACTGGAAATTCTGTAATGAAGGAAAATTCTGTAATCAATGAACTCGCTACCAAAATCTTTGTTCCCTTTCTACAAGTTCTTCTCCCGTGTAGTAGACTTCTAATCAAGGTCGATGAATCTACTATCTATCATTGCTACAATTTTCGCTCCATTATTGTGTTGTTTGTTTGCATCATCTTATCTTATGTCATGTCCTATAAAGCAGTTTGATATCATAAACTATGGAAGATGTGTAAGAATGGTGGTATACAAATGAGTTTTATTTATTTGTGGGCCTTGGGCTTAAGCAAGAAAAACTATTTAATTGCTTGCTTATTGTGCTTGTCCCATAAATAGATAATTATTGCTAGTTGCCAACTTGCCATTTGTAGACAATCTTCACTTGAAGATTGTTCAATAACATTGATACCCCGCATTCATGAAGCAACAAATAGGTGCTATGCTAGATGAGAAGGATGAGTTATCTCCTAGTACTCAACTGAAAAAACAGGTAATCATATAAGAAGTTACCTTTGACTTGGCCCATTATTTTCTAAGTCTTGCAAAAATGTATACTAAACTGCACTTGTAAGCTTTTCATCATATTGGAACTTAATAAAGATGTCTAATCATTGTGTTTGTTTTATTGAATTTAAGGAATTGGTTGGTAACCTTGTTCGTCATGGGGGAGGCAATATGCAACACAATTGGTGGAGATAATGAACAACCAGCCCACAATTTCATACCAAGTCAAAAGCTTGAAGGAGTAAGTTTTGAGCTTGCCTACTTATGCTTTCTGTTTTATAAACATCCGTGCATGCTTGCCTTTCAGACCAAATCTAGGGCCTCCATGTCACATATATTGCTTCTATACTTATTAAAAATGGAAGACCCCCCTCACATGCATGCATGCCCTTTGTTTGTTAAGTATCATTGGAGACTCATATAGGCCATATGACTTAATTGCATGGAATTTGACTTGCAAGCACATTGTCCCATGTCCCACCCCCATTAACTACTGCTTGATGTTTGAGCATGGAATGGAGTTGGATAAAGATAAATTATTTTGAAGTGTTTGGATAAAGATGAGTTTGTAAAGCATGACTTGGTATTAGTTTCTAAAACTTGAATGTATTGGGAATTGATAAATTTGTAAAAACAAATGTAAATTTTTCTAATATTTTATTTTTAAATTATTATAAGTGTCAATTTTGATCTCTAATGTTGGAATATATTTATTTAAGCCTATATTAGACTATTTGTTATGATTATTTTCAGCTAAATCTCTCTCTCTCTCTCTCTCTCTCTCTCTCTTTCGCATTTTTTTTTCTAAAATATCTTAGCTTTTGCCATGAATGTAACTTGCCACCAAACTGTAGACTTTCATGAAAAATGAACATTAGCAATCATACAAGATGGTGGGAAAAAGATGGACTTTGACAACTATAATTCATTTTGGCACCACAAAGTCTATTACAAACATGTTTTTGGCACAACAAGATACATCACAAAAAAATTTATGCCACCATATTTTCCATGAATATTATCGTGAGAATTGTATTATTTTCAACCAAAAAGATTAGTTGGTAAATAAATTAAAAGGACCATAATGGCTTAAATCTAAACAGCTTTTGCCATGGGTCAAACTAGTTTTTTCCACAAGCTAGGATTCGTGGAAAAAATGTATCTTTTCCCATGAAAAAAAATTTTTGTGGAAAAAAAGTATTCGCCACTTAATCCTAGCTTTTTCCGACTAATCTCCTCTGTGGAATAAACCCCAAAATGTTGTAGTGTTAAGGCTGTTCATACGGGCCGGATAAAATTCGGCCTGGACCGGAAATTCGGATAACCGGATTCCGGTTCCGGTTTTCGGCCCAGGTCAAATCCGGGCCGAAACCCGCAATGATAATAACCGGTACATCCGGTCCTGACCCGGGTATGAAACCCAGGTTCCGTATTTAATACCCGGTACAATCGGGTTTGTATAAAAGAGGGAAAACTCCCCCCCGGTCCCCGATCAAGCGTCCCAGTCCCGATTCTCTCTCTCTGTCTTTCTATCAAGCGAAAGGAGCTAATAAACCCTAGCCGCCGCAGTGTCACAAGTATCCCGTCTCCCCCCCTCGAGTCCCGACCACCCCTTTCTCTCTCTCTCTCTCTCTCTCTCTCTCTCTCTCTCTCTCTCTCTCTCTCCCACCTTCTCTCTCTCTCTCTCTCTCACATGAAATCTAGCTTTGGAACCCTATCCATCACCGTGTCCCCCCCTGAGTTTTTCACTATCTCGTTGATTTCTTGATGGAAAGGAAAGCATATATGGGAAGAAGATGATCCCTTTGTTTTGAGTGCCGAATCCCTTGCCATCGCCGTCATCCTCGTGACCTAAAGGTTTGTTCTCTGTGATTTGGGTCCTTTTTGTCGATTTGGATATATTTAGCTTTTGTTCTCTACTACGGCTTGTGTAGCTTTTGTTCATGCCAGATCTATTGCATCCTTGTTAAGATATTTTAGGGTTTTTTTTCCTGTTGTTACTTTATTAATTTGGGTATGTTTCTCAATCGATCATCTCGTACGTGCTTTATTATTTACTAAATAATTTGGAGGAAAAAGTCTGCTACAAATTCGTAGACATGATTCCTCAGTGGGGTTGTATATGAGTTGATATCAAGTTAGTAATGGATGGTCAAGACTTGTTTGAGTGAGTTCAACCTTCTTATTAAGCTATTTAATTTTGACAAAATAGATACTTTATAATATACTAGTAAATGGGCTATGTGCAAGGCACATATGCCCTGTGAATATAGGACCTGGGATCAGTAGTTAGCCAGAAAAGCATTATAGAGGACCTATTTGAAAAGCATTATTATAGGTCATTGGGTTTGTGAAACAATTAGATGCAATTTTTTTTGTTCTTTCTTGTGATTGCGCTTTAGTGTTCTGTGTAGATTCCATTTATTTTCTCTTGGTGGGATCTAAACCTGAAGGGCAACTTCACAAATTCATTCCATCTTGTTGTTATTTGATTCAAAACTCTTATGATTATGTAAAAATGTACGAAAAGTTGGGATTTTTTTTTTCATTTACTTCCGTATAATTTGGGGTTTTATAGAAGATTTGGAAGTAGGGTGCAAATTGATTAAAGGATTCATCTGTCAATTTTGTCTTGCACTGCTATTTTTTTTTTTTTTTTTTGGATGAGTTGTTAATTTGTAGTCCAAGTAAATTGGTTGTTGGGTTTTTGGTTTCAATGCACAAGAAAATTGGTGAGTCCCAAGAAAGCAGTAAGGGGGAAAGCTCAGGGTCTCAACTGCTTCTGTGAGCCATTTTCTATTGCCCTCATAAGTAGTTTATCTTAGGGTTTGGGACTCTACTTTCAGGTTTTGTTTTGGAGAGAATTTTGTCTTCTTGTTTCTTCCCATTGATGTCCTTATTGTGTTTTTGAAATGAATCATTCTGGGGCAGAGAGTAATCAGAGAGCAGCAGTTGAAGTTACAAAGGACAAGAATAGAACTGACCAGATCGTTCTTCAGAACACTTAAGGAGCTTCAGTGAGGGTTGGATGGATCCCTTTACGTCCATTTTTCCATTGTTTAATTGCTGGCTTTGATGTTTTTCTTTTCCCATGGCTTTTGTTTTCTTCACTTTGGTGGCGATGCATAAAGAGACAAGTGCAATGAATGTTCTCACCAAATTAGTTCCTGTTTGTGTTGTGTATTGGAATTTAATTAAAATAATGTATGTGTTTTGTAATATTTTAAGCAAATCAGTTCAAACAATGTAATATTTAGTGGATTTTTTTTTTCTTTTTAGGTTAATTAGTTGTTTAAAGCGATAACTTATATGTATGTGTTAACTATAATTAGTTGATATTTTTATCATCATGGACAAAATGATATAAAATATAAGCTTTTATATAACAACAAAAAAAATTGCATTCAACAATATTTCTTGAAAAAGTTGCAATAAAATATTGGATATTTTTATAAACATTTTTTCAACATAAAAAATTAATAACAGAATGATTTCAATTAAAAAAAAAAAAAACTGGGTTTTATCCGGAACCCGAATTTCCAGGTTGTTAAAATTCGGATCAATCCGGATTTCAGACCGGGTCATAACCCGGTATTCCCGGGCCGGAACCCGGTCTGGATTTTGAATCCGGGTTCCAGCCTGGGTATACCCGGATACCCAGTCCGAAACCCGGTTGAACACCCCTACTCCTGATCACTAATCCCCTCTCCAATTATTTGTAGACGAGTGTTGCGATATTGCAGTTTTTTCTAATTTTTTATCAAATTGATTTTGCAGTGCATGCATCTTATATTAATTAGGATGCCACGTACATTTGCTATAAAAAAATATAAATTAAAAGGTTTCTTTCTTAGCAAATTAAAAGAAAACCATAATATCACTATGTGATCAAATTGTATTTTAGATTTTCTTTCTCAAGTACTTTGGCTTGATAAATGTCTATAATCTCATTTTCTTTATGGAAGTTATGATTCTTATCCAACAAAAAAAAAGAAAAAAAAAGATAAGAAAGAAAGATAACAATGATGATCATTACTACAATAACCACGTCTAGGCTTATTCCTTCCATAATGGAGAAATTCATGAATTGCCATCCGTGGGTCAAAGAGATCGACATGGCCCTCGATCTAAATGATGCATGACTATTAATTGATTAGGGTCTATGGACCCACAATATGATGAATCTCCATAAGGTTATACACTGATGGGTTCGGCGTTGGTTTCAGCTCCAAATTGAGACACCAGTGACATTAGCCATGAGTGCATTGAACCGGTCAAAACCGTGAGTTTGGAGAGAGAAAATTGATCATATCGGTCTCAACGTGCATCGGTGTGGTCTTTGGTCTACCATCGGCATCTTATGTGAAAGAGGAGGAATTGAGGAAAAAAGAAGAAGCCTTGTGCTGTCGTCTGCCATGGAAGAAGAAGAAAGTTGCAAAGAGGAAGAAAACGATGCAAGAAAGAAGAAGAGGGGGGGATTATTAATTCATTTTGAAATGGCTTCCGTCATTTTATTATATATATTTTTAACTTCCAGACTCTAAAATGATATTGTTTCACTCATTTAAGTGAAACACCGGTATTTTATATACAAATATTCCAAAGAATATATATAAATAGATTGAATCGGTCAGTTCAACGGTTTCTCAGGGGTTTAAATCGGCACCAAACCACCAATATCGGTTTTTCTTCAATTCCTCTCACCCGCTAACTGGTTTTTTGCCGGTTCCATACTCTGGCAGTCGGTCTGATCGGTTTACGGTCGGTTTGGGTGGTTCGTGTACACCCCTTGATCCCCATGCACCATGAGTTCATACAGATGATCGATCAGGCCGTGGATCTCCAAAGCCAACGGATTATATTGTACGTGGGGGTCTAGATCTGTCAAGTCAACTTCCTACAATATTTATCCTAGAAATCTATATTGTACGTGCATGGCTTCGAGACACATATATGTTATTCATCTTAATTTAAATTCTGACATGGTACGTGCTAGTTAGCTGCATGTAATGTCACATTAAGCTGGTAGGTATCCTTGGCTCTTCTCGAATATCTTGTTAATAATTAATCGCGCCTCTTATTATATTATTCGATCGATCACGTTAGCTCTTGGTAGCTAGCAACATCCTTCTGTTGATTCCAAGGGCAAGAAACAAAAAAAGTGTATTCAGAAATGTTAAGAAAGATCAGAAATAGAAAAACAAAACTGGCCGGGGATATATTATTAAAGATTAACAACGTACAACTTGTATTGTTCGATCGATACATTTTTATTCAGCTATAAAAAATGGACATCAATTTGACAACAATGTACTGAAATCATGAACAAGGATGAAGTTCTGCATTCTTATTCCGTTTCTAATTATTTGTTTTATTTTCTATGATCGATGCAAATTGAAAGAATTTGCCGTGTTTGTGTGATTACATCCGAATTAGTGCTCTCTTTAAGAATGAATAAATGAAGAATTTGGAAAAAAAAAAAAAGATATTCAACAAAAAATTGACGCAGAACCATGAATTATTAATAGGATTGACGAGGAATGATCATTTCCCTGCGGTGTCGTTATCAGGAGGATTGAGATCGTTTCCGAAGTTTCATCTGCTCTTCATTCTCAAGCTCTATCAAGGTCTTGATCACAGTTTCAGAAGCACTTCTTACAACATCTGCAAAGTTCCTGCAAGCGCATGAACAGAAATCGAATGGATGAATACTAATTAATCAGATCTTCATGCCTATATTATCAGAGGAATGCAGATACATCGTGTCTGATATATGTTGAATAAAATCAGTAAAATTTACTTTAGAAAATGAAATGGACGAACTAGATCAACAGCTTCGATCTGCATGCGTGCAAAAAAAAAAAAAGTGCAATTAATGCTGAAAACAAAAGAATAAATTCTTACCCCTTGAATGAATCGAAACTAATGCCAACGGTTTGCTTGGCCTCTTCGACAGCCAAGCTAAACCTCCGAAGCTGATCCTTCTCCGCACATAGTCCATCAATTGGAACGCGAAGTTGAGATGGCTTAACGTCGCAAAAGATTGGAATAACCTTCTTCTTGGACTCCATGAAAAGAGCCAGTTCGTGAAGACAAAAATAAGACTTACAGTAATTAGGTGAAAAAACAGCCACACCTATCTTGCAGCTATGAATAGCACTGTCGATCTTTTCGAACAGTTTGTCTCCAGGCTTCATGTTCTTGTTGTCCAAGAAAGGACTTAGGTTGTGCCGGGAAAGATGATCATAGAGCAAAGTGGCTACCGTTCGCTTTGTGTCAATCCCTCTATGGTTAATGAAAACATCACAGGCCGGTTTAATGGCACGTTTAGCCAACTGGAAAGAAGAGCGTTGCATGGTTTCTCTGATCTATAATATTAGCTTTTCTTTCCTAGTTTGGTAATAGGCCGAGTGCTTGTATTGTATATGAGCTTCGATCTCTTGCCTAGTTTGTGCTGTTATATATGAGAATTGTGTATTGGGTATTTTTGGTTTGCATTGCCTTAAATATAGATTAGAGGCCACTATTAATCGATCAACTTTCGTGATATTTCTACAGTCTATGAAAAGTTGGAATCTTCAACTTTTAATTGAAATTTTTACTTCTTGAGTTGATTTTGACAAAACAATGTTCGCATATTTGATTTGACAGGAGAGGAAATGAACAAATTTTTTTGACCACCTCTGAGAAAATAGACCTTCAAACACGTTCATTGACTATTTCTTTCTCTGCATCTCTCTCTCTCTCTCTCTCTCTCTCTCTCTCTCTCTCTCTCTCTCTCTCTCTCTCTCTCTCCACCCCCACCCACGCCGCCTTCTTTGCTACATCAACCGGGCCGGGGCCACTTTCTCCCGACAAAATTCCATTTAATTTCTACGTAAATGTCGAGTATACTAATTAATCTTGTAAATGTCGATATCGAATATACTAATATTGTGAAAGACACAGACAGCCGGCGAATTTCGGAATTCAGTGCTGCCTCGATTGTTTGGAATTTAATTTAGACATATATAAGTTCAAAGCGACTGCCTTGGACTGAATTATCGTTTATTTCATAACACAAAATAAGGAATACTATGATTTTTACTGCATATTGATGTAACAAAACGTTTTCTTTGACTGTTTGAATACAAACGTTAGATCTAGTGAACACGAAGGATCGAAAAATACGTGGTGATCAGGGGTTAATCCGTTTTCATTGGGTCCTGAATTTGATTCGAACAACATGAAGAGACCAAATGTAATAATAAAATATGATTTCGGCGGAAAAAGCTGATCATTTCTTGGCTTCGCTCGCAAGAAAGCTAAGCCTTTTTTAATGTTTTACCTACAACGTGTATTATCACTGCTCCTTTCCCAAGACGTACAGGGAGATTGACCGAGACAACAACCGCAGCTCTCTCGCTGTGGGATTAATTTGATATATCATATGTGCGAAAAACATGCCCAGGGACCAAAGTTCCAAGCGAGGTCCATCCATGATGCCAAGCTCAGCACTTTTCTTTTCCAGATCTATTTTGATTTCCGTATCTTTACATGACTGTATAAAAGCCAGTACATAAGTCACCATCAACTTTCTAAAAACAGCATGCATGTTTCACATATCTCACACCATGCATGCTTGCACCAACCCCGTGCCGGTTCAATGAATGTTTAGACCATTAAGCAGTTGCTTAAGACCCCTCAAAGAGCAAGGTCCCAAAAATTATATATAAATAAATGCCTTAGTGCATTGTGGAAAAAAAAATTAAAATAAAGTTTTAAGATATATAGGATAATTAATGTTATATAAGTTTATTTATAATGATGATGGAACCCATGCCATGCGATATTGATGATTAAGAAAAGCCTACAATTCTTTCAGAATATAAATTAAATGATATATATTAAGTGATTATGTCATGTTAAAATCTAGCTAGCTAGCAGCCTCTTTGTTTTTAACTATCCTGACCATCACTTTGTATATATTAATTTGCATGCTTGATCCATGCATGAAAATCCAACGTTCAAAAAGGGGACAGAATTATATTGCGCCATGTCCTACGTACTCGTCATTTTTTGGTTTAATATAAATATTGGTTCCTCAAATCTGCGTCAAAAAATATTTAAACTGTTTGAGACTTTGAAACTTGATCACGTTGAAGGGTATTTGCCAAAAATATACGTTCATCTTCCTAGCTAGCTAGCTCGAAGGGGATTTCCTGTAGACTTTCCAAGCTTGTACCTCGAACGATCATCGATCCACCGGGGCGGAACCAAAAAATCTAGTTTGGGGGTTCAAAGTTTTTTTTTAAAAAAAAAAGAAAAAAAAAAAGTGAGGGGGCTAAAATTAAATATTATATAATAGTGATCTACCTTTATATAAAAGTGCCTTTTAAAATCTAATTTTTATTCAATTTTGAAAACATTTGGGACCGGGGGACAAATTCCACTATAGAATGGGCTGTTTTCGCAATCAAATTAGTTATAGAATGAATGAGAATAACAACCTTACCTTTGGCGCATGCATCTAATATTAATATAATATATTCTAATCAACCTAATTATATATAAATACTTAGCCAACAATTAGTCTAACAAAACCTAATCCTTGCACATGATAAGATGAAGCTTCCTGCGCGCAGGCTAGCTAGGCTTGATTAAAAATCTCAGAAATTCGGTCTTTTCAAATTAAGAAAAAGATGATCAAGGTGCATGGGGTAAACTTTCGGGTTTGCCACATGCAGCGTATGTACCAAACTTAACGTTTTCCCACCTTTTTTTCTCCTTAGTGGAAAATTGAGCCGAAGGCCCGAAAGTGCTGATCATTGGCCACGAAACATTAACGTACGTATATAGTCGTATCAATTTTCCCCGCATTCACACTCCTGAAATGGTCTCGCTTTGATTTTGGGCACGCTTTTCCCAAAGAATTCCATCAGGACTTGCTTTCTAGGAAAGTTAGGGCGTCAAATTAAAGTCGTTCCTATACATAGATACGGTATACCACCCATTATAACAACCTAGCTCTTAATTAATTAATGTTAAAATTATATATACTCTTCGTGATATATTATATAATTTGAAAACAGTAATTTTTAAAATATTTTCGATACGGTACATATATCATCATGTACAGTTAACACTAGCTCCTAATTGAAAAAAACCAACAGTTTTTTTGGGACTAAATAAAATATATATATATATATATATATGTATATGTATATGCTTCCGAAGTAATTGAGATAATTAAGTTTCTCCTTAATTACATATATGATTCATAGAATTGGCTAGGAAAGTACGTACATGATGATTTTCCATGAATAGATTTCGATCGAATACAATACTTAAGTGCATTTGCCTCGGCCTTCACGCATGGGAGGGAGCTGTGCTAGCTAGCTAGCGCGCTTCTAAGATGTGTGGGGGTCTTCAACCCATTTCGATATTCGACCTGAACGTCCAACTGCAAGTAGATTAGTTAATATTGAGAAGTAATGCTAGGTAGAAATTTTGATTAGATAAGTTTTGCATAAAATTTTTATAAAAAAAAAAAAAAAGATTTTAATAAAAGAAAACTAATTTTTTTATTTTTATATATTTTTTGTAATGAAATCTATTTTTTAACAATAAGACTCCACGAAGCTTGTTTGTTTGTTTAAAATTCGTATAAATCATTGCTATGGAGTCCATTTTCTCAAAAAGATCGTCAGTACGTACAGAGTGCGATTTTCAAAATTGGATTAATGTTGCTTTAATTAATTCTCTGATCGATCAGCCTCTGACTAACTCATGCGTATAATTATATTAGCACGTTCTATCTCAACCCGGTGAATGCTTAATTTGTTCTGCACGTTCGAAAAGAAACCTGTGTGGAAGAAGAAGAAGAAGATCATTACGTACCGTGCGAGTGAAGCAGCCAGCCCATGACAAAACCCGGCCGGGTTACCTTGAAGGCTTGAAAATCGAACGATCTCAAGTCGAACGAATATATATATATATATATATATATATATCTCCACGGATAGCCGAACGATCTCTAGCTAGCCTAGTGAATTCTACGTACAGATCAAATACCATCGAATTAATCATAAAGGTTATTAATTTTCTTTTAGTGGAGCTAAAATCCATATATAGTTCTGAGATTTTTCTCTATACAGTACTAAAAGGAGAAAAAGAAAAGAAAAAGAAAAGGCTTTTACTACGATTTTAACTCCTACTCATAACTATTAATGTTTATTGATGATCATGATATAGCAACTTTTCTGTTCATATTTTTTTTTGGTGCATTTATATTATAGCAGTTAATGTCGAAGCATAACCTACAAGTCCCATGTAAATCCTAAGATATTCCGAAACCAGCTTATAATATGATATATATTGTTACATCCAAATCCTAAAGAAAAATTCCACTTAACAGTTCTACACTATACGTACATGATTTTCTAAGGAAAAAAGAATAAAGACTCACGTCAATAAGTGTAGGGTGCATGTAAGGTTACTGATTAGAATAACTCTTCAAACCAACATGACATAGTACATTATTGTTTAGAATTAAACTTGATCCAAAATTACTCAAAATCAGATGCAATACTTTTTTAATCGATTGATTAGAGGTGGTTGCATGCAGAACATGATGCCAAATCGTGATCCACATGATTCGGGAGATATTTTAAGTACTCAACCAATATAGTTGGATGAAGAATCCAATTATTCGGATCTGCTACATGAGTACTAGTCATTCTCCACAGGGACAGCTAGATCAAGTACTGCCTTGGGGGTGGTGGTGGTTAAAATTTCATATCATCAATGCTTTAATTGTGATGTAGAAGATGAAATAGCTAGCTAGGCATATGGACCCGGTCGTAATGTCTCTGTTGAAATGCATGGGTGTTTGGTCCGTATCATCAAAGACAAAAGTGTCATAATATATCCAGCTCAGGCCGTCAGCCAACTTCTTGTTAATTGTTTCCTATATAGCAGGACTTGCAATTATATCCAGTACCCACATAATTATCTGTAATAAGCTCATGATCCATATTATTTTTCTTGACCTGAAAATAGGAGGTTTTCCTATCTGATTTTGGGAAGCTTTTGCACCCTTCAATGAGCAATCCATCATTTTGTGCATGCACATCCTTACTAATGTTCCTTTTCTTGTGCTCACTTGCAACAACAGTACTACTACAGCAATCGACAGCATGTTATTATATATATACATGTGTGTGTGTGTGTGTGGAGGTTTTGCTAATTATTGAAGCGACAATTGGCCGTCTCCATCCTTGAGACCCTTTAAAGAATCCAAGTCCAATAATATTGTAGTAGTGTTAATATAGAGAGAAATGTAGAGGTCTCGTTAAGGAATAGTACTAGTGTAGTTTAAGACAGCATTTTAATTGCTAACCATATTACAACTAGTCTTGTTGTTAATATCTATGATCTGTCATACTCAACTTTCCAGGCTTGAGTGGAGCCCTAAATATGGAAGAAATGAGCATTTCATTTTATTTTTTTTTTTAACTTCTTTCTTGTCAATGTGTATCTGTCATACTAACCTTTCTGGACTTTTTTGATCCCGAGGACGCTGAACTTTGCAGGTGGCCGTAGTTATGGGACTCTGAATAATCATCCGTTGTGCTGCTTTTGACAGTTCACATTGAATCATTCGAAAGACAGAAAGCAAATTCTTAAGGATTGTCTCATATGTCTTGGATGGATTAATTTGTAACTAACCAAGTACACGTTTTAGGAGTGGGGTTTGGTTGCAAATTAAAAGCAACCATCAATGCCTTTAAAGTGGGTTGAGTCCCTCTAATGATTGTTTGCATGTTTCTAGGTTATTTGTTTTGGCATAATTAAGCAGCTATGATTATCCTATCATTTTAGATAAATGATTTGTATAATATTTAAATAGATAAATCAAGCATGTATAAAAAAATATTCTTTCTTAAAAAAATATAAAAAAACTATTATTTATTAATAAGATCTACTTTTTTATAAATAGTTTGTATGAAATTTATCTATTAAAAATTTATATATAGTATTATTCATTATTTTATAAATGCGAATCCCATTATGTTGCAAAAGCATTATGCGCTATTGGAAAATCCCACAGAATCACTCTTTTTCAATTGATGAATTAGACACATGTTTACTATTGATCATTGAGTCGGGAAATTCAAAATTGCTTAAAAATAAGATTAATATACTCTCTAGCAATGTTGCAGGAGTTCATATCTTAATACATCTTTCCGTTTCTTCTTCTTAATTTGTTTGTGGTTTATTTCCATATTCTAATATCACATGATTAAATGTGAAATAAAATGAATTCGATTTAAATTGTGACATGATAGAAATTTTTGTTGTACAAATATATTTTATAAAGAAAATTATAAATTAATATAGTTAGACAGAGTCGGCGAATTAAATTAAATCACATAAGTTTATAATTTTTTGTAAGAAAATCTGTTCATAGATATCATAGTTATCGTGAGATAAATATACTGCTCATCTATGGATTTCACAAGTTTTGGACAACCAAAAAGAATCCTTTTTGTGGTTGGCTGACCGCTGACAGGCACGGCTATTATTCCTTGGCCACTCATTCACTCTTCTACTGTGATAGTGATGGCGAAGCCAACAGGGAAAGAGAGAGAAAAAGGTGTCTGCTTTCTGCTCTCTTGGATAACAAGCTTACACATAATAGAGTAGAGAGAGAGAGAGAAACAAACTGACATCTCAACCACACCCAATGCTACACGGTGCACAACCCATCTCCCTGATCGTCGTATTCTTCTTCTATAATTATTTTTCCTTTTCAGATAGAGAGAGAACTTAACTCTGCCAGTGTGTGCAGTAGATAGAGAGCAAGAGATGGATAGATGCGCTGGCGGCATGTTTAAGTGGGACCCTAATCCAACACAAAACATTAAACAATCCTCGTCTTTGTTCCTTGTTTCGTCGGTCCTTGGCTCAGTCCCATGTGCTCCGCTTCTGCTTCTTGGTGGCACTCCATTTGTCTGTCTCTAGTATTCCATGTGCGACACTGGAAGAACATAGTAAACCGGCAGAAAGTTTCCACGGACCAATTTATTGTACGAACTGAGATTATGACCCTTTGAAACACACACTCTCTCTCTCTCTCTCACTCAATGGACTCCACAACTCTTCTTGACCATGTTCTTTTCCAACTTACTCCAACCAGAACCAGGTATTCTTCTTATTCTTCCAGTTGTCTATATCCATCTACTCTGACTGAATTGAATTTTTAAAATTTTTGTCCTTTGGTTTCCATTTGTTGAAGATGTGACTTGGTGATTTTCGCCGGCGGTCTGGGCGAGAATTTGGCGTCGGGGCTTCTGGAACCCTTTATTTCGCACCTTAAGTGCGCCAAAGATCAGATTTTGAGAGGTGGGTATTCGATCACTCTGCGTCCGGCGGGCACACGTGCCCCCTGGTTCACCAAAGCCACTCTGCAAAGGTAAATATTCACGCAGGTCTATGCGTGTGACCTCCTCAGTTTGAAAATGTACATGTTTGATTAGTGTTCCTTAGTTCAATGACGTCGTTTTTTGATTGGATTGATAAACTTGATGAGAATCCGGCCATTTATGCAAAAAGATTCTTGCGGAATTCAATTTGTAATTTATTGAAGAAACTAATGGAGTTGAAAATAATTTTAAGCATTTTGGTTGCTTTGGAAGTGTTCCAGCATTCTGTGCTAATTATCTTAGTTTGCTTTATTTGTATGAAACAGGTTTGTGAGATTTGTTAGCACACCAGAAGTTCTTGAGAGATTTGTGACTATAGAGAGAGAGATTGTGCAGATTGAGAATTCAATTCAATCATGTGACTCGATAGAGGCAGATGGTATGATTAGATATACTCATGTATATTATGCCCCTTGTAATAATTCTCCTAAGATCTTTATGTCGAGCAAATCATTTGCATTCCCAAATTGTTAAGCTTCAATTTAGTTTGGTTTTGGTTAATGCCTTTGTTCTGTTGTATTTTCACCAATTATTTGGAAGCAACTTCGATGCTTGGTATATTTTCTGAGTATATCAATGTATAATTTGTGGCTATACGCTTTATTTTATTTTATTTATTTATTTGGGTGGGGGTGAGGGGGGTTGGTTGGGTTTGGAAAACTCACCAATAACCATCATAGATTTCTCTTTTCTTTTTTTTTCTTTTTTTTTTTCTTTTTTTTTCTTTTTTATGACCTTTAGGCATTGTATAGTTTTAGATAACAGAAGTAAAATTTGATTGGGATTCAGAAGGTTAAAATTTGCAATTTAATCTGACAGAAAAATATAAAACCTGAAAATGAGAGATGGAAATTAGATTATTTTTCTTCCAATTTGTAGATCGATGCACTGTGTGACTGAATTTTCCTACTACCTTGGAATTGACAGGAAATGGATCAGCTACTGATGGGAAGAAATCAAATGCCACTTCTGATGTATGTCATCATTTTTAAGTTCTTGTAAAATAAACTGTTTAGGGATGTTTCCTTTGAAGTTCTCACGAAGTATTGACCTTTTATTTTGATGGTCATCTTAGTCAAGGGGTGAATCCAATGGAAAAGGCAGTGGTGTAGCTGAAGAAAACTCCAAGTAATTTTTCTGGTTTTCTATTGGTCACCTGTAATTATTATATGCACCTAGTTACCATACATGTATACTCTCATGCATTCATTGTTCAGCTGTTGGTAATGAACAGGATTCATCTTCAGCGTGTTCTGGAAACCCGGAAGGCAGTTCTCCGTAAAGAGCAAGCAATGGCTTATGCCCGTGCTTTAGTTACTGGATATGAGCTCGATTATATAGAAGATCTCATTTCCTTTGCTGATGCTTTTGGAGCTTCACGTTTAAGGTATGAGGGAAAGAGTAGATCTACAAATAGTTGTAGTTATGAACTACAATGGGTACATCAGTTTGTTATTTTATCTTTACCATTTCTATGGTCACACTTCTGTTTTACTAGGCTAGTTGGTTTTGTTCATTGTTATTTATTATGCACTGAAAGAGTGTAGATATTTTTTTTTTTATCAGCATTCAAATGAGTCTTTTCAATTTGAGGACCATACTGTGTTAAGATTCTTCCCTGATTGAGGAATCCCACCTACTTTCTCAGTCTTCAACTTGTTTCAGAATTCCTTTTTAAAATATTGGTGAACTGTTTAAAATATTGGTGAGGGAAAATAATGTGTCTGGTTTCATTTAGGGAAGCATGCATAAATTTTATCGATCTATGCAAGAAAAAGAATGAAGATAGGCTTTGGGTAGATGAAATTGCGGCAATGCAGGCAAGCTCTCAGCCCGAATTGCCATACTTGGGAACATCTGGGATCATACTTGCTGGTGAAGATCACGACGATAGTTTTATGATAAATGTTCACCCAAATAGCCTCTCAGGTGGGAAACAGAACGGCTCTGTAGATGCATCAGTGTCCAATTCAACTGCAATTCATGGAAGTTTGGATATTAGCCAAGGTATGGTTGCAATTGTCATTACAGCGAAAAACCTCTTTTTACTTGTAACACAATCCATAAAAGCTTCTTGACTAGTTTACATGTACATGGAAGGTGTATTGATTATGGTAATCTGCAGATTTTGTAGTGACTCTCAAATTTAATAATTTCGAGCTGTACAAGACATAAGGCTTTTGTATTATGTTTTAATTTTTTTAATTAATTAACAATTAAAATTTTCTTGTTTGCCTATTACTATCATATATGGACGTGTGCCTGTTATAAGTTAATTACCATATGTAACTAGACAGGCTACTTAAAAAAAAGACTGTACATGCTAAATATAATAAAAAAGCAAGTTGCAAACTGTGTTTTAATCCAAACTAGTTTAGCTTATGGTGACATGAGGTTTTGCACAAAAAAAAAAAAAAAAGAGAAAAAAAGTACATTCTAGCCTGATGCACGGCAAAACTTTGATTTTCCTAGACCAACAATTCTTCGTGTATTCTTACACAGTAGAGTTATGCAATTTCATTTTCATATAAATCATCTTTACCCTGGCTCTACTTGTACAGAAAAACTGTTTTGTCTGCAGCTTATGTTTAATTTGCTAGTTATGAAGACTTGGTTTTCCCTATAGTGGATAATTGGTACATCCTTGACTCTGAAATGTGCAGATACTAGCTTGCCGGCATCCACTCAAATACCATCAACAAATGGTAGGGCACAAGTGCCACCAATGTCATGGCCGAACCAGTTTCCTCAGTACATGCCCAATTTTCAAGGTCCAGTATTCCAACAAATGCCCCCATATCCAGGCTATGTTTTCCCTGGCATGCAGCCTGCATCTTCCTACTATCCAGGGCCTATGCAATGGCCTTCAAATGTGGAAGACACTGGTCTTGCTCTGGATCGGGAGCTGGATAATCGTCGGAATCATAAATCATCTTATAGAAATAAAAAGAAACTTTCATATGGTAAAGTTTTGGAAACTTCAGATCAAGATGGATCCACGGAACCTAGTGACTCCGGTTCTGAGAATGAATCAGAGGATGAGCATTTGGAGCAAGGCAAGAAAAGCTCTTCAAAAGAGCAGCCACGTAAAAAGAAGCACGGGAAGAAGTCATCAAGAAAGGTTGTTATCCGCAATATCAATTACATAACCTCTAAGAGGGATACAGAGAAGGACACTATCTCTGAGGGTAACTCATCTGATGAGGATTCATTCATTGATGGGGATTCACTCAAACAGCAAGTAGAGGAAGCAGTTGAATCATTGGAGAGAAGACAAAAATCAACCTCACATCGTCGTAAGAAACAACAGGGGGTCAAGCATCCTGGCATTGTGGATGGTTCAAATGATGGTACTGATCAGGAAATTAAGAATGGAGTTTCAAATGATTCTGAGGGAAAAAAGAGAAATGACCACTGGGATGCTTTCCAGAATCTTCTTATGCGAGATGAGTCAAGTTATGTTGCTACAGAGGCTAACACAGTAGAGGTTCAGGAGGAATATTTTATGACTAAAAACTCTGAAGAGGGAAGGGCCTCTAACCTGGAAAAGGAAAAAGTTACAAAGCATCAAACAGTACCAAGTGATTCCTTTGTTGTAACAGTGAGGAATACAGGTATGAATGGAAAAACTCCCTTTCGGGAATTTGAAGTTGAGGAAAGTGTGCACCCAACTATTAGGAAGGCAGATACTACAGCTGAAGAATTTTTGTTTTCACAGCGAATTGATGAATCAGGGGATCATTCCCATGCCATTCTATCTGATTGTGCTACTGAATTTTCCATAACCAAACGTCAAAATGAAGGAGACTGGTTCATAAGCAGCCAGCCAGATAAATCGTCAAATCGGGATGAAGGCAAAGATTTCCACGTGTTTGGCAGCATTTACAATTCACTGGTAGCTGTTGATGGTTCTTGTGCTGAAAAAAACAAAAAAGATGTTTTAGCTGATGACTCTTTCATGGTTCAAGCTCGATCAGTAGATAATGAATCTGATTCACAATTAAGGACTGACATAAGCATGGTTCCAGAGATTGTTGGAGCTACTCGATATGAAAATGGGACACCTGAGATCTCAAACAATAAGCCTGAAGCCATTGCCACTCATGAGCCAGATGACCTTTACATGGTGCTTGATCGTGATGCAAGAGTAGAGCACAGTATGGCATCTTGGACTCCGGAAATGGATTATGAAAATAACATTTTATCTGTTGCAGCCAATAAAAGGCAATCTGACAGTGAAACAGCTGGCTGTGTTGATGATAAGCTGCCTCCTAATAGTAAGGATACAAAAGGTAAACATGGTGGGACACCTGTGGGCAAAGTTTCAAATAAAGAAGCAAGGTCAACACTTTTAAATGGATCCGTTGGGAAAAGCAAACTTGGCACCATATTGAGGAGCAACAAACCATCTTTTGGAAGCCAAACATCAACTACGAAGAGCAAATTTGAGAAGGTATTTAACAAACATTTAGGGTCCAATTGGATCCATGATTGAATGAGAGAAATAATGAAAAAAAAAATTGTGATTTCCTTTATAATAAGTTTTCAGCTTTATTTAAACCCCACCCCCACCCCCGCGTGCTTGAAAAAAAAAAGGGCATTTCCTTTCCTTTCATCTTTCTTTCTTTCTGGGAAGCAGGGTGTGAGGAGCATATAAATGTCTTAATTTAGATTGTTTATAACGTTTAACGTGGAATTAGGCACAAGTCCATTGCGTTTTTCTTATCATTTTGAATAATATAATTTCATTGCCAAAAATTTGTTTAAGCTTGGAGATTTCTTTATAAAATGTATGAAATAATTTTCATGTTTTTCCTTCCTCTCTTCAAGTCATTCTGGTGATGACTGGATTAGATGTTCCCACAACAACACGAATGTGTTCATTAAATGCCTGAGAATGTTTCATTTTATGGGGATTTTGAAGTCTCTTAAATTCCATTATTATTTAATTTATTTCTCTGCTTATTTATACCGATTTTATTCACTCTTTTCTGTCCCTAATCTGACAGGAAGATGAGAAAAGAAAGAGAATGGAGGAGTTACTGCTTAAACGCCAGCAGAGAATTGCTGAAAGAAGTGCTTCTAGCGGACTTAATACAGCAACAACTAAAAGGACAGGTGCAGTAAATAGAACCGACACTACTTCCATAAAGATCGAGAAGCCTAAAACTCAGACCCCAATCCAAGAGACCAAGAAACTACAAAAGCCAGTTCTTAGGAGTTCCACCATAGACCGCCTTGCAACTGCACGGATACCTAAGGTCTCCCCAACTCAATCAAAATCCGTGAAGCCCAAAAAATCAACCTTGAAGCCAACTGGGGCAGGTGCAAGCACCTTGCCAAAGAAGACTGCCGGTGCTGAGAATAAGAAACCTAGTCCAAACGAAGTCAAGCCTTCAGATGAGATAATGGTCCCTAAGAATTCAAATCAGACACTTTCTTTGGACTCTGATATCCAAGTAAAGGATTGCTTGAATTCAACTGCAGGTTTGCCAGTGAAGTCATTAGCTGCACTAATAACCCAAGCTACTGGTGCCCTTGATCTGAAAGATATCAAGGACCTGCACAGTACATCTTCAACTGAAAACAATGCGGATGATAAGATTTCGCATAGGGATACCTTGGATGATGGAAACTATAGTGGGAACTCTGTAAATGTGGTCTCATCTGTGCCTACAGATCATATTCCGCATTTGGTTCCGCTAGAAGGTAACGTTGTTGGGTTATCTAATGCATCTTCTGTTCATGCTGAAGAAAAAACACTTTCTGAAGGCTCCTGCGACCATATTCCTGAAATTGCTATACATCCTATGCCAGTTTCGCCTAACAAAGGTCCGATTGCTTCTGCTGAGAATATTGAAGCAAATGGACCAACAAATGAAAATATTTTATTCTCGCCAGAAATTTCTGAGATAGAAATTTTGACTCCACCGCCAAGTAATGGAGCAGTCTCAAGGACAGTCCATTCCAGGAAGAAATGGGACAGCGATGAGAACTCAACTAAACCTGCCAAAGGGTTTAGAAGGCTTCTTTTGTTTGGAAGGAAAAAGGCTGAAACTCACTTGTGAATTGATCCTGTGGTAATTGGTTGAGCTTTGTGCTAGCAGCTTATGTGTTCATACCATTCCATGATGCCTCTGCTTTAGATTATTGGTTATTCAGAAGCAAGGGCTAACTTGCAATCGATAGATTGATGGCTGATATGTGCATTACAGCTGTAGAGTGGAGATATTAAGAGCTCTCAACATAATAAGGCTTTAGGTTTGGCTGCCATGCGACTATTTGGAATGTTATGTATCTGAATTTGGAGAGTGTAAACAAGTGATCTCATAATTTGGTAATCCTTATGAATTTGCTTGGACGGATAGATATATATACACGTTTTTGTTTGGGTGGGTTCTGTGTTCTAATTTTGAAAGTTTGTTGATATGTAATGCAAAAAGCCCTGTAATGATTCATGGTTGGCATTCTGTAATACTCCATTAATAATTTTTTTGTTCTCCGTTAATAATTATTTGGTGGGAGAATCTCTCATATTTCTATTTTGGATATGTACTTATCCAAAAGATTTTGTCAATCTAGACATAATTGGGTTAGGATGGATTCAAAACATTATATGACAAACATAGATGATGAGAAAGACACTGCACTTTTATGATGAAATAATTGTCATTACATGTTCCATATATTAATCATTATCAAAGTAAACTATCGCAATTTCTTCAATGCCAAAATAAGGGACACAGTTTGAAACATGTTTTTCAAAGGCTAATACATTCGACAACTCTCTTTCAGTGGAAACATTCTTTTGTTCACCTTGTAGTATATCTTTATAATATCTATCGGATTTCACCATATAAAATTATCTGTTTTAAGTTTTATTGTTAAGAACTTAAGATAAATAAATAAATTGTGATATGACACAATATTAATGATATATATTATGAAAGATGTTAATTACAAATTTCTTGTAGAGAGAGACTAGAAAACAAAGCCCAAGCAAGAAGATAGTGCTAGGGGTGTAAGTTGGTCAGTCCGGATCAAAAAAACCTACCAGACCGGACTAAACTCTAGTCTAGTTGGTTTCGGTTCTAAAAAATGTGGATCGAAATCATTCGGTCTGGTCCCAGGTCTATATATTTTGGACTGGACTAAGTTAAACAGAACTCATATATCTATTTTTAAAATATTTTTCATAATTTAATATATTATTTTTATATAGTAATTATATAAGTTAATGATATAATTTTCATCTAATTTATTATTATTGACTATATAAAATAATTTTTTAATGAGTTAGTGACATAATTTACATTAATAATTCACTTCATTTTAATTTAGTAATTTAAATAAATTTTATTATTAATTTATTTGGGGGGGAAAAAAGAAGAGAAAAATAAAAAAAATAAAAAATCGGACCGAACATCCAATCCAATCCAAAAAAAATGATGAATTAGTCCATTACCGAACCAGACCTATTTCACCCCCGGAAGACACAGAAAGACGAGCAGCATTGAAAGCTAAAGGCCAACTCTTTCATACATCTTCGGCGTCCCTCCCAGAGATAACCTCACCCCCAACCGTTGGGTTTTGTTATTCTGTCTTCCAAAAAGTAAACGAATAAATAAAGGCTAAAGGCCACCAGGTAGCTTTATATGTTAAGAAAAACTCTACTCACATATGACGTGGCATAAATAGAAACGACGTCATTTCTGTTCTCATAGCCAAACCTAAACAAAGGCCTCCATCCCCATCGAGACCCATCCCCATGAAGACAGAAGGTGTCATCTGAGTCTTCTCCAGTTCCCGTGCCCCTATCGTCTTCTCCATCAAAACCCCCATCCCCACGGTTGCCAAAGACGACAAAGCCACAACCCATGAAACCGATTTCGTCTTCTCCACAGTCAGTCTTTGTCTTCCCCACGAATCCACGAAGCCACTGTCACAGTCTTCGTCATCTCCACGAAGCCCCCTTTATCTTCCTTCCTCGTTCTCTCCCCTTTCTTTTTCTCAGCAGATGGCCTTTTCTTTCTCTCACCCACTCTCACCGAATGCAATCCTGCCATTTGGTTGCCTTGAAGGTTTCAGAAAAAAGTAAAAAGAAATAAAAATCATATTTTCGTATCTTTCCTTATGTTTTCAAGAAAAAAAAAATGAGAGAGAGAGAGAGAGTTGAAGATTCCGATGGGCGAGGGGTGTTATAACACAGAACTTGTAATGTAAATTTGATAGGCTCTTCGAGGGGCCTGGTCCTCCAAATTGTAATATCCAATTATGTAGAAACTGATCATACTTCATTAAGTGTAACTGTAGTATTTAAATGCAAAACAGGAAATACAGCAAGACTTGGTCCGACACACTCGGTCCAACATGACCCACGACCCCACGTGACTCAACAAACTGATAAGGGCTAACAGACGTGCCCATGACTCTTAACAAATTTAATAAACAACTTAACAGACTCACTAACCGGCTATAACCATTTAACCCATCAATCTCGGCCCATGACTACTGGCCCGGCCCCTTCACTTCAGACATACCCTAAAGACTAGGGTTATTGTCAGCTCATAACATTGCCCCTTTCTTCAGAAGACCTTGCCCTCAAGGTCAGGGAAGCGCCGTTGAAGCTCCTCGTGGTCCACCCACGTTGCGTCTTCTTCGGCCATTCCTGTCCACTGAACCAGCATCTCAACCCTGACACACTGTCCCTTTTTGATCAACCTTCTGCTTAGAATCCGTTTGGGTACCGGTTCTAAGGTTCTGTCCTTCGCGATCGTCGGCAGCTCGGTAAGTGGCCTAATCTGTTCTCCGATTGTCTTTTTGAGGCACGATACATGAAAAACGGGATAGATTTGAGATCCCGGTGGTAGATCCAACCGGTATGCGACTTTCCCAATTCGTTGTTCCACCGTGAACGGGCCATAAAATTTGGGCGAAAGTTTAAGGTTTCGTCTCATGGCCACGGACATCTGGCGGTAAGGTTTCAGCCTCAGGTATACTCTGTCTCCAACTTGGAATTCCCGTTCGGTACGCTTACGGTCTGCATATAGCTTCATTCTCTCTTGTGCATCTTTCAAATTTTCCTGCACCAATTTATTAATAAATACCCTGCTTTTGAGTTCTTCGTCCACGGCTTGCACCCGAGTGGAACCTGGTTCGTACGGTAGCATTCTTGGCAGAGGTTGGCCATAGATTACCTCATATGGTGAGACCTTAGTTGAGGTATGCTCTGAAGTATTGTAAGCATACTCAGCTAACGGTAGCCATTTTGCCCAATCGCGTGGCCTGTCACCTGAGAAGCTCCGTAAGTAACACTCGACCCCTTTGTTCATTGCCTCTGTTTGGCCGTCAGTCTGAGGGTGGTACGCTGAGCTAAGTAATAGCTCTGTACCACTGAGTCGAAACAGTTCCTTCCAAATTGACTAGTAAATATCGGGTCCCTGTCACTGACAATAGTTAGTGGAAAACCATGTAACTTAAATATATTGTCCAGAAATACCCTTGCAACTGTTATTACTGTGTAAGAGTGAGTAAGAGACATGAAATGAGCATATTTGCTCAATCTGTCTATCACCACCATGATCACTGTACGCCCTCCTGATGGTGGTAACCCTTCAATGAAATCCATGCTTATATCCTGCCAATTCCTGGTGGGAATAGGCAAAGGCTGGAGCAGGCATGTTGGTAGAATGGTTTCCACCTTGTTTCTCTGGCATGTGTCACAAGCTCTGTGATGCCCCCAAATTCCGTTTGGGATCGGATGGACATTTGAAGCGTCGAGACATGCAACACAAGGTTACCTGCCCCCGTTCATGACATATAAGATGCAATGTTCCTAACATGCATCTAACATTATGCAATATTCGCAGCGGATAATTTTTTTCTTTAGCAATATTATGCACCAAATTGAAAATATCCCAAATGCTTAAAACATACTTCATACATAAAGACCCATTGAGTAGATCACAACACTAGTCCAAAATGGTTATGATCCAAAAAATACTAAAGATGCAACTCCATTGTACAAGTAGTAATTTACGTTAACTACTATATTAACATTGACGTCGCACCATCGCTTAGTCAACTGTGTCTAGTTGATCAGCTCTTGATTCTCCTTCAGGTCCTGTAACAAGATCTACCATTCGGGGGGAATGGTAGTTGGGACTACCAAAGTGAGATTTGATTACAAATCTCAGTAAGTTAACAAAAAACTTCCACACAAGCTAATGATGCATGCATGACAGTAAAAGCATAAATGCATAATCAAATTCATAAGTAATTAAAGCATAACTTGGCGTACAACATAGCATAATTGATATAACTTAAATTGAAACATGAACTGAACTTGACTTGACATGAACTTGATCTGAAACTTGACTTAACATGAAAAATACATACTCCACAGTTGTTGTGGCCCCATGTATTCTACGTGTAAATACATACTCCACAGTTGTTGTGGCCCCATGTATTCTACACAAACTTGACTTAACATGAAAAATACATACTACATAGTTGTTGTTGCCCCATGTATTCTACGTGTAAATACATACTCCACAGTTGTTGTGGCCTCATATATTCTACACAAACTTGACTTAACATGAAAGATACATACTCCACAGTTGTTGTGGTCCCATGTATTCTACACAAACTTGACTTAACATGAAAAATACATACTCCACAGTTGTTGTGGCCCCATGTATTCTACGTGTAAATACATACTTCACAGTTGTTGTGGCCCCATGTATTCTACGTGTAAATACATACTTCACAGTTGTTGTGGCCCCATGTATTCTACACATACTGAATGTACTCAAGATGAAACGTGACTGGAAAACGAAAGGACTGGAGCCCTGACGTAACATAACGTGATTTGAACATAACTTGAAATACATGACCAACTTGAAATAGAAACATTTCGTAACATGGCATAACATATAATAGACAACATATTTAACATGACATACTTGTAATGTACAGTAATATATGACAGAATATATTATGTAACAGATAAAAATTGATGACAGAATAAATTCTGTATAATAGACAATTACGTGATAACTTGGCATGGCATGACATATATGATAACATACATACATACATTATAGTTCCTTTACTTAACACACATATACAGTAGACTGCTAGTAAGTTAAAAGCTAACTTACCTCGATCTCCGCGTTTCTTATAAAACTTCAAGTGCGACCACGAGGAACTGTAATTAGTGATTTTAAAAGTTAGAACTAAATCACTAAATATTTGAAATATGAAAAATACTAACTTAAAGAGTAAAATTTTCATTTTACTCTCTACATGTGGAAAAATTATCGTTTTACCCATAACTTAAGGATTTTGCATACTAACTCCAAAAGTTTCTAAAATTTACATTCCTCATGTAAATTTTGTCCTAAACTTAAATATCAACTCAGAAAAATTTAAAACAAAACACAACTATGAAGAACACACTATGGTCGAAACATCCATAGGCCATTTCCCTTTATTTTTGTTGCAATTCCTTCTAACTTCAAAACTCATGCTTAAATCAAAATTTTGCAACAAACATCTTCCAATCCTAAGTTCAAAACCATACTTAAAACATCCATTTAGAAAAAGCTAATAATCAACACCAAACTTTTTTGTAAAAAGATCCAAGCACTTGAATCACAAGTTTTGACCTTAAATCAAAACATCTCTAAGAATTTCAAAAATCAAATCTTACTTCTAACATATTCATAATATCATCCTAACATCAACCATGCTTTAAATCATCAAACTAAAGTCACCAAAATCACAAAATACCATTTGGATTTTTTGGTTTTACACTTAGTCCAAAAACAGAAACTTTTTCCTCAACTAGTTTTGATAAATCTCTTGATCTATGACTTATAAATATATGATCTTCAAACCAAACCATTACATGGTTTAAAAAGATGTCCTAAAACATATACAAGCTTCTAATTCAAGATCACATGGTTAGAAATTAACCAAAACATAAATTTAGCCAAGAATATCCACACTTTGGCTTATCTGAATATCTCTTTGCATAAAATTTCATATCTTTGAAACTAACATCAAATATCTTCAAAATAATAATATAACATGTATATAAGATGTTTAGGATCCCCCAATAAAATTATCAAAGTCATTAGAATAGGTTTAGACCACCAAAGAGTTAAACTTTCTCAAAACAGAAACTGTTTTTCCTCTTCCAGTTTCTAAGTTTCTAAATCTAAGAACATCTTTCATCAAAACCTTTAATCATGCAAAAATCCTCAACCAATAGTCATATATACATGTTAAAAATACTCCATAAAAATTTCGGACCAATATCTATCCATTAGCTTGGTCAAAAACTCCAAACTATAACATATTCTCCAGTTTACCTCCCAGAATGACCTTTCTATAGTTTATACAATATTTGACTGATCAAATGATCTTCAAATGGGGAAAATAAGATATCCATGTAAACTAGACTCAAAAAGGAACAACTTATATGAAGGAGACTTTATGATAAAACACTTACAACAGCTTCGAAATTGGAGTGCAAAATACCTCCTAAAAGCTATCCGAGAGAGAGTGTTTGATATTCTTTCAATGGAAAGTGTAAATGAAGATAATTTCGTGGGGAGAGGTGGCTGGAGATAATTATGGATGAGATATGGAAGAGATGAAACTGGAGTTGAGAGTTGAGTGTAGTTTTCTCCTACCCAAAATATCTATAAAAGATTATCTCATAATATTCTATCCAATAGTATCTACAAAAAATCAAATTAAGATATTTTTATCTAATAATATCTATAAAAATCAACTCAAAATATTTTTACCCAATAATATTCATGAAAATTACCTCAAGATATTTCTTTTTATCCAATAATATCTACAGTTTTGAACAGACGTTTTGTCCGAAAATATGAAAAAATGTTATTACGCCATAAGACTTTAAATAACCCTCCGAGTCTAATGGCACAAACCATAATACATTTTGACACTTTTAACTATCTCCAATAATCAAAAATACACTTCTGATATCATAGTAAATAATAACACTAACTATATAGTTAGACAAAAACCTATACGATTAATGGATTCGTGAAAACTTATGGGGTTTTCACGAGATTCCTAAAGTTAATAGAAATTTCACAATTGAATTTCTAGCGGGCTGTTACAAGCTCGGATGAAGGCTCGTACATCCTTCCTCATTCCAGGCC